>NW_027185896.1:441218-528285 GCF_028583685.1 Petaurus breviceps papuanus
AGAGAGAGAGAGAGAGAGAGAGAGAGAGAAACAGAGAAAGTGAGAGGAGAGACAGAAAGAGGGAGGGAGAAAGAAAGGGAGATAGAAAAAGAGAGAGACAGAGAGACAGGGAGAGACAGAGAGATAGAGACACACACACACACACAGACACACACACACACACACACACACAGAGAAATTAGACCTGTTCTGTTTGACCTCAGAGAGAAGAACAGGGAACAATTGTGGAAACTGCATAAAGACAGATTCAGACTTAATGTGGGGAGGGTATGTATAACCATTGTTATTGTTCAGTCATTATTTAGTCATGTCTGACCCCATTTGGGGTTTTCTTGGCAAAGATATTGGAGTTGTTTGGCATTTCCTTTTCCAGCTCATTTTTATAGATGAAGAACTGTGGCAAACAGGGTTAAGTGACTTGCCCAGGGTCACACAGCTAGGAAGTGTTGGAGGTCCATTTCAACCTCATGAAGATGAGTCTTCCTGTCTCCAGGCCTAGCACTGTGCTGCCTAGCTGCCCCTAGCTATCCTAACCTTTAGAACTAACCAAAAGAACTGCCTCAGGACGTAGCCTCAAAGACCACATAGTCCAACTCCTCCCCCCATTTAAAAGAAAAAAATCTGTGGAAACTAAGACTTATGGAAGTTAACTGATGTGCCCAAGGTCACACAAGTTCTGTGTTAGATGTGGGATTTGAAACCTGTATTGAACCAATGCTCTTCTCACTTTACCACACCTCTAAGTGTGGACTAAATTGGAAACCACCCTCTGAAATACAAAGTAGATCCCCACTCTCCCACGTTTTCCTATCAGAATATATTTTTATGGGCAAAATTGTCCCTTGTGAAAATTAACATCCTTACTTCTGAAACACTAATCTAGTTCCCAGATGATTTTGAGGTTTCAGGGAGGGTAAATGTGACTTCTGCTTTGTTGTGACAGAAACCACTTTTAAATATTCAATAATTGTAGGATGTATTTGGTCTATTTAGAAATGGTCAACATGGGCTACACAACGGTTTCTGTTTTCAACTGCTGTTATTTCCTGTTTCTCTCCTTTCTCCTCTCCCTGGTGCTCCCCCCCCCTTTTTTTAACTCACATGTGGTTTGTGTTTATTGTACCTTGCCCTGTTGGTATATAATGACTATAATTCACAGAGACCCAAAACTGAAAGCATAGTATAACATATGAGCCAACTGTGCATGTAGTCTTTTGAATAAATTGTCAGGCTTAAGAATGCAGAAAAGAAGGAATGATTACAGAGTCTTCGCAGAGGAAAATATCATTGTTTGGAGTTTTATGTGACTCAGGGATATATGAGTAAATTGACACTAAAGTATCCCTAATGTTATCCATTGGACCCCATATATTAGCAGTTACAGGAAGACCTATATTGTATCCCTTGTCATATATACAATGACAGTATTCTGGAGAAGGCTACTGTAGATTGCTTTTTTTTTTAAAGCAATTGGGGTTAAGTAACTTGCTCAAGGTTACACGACCAGTTATTATTTCTGGGTGTAGTGCTGAGTATCTGAGCCCAGATTTGATCCAGGTCATCCTGGCACTGGAGCCGGTGCTCTTACTTGCTGAGCCACCTGGCTGCCACTAAGCAATTGGAGTTAAGTAACTTGCTCAAGGTTACACGGCCAGGTGTTTCTGGGTGGGTGCTAAGTGTCTGAGCCCGGGGTTCGATCTCCAGGTCTTCTCAACACTGGAGCTGGTGCGCTTACTCGCTGTGCTACCTGGCCGCCCCTGATTACTTTTCTTTTTTAAAAAATGTATTAAAATACATTCCTATATTTTTATTAGTGTAAAAATATGCTTTGGATATAAAATCACAATGACACTTAAATGTACTGCATTAAAAAGATCTCTCATATTTGGTAATATTCAAAAACATGGAAGCATCTCTTCCTCTTTTAGACCAATATAGAATATATTGGTCATCAATGAGTTTCAACTTTAAATCCCTGTGTTTTTCAGTCCATATATTATAGAAATTCACATATAGCTTATAACTTGAAACACAATGTAGGAAAATGCTATTGTCCGCAATAGTTGGAGAAAATGAAAAGATTTTTGGAAGTTACAGAATTTTTAAATGAACATAAACCCAAATGTGGAAGTTTGATTTGTTGTTGTGTTTGTCTGTTTTCAAAGAGGACTGTGACACCAGGGAGATGATGACATGACTGGCAATGACTTTGATTTTGAGTGAAGGAGGGCTGTACAAGGTCACCAGCCTCACTTTCTCCTCTAGAGTCATCTGGGTGGGTGGCCAGATATTCATCAGAACGACTAGAGATGACCCAGGATGCGATGGGAGACATTTCACTCTGGAGCTCATAGATGGGACAGCAATAGGGCCCTGCAAAAGCACCTCTTAATGGCTACATTTTGGTCCCTCCTGGCTCAGAGTGAATGTAAATAGTCACTGTTTCCCTTTTGGCCAGCCCTTCCCAGTTTGATTTTTTTTTTTTATTTAAAGGGGCCCTGCTTGATTCACTTCTTAAAGGGGCCCATTTACTGAATGGGTGTTACCTCACTCAAAGTGAGAACCTGAAAAGACCTTAGTTTGATTTAATTGAATATTAAAGAAGGGAACCCATGCACTTAAACCTGAACATCACAGTCCTTGGGGTACTGAGAGAAGAAAGTAGAAATGTCATGAAAGATAAGTAAAGTGAGAAAGTAGCTAGATCAGATCAAATATCTGTAGATGAGATTCAGGCTGGAAGTGATATAATTTTAATGGCATTGAGGTGCTGATTTACAAGATACCTAAAGGAGAAGAAAATACCTAAGTTATGTAAAAACAAACCCAAAAATCTAGGACCTTGTTATTTTAAAAAAAAGAGATCAAGAAAATATCTTTTCCCCAAAAGGTACCCTTCTTCTGAACTTCCCTATTATGATCAAGGGTACTGCCATCCTTCCATTTACCAGAGGTCATAGGCTTGATTTCATCCTCAACTCCTTAATTATCCTCATCCACAATAATTCAGCTCCCAACTCCAAGCCTTGCACTGACTCTCCCCCATATCTGGGGTGCTCTCCCTCATCACCCCCACTTTGTAGATTCTCGAGGCTTCTTTTTCTGTTTGTTTGGGTTTTTTTGTTTGTTTGTTTGCTTTTTGGAGGGCAATTGGGGTTAAGTGACTTGCCCAAGGTTTTGTGTTGAGTGTCTGAGGCCAGATTTGAACTTGGGTCCTCCTGACTCCAGGGCCAGTGCTCTATTCACTGCGCCACCTAGCCACCCCCTGATTCCCAAAGTTTCTTCAAGACTCAATTCAAGTGCCTTCTGCAGGAGGCCTCTCCTGGTTCCCCTCACAGTGGCTAATCCCTTCCTCTATAGGGTTACTATGAATCTACTTCATATGAGTCTTACATACACCTTTAGATAACACTCTCCTCACTATTAGAATGTAAGCTCCTTAAAAAAATATTTTCATATTTTTTTATCTTCCCAATGCTTTTTAAAATATTTTTTTATCTTCCCAATGCTTTAGCACAGCACGTGGCATATAGTATTATTTTTGTGCTTTCTACTTCCTTACCTCCACTCCAATGAGTTGCCAGGCTGTCTATTCAGCCTCCACTCTCTTACTTTCATCTCTCTCTCATTGTAATAGTTTCTTAACATTTCCCTGCCTCCATTATACTCTTTTCCCCCTCCCCATCCATTTTTCATATAGCTGCTTGATTAATCCTTCATAGGCATACATCACCAAAACATTCAAATGATATGTTTAGTGTTGAAAGGAAACTTGACAATAAATTAGTCCAATCCCCTTATTTTGCAGATAAGAAAACCAAAGTTTAGAAATACGAGGTGACTTTTCTAAGGCTACAGAACAAGATTCAAACCTAGATCTTTGGAGATTCAAACATAGATCTTTTGATTCCAAGACTAATATTTTTCACTAAATTAGGTCTACTTGAAACTTTCGTTGCTCCCTATTAGCTAGTGAGAGAAGGTCAAAGTCCTTTGCTTGGTATTCAGGTTTCTCATATCTGGTACTACCATACTTTTCCAGTCTTCTCTCATGCTACTCCTACTCTATGTTGAAGTCAAAGTGGAGTTCTTTCTGGCTACTGAACATTCCCTCCATTTTCTTCATTCCCTTGCCTTTGCTTACATTATTCTCTATGCCTTCAATGTCCTGCATGAAGAGCTATAATTAAAGCAAGATGACCACAGTTTTATTACCGAGATTTGGAGCAACCAGTCCATATTGCTGAGATTGGGAGTATAGTTGAAGCCACTTGTATTTTTTAAGAAGGTATGAACAATTGAATTAATACTATTATCATGAGCAACTAGGCAAGACAAAAAGCCACCAGACGATATGCTTCCTCTCAGTGGTCTCCCCAGTAGAGCCTTTAAGTATCCCAGTTTCTATCCCTGGGCAAAGGTGTCCAATGGTCTCTGTTTTTCCAATACACGAGAGCGTTTCTGGGTTCTTTCCCAAAAAGAGTTTTGTGTTTTTAATTCTTAGGCTTCTCCTCAAGGTCTCCCCTGCCCCTTCTACCACACCTGAATTTATATTTTTAAATCTATTTAATTCCTTCAAGAAATAAGAGATTCTTTGTGGATTTGGAACTATTTTCCTTTACTGGTTGGTACCATCCCAAATGTTTGCATATTCCTCTTTGTTCCTTTTCCTACTTCCACACTCCATCTTAGAAGGAAAAAATATAATCTTCTCTCAGATACGTAATATTTCTAAAGGAGAAGGCAAAAGCAAAAACAAAAATCAGAACAAAGAAGAGGTTCATAAGGTTCATGTATTCATAAGGAACAGGAAAGAGACCCACTTCAACAAATCAAGATTTTAAGGGGTTGTATAGTTTTTCGTCATGATCAATATCATTATTACTACATATCTGAGAGAAGAAATGCACTTTTTCTTCTAAGATGGGGGTAGGGTAGGAAAAAGAACATGGGGAGGGGAGTATGCAAATACTTGGTACCAATCAGTAAAAAGAGATAGCTTCAAATGCCCAAAGAATCTCTTATTCCTTGAAGAATACATATACACCTTATGCACTTCTCTTCCTAGATTACCTTTTGCCATGCCTTTCCCATTTGGGGATGCTTTGTCCCTTCATCTACCCTTTGTATCTATACTCATAGGAAGTTCAAACCAGAAAGCAGAGGGAAGCAGTCTTGAAGAATAAACAAAAAGATTACATGTAGTTTTCATTGCAATGAGACCAGCATCATCCTGGCACATTCTGTGAAAGAATATTGCCCTGGTCCACTCTGCCCCCCAGGTTATCTTGAAGAAAACATGACAGTTTCTTCCTCTAGTCAATTACCTAGAAGTGGTCTCATTTGTTTGGCACCCAAGTCAAGACACACACACCTTGTCTGCCTCTAGAGACAGGATTTTTTCTCTGGTAATATAATAATAGAATAATCTGTATGTAATGGTAGGCTTCTTCAGTATTTTGGAAGTGTTTGTTTTGGAGGACAAATATTCTGAATGAACCATCCACATACTTTTGCTCAGGGAAGAAAAATGGCAGAAGAAAAGTGGAGTGCCAGAATGAAAGAAAGAAGCACGAATTGCCTGTGTTCCTGGTTATTTATAGTGATTTAAGAATCCTGTGAAATTACCAGCCTTCCTGTTAATGAAAACCTGATTGTCTGTGGAGTCTGAGGGTTTGGGGTCTGAGAAATGCAATTCATTCCCAAAATTAGACAAAACAGAACCCATACACGTGTTTCCTACTAAGCTGTTGCACTTTTCAAGATCAATGCCTGGCAAAAGAAACCAAAATCTCAAGGCCTTTGGGCAATTTTGTTTTGAAGCCATAAAGAATTTTTGTTTTTAAAGAAAGAAGAAAAAGGAAAAAAAACCTTCCAAACATATTAAAATATGCTTAGTGTATTGATTGCTCACCCTTCCCCTGATATGGGACCTTCTACCTACCTGATTATATAGTGCTCTTTACTTCCCTTCCCCTACCCCATTTTACTATATTTAATATATTCTGGAAGATGAAAATTTGCTGCATAATATATGTGAATGTTTAAGGCAACGATCAATCAACAATCATTTATTCTTGATACTAATCCCACAGGTCAAG
Organism: Petaurus breviceps papuanus; assembly: GCF_028583685.1. Taxonomy (NCBI): domain Eukaryota; kingdom Metazoa; phylum Chordata; class Mammalia; order Diprotodontia; family Petauridae; genus Petaurus; species Petaurus breviceps. The sequence continues at coordinate 447,320 of NW_027185896.1, forward strand.
GGAAACATACAATTTTCAGACTTCTAGGCTAAAAGCAGTTGATTATTTCCTTTTTAAAAAATGTGTTTTGGTGCTTTTTGTTTTAGTGTAATACAGTGTTTTCTCAGTACATCAGTGCCCACTCTCAAGCCCCATCTTGTACCAAAGAAAAAACAGTTAAGCAAAAACCAACTTCCAGAGAAAGTGTCCGATTTCCTCTGCAAAATTCTATACCATGAAGAAGGAGGTGTGTTTTATGACAGTTTCTATGTTCTGAGTTTGGATATCACACATACATCCACACCTACACATATATACATGTGTATATACACATACATATTCATGCATGTATATGGTATGCATATAAATATACACATGTATAAGTGTACTACATACAATACATATATACACATGTGTGTGTATATATGTATATGAAAATGAGAAGCACATGGCACAAGAAACTTAAGAGTTGACCTTGGAGTCAGAAAAACTCTGACTCATATCAACTGAGTGACCTTGGGCAAGTAACAACCTCTGAATAACCCAGGTAACTCCCTAACACACTAAATTGTAGATGAAGTGGTAATCTGCTTAACAGGGAGAGAGGTTCCATATTCAAAGTTTGCTATAGTGATTTCATCACAGAACTGAACCCTCCTACAACCTCCACCCCAAATAAAAGCAAAACTATATACGTTTTATAAATTCCTTTTCTATGAGTCACCCAGCCTAAATACCGAGGATGAATTTATATGTGAATAGGTTTATGAGACCAACTTGCAGAAGATCAGACTGGCAAGAACGTTAGACACCATCTAATCATAATTTCCTTATTTTATACCTGAGGAAATTAAGACCAGGACAGGTCAAGTAGCCTGCCAAGGTCACATCATAGAGACATAAACCTGGGTCTTCTAATTCAAGTCTAGTCCTCTGGTTTCACCATTCTGCCTCATGGGTTTTTAAAAGCATTTTTGTACTCATGACTGTATTTGTACCAGATCCACCAAGTAAATGATCCACTAAAACAGAAAGAGAATCACTGAATCAAAGTCTTAAAGGACCTCAGAGTCCAACTCACCCAATCTGTTCCTCTCCAAGATTTGGCCCCTACAACATCCCTAATGCATGATCATCATTAGGCCTTTTCTTAAAGACCTCCAGAGTTGGCAACATACTACCTACCAGAGCAGATGGTTCCTCTTTGGAATAATTCCAGGTTTGGGGAAATTTTTCCAAACATCAAGGCCAAATCTGCCCCTCTGCATCTTCTACCCATTGCTTCTAATTCTGCTCTTTTGGGACAATTAGAGCAACCCTACTCCCTCTTTCAGTTGAAAACCTTCAAATAGCAGAAGATAACTAACATAATTAGCGCGTCCACCCTCCCCTTTCTCTACTCCAAGCTAAACACTGCTCTGTCCTTTAACCAATCCTCATGTGGCATGCAATCAAAGCTCTTCATATCTTAGTTGTTACCTTCTGATTTCTTTCAGGTTTATCTATGTTATTCCTCAAATACTGTGATCCAAAATGAACACAATACTGCTTACCAGGTTATAAAGAACCATGTTCAGTGTTCAGAAGATGTATAAGTAGTGATATATACTTTGAGAGATCTTGCTTTGTTAATTTTATCTTCTGAGCCCAAGGACCCAAAAGGAATTCAGGTAATAAATGTCCAGAGTATCCATAAAACAACAGGATGTCTCAGTAAGAATGGAATTTCAGAGGGCTTCTTCTTCCCTTGAAATGATGGCCATAACTCATATTCATGGTCATTTTTTAATGACCCAGGTGTTTTTTATTTGAAAATATCTCTAGCCAAATTTAGACCAGAATTTGAACTGAGCCATTTTTGAAGTTCAAGAAAGATTCAAACTTTTAAAATAGCTAACAGCATCACATGAGTATTCTCCCAACCCCAAACTCCTCCTCTCTCTGTCCCTCTGGATTCATTCATAGACTTTAAAACTAGAGGAAAGAGACCTTGGAGATCATTTAATCCAACATGATCATTTTACGAAGGAGGAAACTGAAATCCAGAGTTTGTCCAAGGTGAAATAGCAAGTAAATTGCACGGCTGGGATTTAAACCTCAACCTTCCAATTCTCAATCTAGTGCTCCATCGTATTCCGACTTCCCATTGTTTCACTTCCCATTTCATTCAGGAAGCAAGTGCATAAATATCATAAGAAAAAGGCATATTTTTCAATTCCATTTTTTAAATTATTGGTATTTTTTGTAGTACATCACCTTGATTCCCAGATATCTCCTCCTTCCTAGAAAGTGATCCCTTGTCACAATAAAAAAAAAAAATGGGGCAGGGGAAGTATTTTATCAAAACTAAACAAGACATGAACTGTATCTGCCTAGATATATCATTCCATATCCATAATTCCCCTACTTTCTTTTTTCAATATCACTTCATTTATGATGGCTTTGTTTTTTTTTTTAATTGTTGAAACAAAATTTCAGAAATATTTCCTATCTCTCCTGTTGCCCTCCAAAAATCTCCTAATAAATATGCATTGTCCAAGCAAACCAAATTCCCATATTGGCCATGTCTAAATACGTATGTCTCATTCTGTCCATCTCCTCTCTGACAGGCAGTGGGTAGTATATTTTATCTTCTGTCCACCGGACTTACAGCACATCATTACAATAATTAGAGTTTTCAAGTCTTTTGAAGTCATTTTTCTCTATAATGTTATTGTCATTGTATAAATTGTTCTTGTAGCTCTGCTCATTTCACTCTATCAATTCATAGAGGTTTTTCCAGTTTTTTCTGAAACTGTTAAAATGGCCCTTATTATTTTGCATAATAAGCAAATTTGAATCTTAGCCTGCTTCTGTTAGATTGAAAACAATGTATTTCCCCCAAAATCTCAGGTCCTGAATGGAAATTCAGAATCATCTGAGGCAGCATGGTATCACAGAAAGGGTCCTGTTTCTGGAATGTTAAAAAAAAAATCTGGATTCCAATTTCATCTCTGTCATTTACTACCTATGTGACCTTGGACAAGCAATTCTGCCTCTCTGGGTTTCAGTTTCATCAAAAATAAAATGAGAAGGTTAAACTAGGTGGCATCAAAAATCCTTCCATCTCTCAGTCTATTATCCAGTTCCTAACATAAATTAATAATTCTTTTGTCTTAAAGTTTGTTTTCCTGAGTTTTTACTATACAGCTTATATACGTGCCATTTATTCAGTCATTTTTCCATTGTGTCTGACTCTTTAAGAGTCCATTTGCAGTTTTCTTGGCAAAGATACTAGAGTGGCTTGCCATTTCTTTCTCCGGCTCCTTTTACAGATGAGGAACTGAGTCAAACAGTGTTCAGTGATTTGCCCAGGATCACATAGCTAGCAAGTGTAGTAAGCTGGATTTGAACTCAGGTCTTCCTGACTACAGGCCCAGCACTCTATCTGCTGTTGCCCTTTCTGATACATTAGGACATTATTAATTTGGTTAATGCTAACCTGTTAAGCACCAAAATCTTTTTGCTTCAATTTTTATGTCAATATAATTCCAATATGTAACATAAATACATGCTTTAATAAACAGGGTGTATCAAACACAGCTTAATTTTTCATTGTTGTTTTTGATGACCCAGGGGATTCTATGATCAGTACTTGGAGATGTAGTTGTAGATGACTCAGGACGTGTTCACACCCTCCTGCCCCTCGCTCTACTTCATTTCTTTATACATGGGGGGGGGGGAGGAAAAAAGATAGCAAAATTACATGCATTATCTTCCCCCTGCTCATGTAAAACCTCCTGTGATTCTTGTCCCAGAAAGGAAAAGGTGATTTCCCACTTGGCCTGGATATGCATAAACACATCCAGGAGTTCAGTTTCTTGAATAAATCCCTAATATCAGGTTACTTTCTAGATTTCTTCTCTCTTACAAACATTAAGCACAGACTGTTTGGGCTGTGTAACTTGGGTACTTTCCTGCAAAATGTATGACTAAATAAAGACTAAAGTATTGAATAAGTTGTTTTCTTCATCAATTTCCTTTTACTTTGAAACCATATAACAAGAAATTATCTTTTTTCAGCATGGTATGATGAATAGAGCTCTAGGCCTGCAGTTAGGAAGATCTGAATTCAAATTCAACCTCCAGACATTTACTATGTGACCCTGGGCAAATCACTGAACTCCTGTTTGCCTCAGTTCCTCTTCTATGAAACAAGGACACATGGGAGAAGGAAATGCCAAACCACTCCAGTATCTTTGCCAAAAAATCCCTTGGATGTTCATGGGGTCACATAGAGTTAGTCAAAACTGAACAACCACAAAATCACTTCAACCCCCTAACGTGTTTATTCTTTCATGAAATATTTTTTCAGAACCAATTCTGTGAAGCCGACTGTAGTAGGATATGATCTCTCTCTCTCTCTCTCTCTCTCTCTCTCTCTCTCTCTCTCTCTCTCTCTCTCTCTCTCTCTGTCTAGCTCATTTCCATTCCATAATAAATTGTAACCTCTCTGCTGGCAGCGACTTCGGTTTTTGTGTTACCTTCCCCTAGTGTAGCTCCTGGTACTAATCAACCAATAAACTATATGCCAGGAACCATGGCATACAGACAAAAAAATGCGTTGCTATAGTGATTAAAATAGTCATGTCAAAAAAAGGAAGGCCTTGGGAAAAAAAATTCCAATGACTAGAAGAGAAGTTCAGAAGCAAGCATAGATAAGGAGGACCATTTTGATAGTGACATGTTGAATTCTTATTCACTAAATACAAATATTTTTAAAACATTTTCAAATGTTAAAAAAATTTTGGAATACCTTTAAAAAAAAGGAAGTGATTTCAAGTGGAAATTCAGTTTCATATGCAGGCCATTTTTTTGTGTGTTCTGTTGTATGTGTGGAAATGTTGTTTTATTTTTTGGTGGTTAAGTTTAGAATACATTTTTTAAACATTAAAATGAATATAGAGAAGCATAGGAAAGCTTATATGACCCAATGCAAAGTGAAGCAAGTGGGACCAGGGAAACATATATGTTACAACACCAATGTAAATGAAAAAAAAACTCCACAAAAATGCTGTAAAATTAAAATGATTAAGCTTGTTCCCAAAGAAGAAGTATGGACCTGTACCTCACTCCCTTCATTGTAGAAGTGGTATAGAATTGGACCCATAGGTGGTGGGTTGGTAAATATTTAACGACCCTCTTGGGGGGGGAAGGGGAGGAATATACCTACACACTTTCAAACTTAACCTGCATTGTTAACACTTTTTCCATCACTTTCTTAAGTCTAGACAATCAACAAAATAACAAATCAAGACCTGATTTATAGTGTTTGTGAATTTTTAAGCAATATAAACACTCACCCTGAAAATTTAAACATAGACTGAGCTGGTACAAGCTTGTTCTAGCTCCACTGTGTGGAACACTACATATAATATTAGACTTTATTTGTATGTCAGTTAGTTTTCCTGAACTTTACCCCCCCCCAACCCTTTTTAAAAAAATCCTTATTATTAAGGATGGCTCTATGGGAGGAGTAAGGGGAATATATTGAAAAATCAAGGTGAAATAAAAACCAAACGTCAATAAAAAAAACCTTTTTAAAATGTTTGGTGATTCATTGATTTCATTAACTTTATAGGGAAATATGAAAATATTGTGGATTTTAAATATCTTCTCACTAAAAACAAACTTAAGTCATTTGTTTACTACTACAATTATAAATAGAGATTCCATTCTTGGATTCCACTTCTTGGCTGACTATAGCCAGCTTGTTGAAACTTTTAGCACAATGAAAGTTAGTTAAAAATACTCTTTCTTAAAGATGGTGACCTAGTCAATATGCTTTCCTGCTACTAGAATTTTATCATGCTGGTGGAATCTGTTACAATGAAATGTGATAAAGCAGTTGCCTCTGTAATATTTGACTTGTAGTTACATTTTTTCAGAAGTATTTTTGTTTCACTTTGCCCTAGGCATCCCTATAATTTAGATAAAACTGATTAAGACAATTAAAATGATTTTGCCATTAAAGGAGCTTATACTTTCAAATCAAGTTTTTTGAAGAAGCAATTCATTACCTTTCTCACTAAGGCTTAACTTTTCCCCTGTTGAGTCAACCAAGTGTTAGCTTTTAAACCGTGCTTTCCAAAAATTCAGCTGTAGGGTTTATGTGGCATCAAAGAATCCTTGAGAAGATTATGTTCCAGTGACTCATTATGATTTCCTTTTGTTCCAGCAATAGCTTGCCTATGCACCCTATCTAGAATATTTGAAAAACCCACAGAGGAAGCCTTAGTTTACATTTTCAGACTTCCTGATCATAGAATTACTTCCTTTATTTACATACAGAAGGGGAAAATAGAGAAAGCTATTGCTGTTAGTATGCCTTTCCGCTGAACTAGCAAAAACTGATTTGATTCTTCCCCCAAACCAAGGAAGAAAGTTTCCTTTTTGCTCCTTTTAGTTCTTCTTTCCCTATTCAATTTTTTTGAGTGTAGTTAGCAGTAATCTGATTTACATATATTATTTGCTGACTTTTCTAATGGCCTAAAGACTTAGGGCAGTTGACAGAAAAGAAAATTAAATAATTGAAATAAAGAAAATTAAGATCATTAAAAGGAAAAAAATTCTTGAATAACCCTTTCCTTAAGAGGAATTTCGTGTTTTGTATAATAATTCAGAACACCAAAATTTAAATGATTTCATTGCATACCTATATTTAAAATGATTATAATTCAGGCCTCATGTGGAGAATTGAATGTCCTGATGCATCAGATCTCAACTGCAAAACAAGAAAGTATAGAATCTACATCTAACTCTATCATGAAATGATTCACAATGCAACTCCCAGTAAGTTCTTTTAATGCACTATTTGTTCTGTTAAATCTATAATGGAGTGTCCTAGTGACTTGTTCAAGGTCTGTAGAAGACAAGAGTCAGGAATGCCTTGAAAACTGTCTTCAAAAATTGAAGAATTGTTAAACTGAAGAGGGGTTAAACGTGTTCTATTTAACCTCAGAGGATGTGGGAAAGAGCAATTTGAAGAGGAAAATGTAGGTTTGCTAAAAGGAAAAACTTCCTAGCCATTAGAGTTGTTCAAAAGTGTAACAGGCTGCCTAGCGAGGAGATGGGTCCCACTTCATTGGATATCTTTAAGCAAAGGCTGACTGATGACCATTTGTCAGAGGTCACAGCATTTCAGAATTAGGAGTTTGAGTTGCCATCTATTCCCACTCAAACTAGAAAAATAGCCTTCTCTAGTATACATCCAAGAGGAGATCACCCAGCATAAGGGATGAAGAGCTAAGGGATTCTCTCTTGTTCAGTATGGTCAGATTTATAGGCGTCTATATAACTTGTGCTAGATGTGTTCAGGCACATTTTAATGAAAGACAGATACAGAGAATGAAATTGAGACAGAGATAGTGAGAAATTTGGTACTATGTGTCCATTAGGTTTTTATTGTTTAAATGAACAGTGACTAGTATTATAGTGAGTAGAAAGGTCTTAAATACAGGAAGAACTAGGTTTGGGTCTTCCCCTTAATAAATGCTGATATGTGATCTGAGATGAGTCACTAATTTCCCAGTGCGTTAAACTGTCTAAGACTATAAATTGAAGAAAAGGTGCCTATTTCACCAGGGAGTTCTGTTTACAATTGAAATTACAGGTTTAGTCCCTATCCCTTACTTTCAGAATTAAGTTGGGTTGTTTTAGTTTTTGTTGGGTTTTTTGTTTTTTTTTTTTTTTTTTTGCAGGGGGAAGGTAGGGCAATCGGGGTTAAGTGACTTGCCCAAGGTCACACGGTTAGTTTTGTGTTAAGCATCTGAGGCCAGATTTGAACTTAAGTCCTCCTTACTCCAAGGCCAGTGTATTCACTGTGCCACCTAGCCACCCCAAGTTGGGTTGTCAAGATTAAAAGATGAAGTTGTTTTCATTTCTTTAGTTTGATATACAAAAACAATGTCCCATATGAATGAGTATTAAATTCAATGTGTTCACCTTAAAAAAAAAAATTCCTGGGGCAGCTAGCTGGGTAGTGCAGTGAATAGAGTATAGGCCCTGGAATCAGGAGGACTTGAGTTCAAATCCAATCTCAGACACTTGACACTTACTAGCTGTGTGACTTTGGGCAAGTCACTTAACCCTAACTGCCCTGCCTTCCCCCCTCCAAAAAAATTTCCTTAAGTCCATATCCTAATAAAATGAGTTATGGATGGCAATGGTTAAACAAAGTTAACTCTGAGATCTCTTCCAATCCTGAGATTTTTCTGTTCACCTCATGGTAATTCACTGCTACCTTTATAGGGTCAATAAGAATCCTATCCATAAAGTGCTTTTAATTGGTAGGACAATGTTATATTTAGGAGATTAGAATGTACATATCTCTCTCTTTTATATTTTTGTCTGGTATACTGGGAATCCATGTTTAACAGATTAAAGATGTCCCTCTATCTCTCTTTCTCTGTGTCTCTCTCTGTATTCTAAAACTGTACCCAAATCCTAAATTTTCTTCTCTAAGAACCTTTTGACAGCTGTCAAAGAATGCACCAGGTAGCATGCATGGTCACTCTTATGGCTTCCTTGGGTTATCTGGTCAGTATGCTCTGGCTTCCACACTGCCAGACTTGTTGAACAGTTGGCACCACATTTCCATATATTTTGGTTTCAGGGATCGCTTGCAAGCAGCATTCCACCATCTAGACTTGAGGGGGAGGGGAGGGATTTCCCAACAAAGGTCTCTTTGCTGCTTCACACTGTGAGTTCTGTGGGAAAAGCTGCTGTTTACAAAAGTTTCATCCTTTCCTGGAAAGGGCAGAATTGCTCAGCTTCACCAGTCTGCCTGACTGCCTGTCTCTTCCTCTGTCTGTGGGTGTCCCATTTGAGACTTTCCTTCCTATAAGCAAAATCATCTAGGCATGTGAGCAGCTTACAAATGACCATATATTTAAAAATAACCAGCAGCGACTGTTCATTTAAGGCAGTTGCATTGGGAATAGTGCAAAGGAAACAACACTTAGGACTGCCTGGTTTCAAATCCCACTTACCACCCATGAAATCTTAGGTAGGTCTTGGGGCTTCAGTTTCTTCATCTGTAAAATGGGGATAATAATAATAATACCTAACACCCAGGGCTGTTGTGAGGATCAAATGAGATAATAATTGTAAAGTGTTTAGCGTGGTAGCTGGCGCATAGTAGGAACTATTTAAATGTTAGTTATTATCATTATTATTAATTTCCTGAAAAAAATGAGGGAGGTTGGGCTAAGAGGAACTCTAAGATATTTTCTAGTTCAAAATTTCAGATTTTGTATATTCTTGATCACTGTGTAGAATTCCCCAAATCTCCATTTCTTGGCAATTAAATACAAAATGCAAAAGTATCAAGTCAGCATGTTATTGATTTTTCTAACATCCTAGAGTACAGTTTCCTCCTATTTAAAATGAATGTTTATTGAGATAGATAAGATTCGGGGTATTCTAGTAAATGTTCACCAAGTCTACAGAAAAATAAATGTACTGGCCGCATAATTTTAGTTAAATCTGCCTTAATGTCTTCTCTATTACTTTCTTAAGATTAGACAGTCCACAAGTCAATAAAGTAACTCCCTGATTTATAGCAGATTTTAGAGGTGTGAATGTTCACAATGATGCTGAAAATTTCAAGGGTATCTCCTGAGGTTCTAGCTGACCCCAGCCCCTTACTGAATGAGCTCTCGGATTTTCAAAATAACCAAACTAATGAATATTAAAATTTCTATTCATTCACTACTTGTTCTGGAGCTGGGTAGAACTTCAAATTTAGGATCATAGGATCCTACATTTCTACTTGGAAAGCCCTTAGGGACCAGCAAGTTCCACCCTCTCATCTCATGGATGAGAAAACTGAGGCCCAAAGGGAAGAAGAGATTTTCTGGTCCCAGAGAACAGCCTGGTGATTTGCATTATAGTCATTCATTGGTAGTCCAATAGGGAAGGGATGAGCAGAGATGAGCAGCCACTGGAATATACCCACCCAATCTTCATTCCCAGTATTCAAAGCCCCCTTGGTTATTGGTAGTAAAGATGTTAATTCTATTTTGTTAGTTTTATAATGTACATAATTACTAGCTAATAGCACTTGTGAATAATTTTTATACAAGTAAATACACATATTAAGAATGTGTATTCATTTGTTTTTTGTTTTTTTTAAGCAGTCGGGGTTAAGTAACTTGCTCAAGGTTACACGGCCAGTTATTTCTGGGTGTGGTGCTGAGTATCAGCCCGGATTTGATCCCCAGGTCATCCCGACACTGGAGCTGGTGCTCTTACTTGCTGAGCCACCTGGCCGCCCCTAAGCAATTGGGGTTAAGTAACTTGCTCAAGGTTACAGGGCCAGGTGTTTCTGGGTGGGTGCTAAGTGTCTGAGCCTGGGATTTGATCTCCAGGTCATCCTGACACTGGAGCAGGTGCTCTTACTTGCTGTGCTACCTGGCTGCCCCTGCTCATTTGTTTTTTACAGATAAGGGTGTACAATCAAAAAAGTTTGGTGACCACTGACCTAGATCATCTACCTGCTGAAAAGACTTTCAGAATGACCCCAAGTAATCACATTAATTATGAAAATCAAGTCTTTTAAAATCACAGATTTGCAGCCCTTGAGCACAAATAAGTGTAATGGTGCCACAGAATTATTAGGGAATGTGTGAATCAGCTACTTCTTTCCTATTAAAATTGACTTAAAATATGAAAGATATTTCTCTGATAAGGAGTCAAACCAGGTAAGGAAACTGAAAATATAAATGAGTCTGCCTCCCATGAATATCCTTAAGCTTATTTTCTGCAGTTGTAGAATCACAAAGGCCAACACAATATTCTTCACAGGAGACCACACATTAATTTTTATATGTATAAATACCAAGTAGAGAGCAGTAGCTAATCGAGCTCCTTAGGGTATTAAAATGAGATGATGAATGGAGACTCCAAGCCCTTGAAACCAGAAACACTCTTGGCTCTATTTGCAAACAATAACACTGTGTTATTATATTACTGCCCTTAGGGAACAGTGTTTTTCAGCCTTGAATAATTTGTAGGGTTTATTAGGGTTATTGTAGGCCTTGGAAAAATGTGGAAGAGTTATAGATCAATTGTTAAAGGGCAACATATTTCTGTGGAAACTGACAGACTTTGGGGCAAAAGGGAAAGATTTCAATTAACGAATGATACAGCTTAGACATCATCTGATACAATCCTATCATTTTTCAGATGGAGCTATTAAGGCTCAGAGAGGTTAATGACTTGACTAAGGTCACAAAGTTAGTAGCAGAGGTACTATTTAGATCAAGATCTTCCAACTCCAAATCCCATTTTCTTATTTGACTCAACTTCAGTACCACTTCCTACCAGAGCCCCCTGGTTATGTTGGCTCTCTCCACCCACAAAGTGTGTTGTATTTATTTATCTACTTAAACAGCCAGTACGATCCCAGTGATATGCTTGTAAATTAATTTTTTAATCTCTGTAGAGTGACACAATGTATATTTGACACATATTTAAGTTTAATAACCATTATTAACATTTTCTCCATTATTTTCTTAAGTCTAGAGCCAGAGGTAGGGAACCTGTAGCCTCTCCAAGTATTCAAGTTCAGTGACAGGTTCTCCACCCCTGGTCTAGACAATGAACAAGACAACAAGGCAAGCACTGGAAATTGGTATTTGTCAATTTTCAAGGTATAAATAAATGCTCACACAGAAATGTTTATAAGGATTGGGCTTGTTCCAGTATACCACTGCATCTCCCAATAGATATGCTTCTTGAAGGCAGAAATGATTTCACATTCTGTCGTTCTAGCCCTATAGCCTAGAAAGAACCTTGCACATAGTGGACGTTTAATAATGTTTATTGAATTAAATGGAATTGAATCATCAAACCATTAAAAATGACTAGGCTATATATTTCATGAATCTCACCTGAAGGGCAGGGACTTCATCTTATACTTCTTTGTATGTCCTGGGGTCAATCAGCCAGACATTTAATAAATATTTATTAAACACCCATTATGTGTCAGGCATTGTGCTAAGCACTGGGGATACAAAAAGAGGTAAAGGACAGTCCCTGCACTCAAAGAGCTCACAACCTGAACAGGAAGACAATAAGCAAGTATGTAGGAACAAGCTGTATATAGGATAAATAGGAAATAATCAACAGATGGAAGGTACATGAATTAAGAGTGGTTAGGAAAGGCTTTCTATAAAAGAAGAGATTTTGGAGGGGTCTTAAAGGAAGTCAGGGAAATCAGTTAGGCAGACATGAGAAGAAAGACCATTCCAAGCATGTGGGACAGTCAGAGAAAATACCCAGAGTCAAGAGATGGAGTGTCTTGTTTAAGGAAGTCAGTGTCACAATGATAAAGAGTAAGGTGTAAGAAGAACGGACAAGTAGAAGAGGGTGAGGTTACGAAGGGCTTTGAATGCCAAACAGAGGACTTTATATTTGATCCTAGAGACAATGATTTCTTGAATAGGAGAGTGATATGGTTGAAACTGGTCTTTAGGAAAATCACTCTGGTGGCTGAATAGAGATTGGATTAGAGTGAGGCGATATTTGAGGCAGACAGACCCACCAGCAGGTTATTGCATTAGTCCAGGTGTGAGGTGATGAGTAATGAGCATAGTAAGAAATGAAATTAATTCAAATTAGTTAAATACACAAAGAAGAAATTATCTGACCTTGGCAACAAATGGGATATGGGGAGAGGGGTTGTCGAGAGAGAATGAGGAGCTGAGGGTACCTAGGAGAGCATTTGTGCCAGCCTGAGGGACTAAGAAGATGGCATTGTTTTCTATAATAATAGAGAAGCAAGAAAGGGGGAAGATTCAGGGGAAAATATAGGGAGTTCTATTTTGGACAAGTTGAGTTTAAGACGTCTATCCAGCTTGAGATGTTTGTAAGGAAGTTGGAGATGTGAAACTGGAGGTTAGCAAGGAGGTTGGGCATAGAACGTGTCACAGTGTCTTAAACCTAGAGGCACACAGCAAATAAAATGCTTACAAATGATGATGTTGGTGAAGGTAGCAATCGCATGGGCCATAGAAGCATTTACTTTGAACTTAGTAATGATGTCTCCTGAATGCACATTATTTTGTAACACTATAGGCCTGTCAGTGTGCTCCCCTTACTATGATTATCAGTTGGTATCAATTAATCAAACAGACTGAATTAGCTTTAAGAAAGGGGTATTTAGGGGCGGCTAGGTGGTGCAGTGAATAGAGTATGGGCCCTGGAGTCAGGAGGACCTGAGTTCAAATCCGACCTCAGACACTTAATACTTACTAGCTGTGTGACCTTGGGCAAGTTACTTAACCCCAACTGCCCTGCCTTACCCCCTCCAAAAAGCAAAAAAAAAAGGAAAGGGGGTATTTACCAAAGTGATATAATAAGAACTGCTGGTTCAAAACATTCCTCCACTCCCCCAAAATGTGACACACTCTTACATCAGTATTTACAGAGTCTGGAGGGAAGCAGGATTAAACTTAGGGCACATAAATCACAATGTCACAACAATGTGGCTGCATGTCCTTTCCCCCATGTTATGGAATTCTCATGATATTCCTCTTAGATATAGTGTAGCTTTTCTGCTAGGATCTTGGTAGAGCCTTGAATATGCCTTTTTTCATCAAGCCTACTCAATCCTTGGTTCCTTTTGCAAACACTGCTGTCAGCAGTTATGATGTTACTAGGACATTAATGGGAAGTCCAAAACTTCAGTCCTCCAAAATTCACAAGGTCCTACTTTGATCAAGGGTAGTGAGGAAATAGAGCCAGAGACCAAGTCCAAATATGGGGCTCTGCCTCTCCCCTTGCCCCTCCCAATCAATTTCTTTTCAATGGTTTGGCTGGAGGCTTCCACCATTAAGCTGTCAGACATTTAAATCCTCAATTCCAAACAACCCTACCATTTTATACAATCCCCACAGGGCCATGAACAAGTCCCTCAAGCAATCAGAATATGCTTCCTTGGTACCATCACTCCATTTCATGGAAAGGCTTTCAGGGACTTCTAAATTGTTCAGTGACTTTTTGCACACAGCAAAATATAAATCTTTTGATTGAATCCATAGAAATATTCTCACCTGATAAAGGTATCAGGGCTAAGTGTGTGCACATGTGTGTTGGAGGAAGCGTTGGTGTTAACTGATTAACTCAATTGCCCATACCGTCACAATTTTTAAAAGGTTTTAACTCTATTGATTAGAGAACTAAGAGTTCAAGGAAGGATCGATGTTGTTGAATAACTTCAGTTGTGTCCAACTCTTTGTGATTCCATTTGGGTTTTTCTTGGCAAAGATGCTGACGTGGTTTGCCATTTTATTCTCCAGCTCATTATATAGATGAGGAAACTGAGGCAAACAGGATTAAGTGACTTGTTCATGGTCACATAGCTAATAAGTATCTGAGGCTAGATTTTACCTCAGATCCTCCTGACTGCAGGGCCTTGTTCTTTCTATTGTGCCACCCACTGCCCCTTCAAGGATGGATAAATAGTGTATTACTGAAGTGGTTACCCATAGGGCCAAGATCGTAAAAAAAAAAAAGTGATGCTGAGATGAGGGGTGATGGACTATAGAACACAGAAGGACAGAGGAGATCTTAACTTCTCTTATAGAAGTGACTTGCCCAAGGCTATACAGCAAGTTTGTAGCAGAGTTGGGATGAAAACCTAGCCACCTTACCCCCCAGTCCATCAAATTTTCTACTTTACAATGCTTTCTCCACTCAATGAGAAAAGCACAGGTTACCAGATAGAGCTTCTAACAGACTATCTGGAGTCAAATTTATGTTTTTAGATTGGTCTGTTTATTCCATCAAAAGGTTTCATGGCTCTTTATGTTTCTAGGTAAAATAAATTGTGTGGTTATTTTTGTGTCTTCTAAAGAGAAGATGAATGGCTGGAGTATCCTTTTTCTCCTTTTTTTCTCTGGGGTCATTGAAATGTCTGGCCAAGGAAAATCTCAGAGATATGGCCAAGCCATTGCAAAACAATGCTAATGATTTTTCAGAAATATCACAAATATATTTTAGAAACAATTTTTTAATATTTCTTTTCTCAAGTCTCATTTTTTTTTCCTTTTGGAGGGTAATGAGAAAGGGGAAGGTCAAAGTTAGTTGTACCTATTTTACAGCAGGTGAAGTGTCAAGTCAAATGGCAAACTAATTATCATAGTTTTCCAAAAGCTACTGACCCAGGTTTAAGCCAGTGGTATTTTTTTCCTCTAGACATACTATTAACTGGATCAAAATTAACCTTGATGTAGTTTCTATTTTCTATAAGTGATACATTTCTTTAATTTTCTCTCTGAACAGTTTAAAGGCATAAGCATCCTACATTTCCAAGACAATACTCTTTTTATTAACTTGATTTTCTGAGTGTAACCTTTTGTAGGTTGCATTTTTTTTCTGCTCTTACAGCTGAAGTTGAAGGACTGTAATTTCATAATGGTATAAAAATCGAATTCAAATTTACTTTTGATTCTGATTGAAGAATGTGACATTCTAAAAATGACATATTTTGCGTGTGTACTTTTTAAAAGGAAACAATATGAAGGGGTTTTTTGGGGCTATTTTGTGATTTCAAATGAAGTATTATGGTCACTGGTGGTTTTTTTTTTTTACATCCCTCCACTCACATTTTTATTCTCTTCCTTTTGATATACCAAGATGCAGAACTTCACAGGTTTTCATGGTCCTTTTCTTGATTGTTTTCATAGTAGTAAAAATCTGTATTTTTGTATGTAGGGGGAGACAATTTTCTCAACACTAATCTCTGATAAATATTGTATGAAATTGTTGTGAAAGATTTCTTGTTGAATAAATGGATATGGTTAAACAAACAACAACAAAAAAAGCCCTTCTCTTACAGAATAGAGTAAGTCAGGAAGACCTTAATTCGAATCTTGTCTCTGTCACTTATTAGCTGTGTGGCCCTTAGCAAGATCCAAAGTCTCCTTGCCTCAGGTAGTTTCTTGCTTATGCACTAAGTCATAGAATCATGTATTTAAAGCCAGGAAAGAGATGGAAATCATTGAGTCCCACTTTTTCATTGTACAAATGAGGAAACTAAGGCAGAGATTGTTTAAGTGGGTTGCCCCCTGAGTTAAAATTGAATTGATAGGAGTTCCTATCCCTATAATTTCCCTCACTGATGATATGACATATCTTTCATTATTCTTCTTAATTTATACTAAGCTCAAATGTTCCAACCTGCTTCAGTAGTACAAGTTCTAACAGTTCCTCCTAAACTTTGGTGCCCTCTGGCAAAGCTCAGATTACCCTGACCCAGCTATAATTATGAGGAAGCACATTCTGTATTTCACCTGCTAGAAGTGGGCTCAATAAATCCAAAAGAGTATAGCTCCCCACTGCTTTCCCTGCCTCAGCCACGGACTACATAGCAATTACCTTATTTATTTGTGGATAAAGAATAAACTAAGAAAACTCCAGATATTTTCCTTAGCATTTTTACTGTATACTTATTCAGGCATATAAAGATAGGTTTGCTAAAATGAGGGCTCATACTGTGGAGAGTGCATGGATGTTTTTGGTTTTATAAACAGAATAGAAGTAGAATTTGACATTTTTAACTAGCAGTAGAATGTGGATGAGCAGAGCTGTTTTCTCCTCATAAATATGTAGGAAAAAATGATGGTTGGCATCCTTATTGGTGTAGCTAGTGCTGAGGAATTGCGATGTTCCTTTCTGTATTGCTCTAAATCCAGTCCCCACCCTCCCCCCAACCCCCAGCTGTGTTCTCTACTACCACTCCCATTGTTAGGAACTTGTGGTATAACTCTACTGTAGCAGTAAGTTTCAGACAACTAGCTAGGATACTCTGAGCCTTTTCTTTCTTTCTTTCTTTCTTTCTTTCTTTCTTTCTTTCTTTCTTTCTTTCTTTCTTTCTTTCTTTCTTTCTTTCTTTCTCTCTCTCTCTCTCTTTCCTTCCTTCCTTCTTTCTTTCTTTCTTTCTTTCTTTCCTTCTTTATTTCTCTTTCTTTTTCTTTCTTTCTTTCCTTCCTTCTTTCTTTTTTGCTACATACCTACTTATCTATTATGGCAATGAAAATGCAGTTCAGGTAATAGCAGTTTCAAACTACTTGTTTTACATAATAGCTTCAGTTTCATTTGATCACTTTAACATTGGTTAGCTTTCACAAATGGGTATTTACTTCAAAGATATACCAAAAGCAAATGAAGACTTTTCCCCCCAATACGTTTAGGGCATACCCTTCTGTGATAGTAATGGCAATTAAAGATTCCCCTGTATTGGTTGGTTTTCAAATTGATTGTGTTAAAACCCAGAGTTTGTTAATCCCACCTGTGGGATGGGCTTGTTGATGTGAAAAGAAAGTCCTGAACTGGGAGGAGCTGGTGACGTAGATTTGGAGACACAAGAGAGAGGCGGGAGATCTTTTTTGGTAGCAGCACCTCTTGGAGAGAGAGAGACTAAGAGAATTGCTGGTGGCTGCTTTGAATTGCCCTGGACTTTTGAGACCTGCCCCCTGAGCTGCCAAGGACTGAGGAGACATGGCTGTTTTGCTGGTACTTTGTCTGTCTGTTTTGATGTTATTTTGCCAGATTTGTCCACTGGTGAAAGACTGTCCTTTTGTTGAAGAAGTCCTGGAACCTGGCTGTTCGCTAAGAAGCCCTGAGACTGTCCTGCAGACAGAGAGTGAATACTGTCCACTGGTGAGGGACAGTACTGTTGTTGCAGGGGTCTGGAGACTGTCCTGCAGACAGAGTGAATACTGTCCACTGGTGAGGGACAGTGCTGTTGTTGCAGGGGTCTGGGAGCCTTTCTGTTGGTTCAGAAGCCCTGAAGAAGGATTTTCTTGTTGTATGTTTACAGAAATCCTGGGAGAGGGCTTTGCTAATGTGTTCAGGGGTTCTAGGACTGTTCTACAGACAGAGGATAAATTCATGAAGGGACTGGCAATGTATCTTATGGCCTTGCTAAGCCTTGTCTCCCCAGGAACTAAGATTGCTGAGAACTTGCCTCGTGTCAAGATGAAGAAAAGACCTCATTTGGGTATTAAGTGCTGTGTTTAAACTTGATGTAACTCTGGGGTAGATTCAATTGTGATCCAGGGGTGGGGAACTTTTGACCTTATGTTTGGAAACTAATCTACATTTGAGAAGAGGGGCTTTGTGGTGGACTTAATTAAGGTATAGCCTAGGGGTGGAGAAGTATTTAGAACAGAGACTTTGTAATTGATTGAATGATTGGAAGATCCTGGGGTGGGGTAGTACTTGGAGATTATTTAATCACACTTAGTAAATGCTGTATTTGGAATGATGTCATGTTTTGATCTTCTCTGTTCTTGGTTTGTCACTAAATAAAATAGAGAGCACCTATGCTGGTATTTTGAACCTGGGAAGTTGCCTTCTTTTGGCATTACATTACACCTTCTTTATACTACTTCATTCTGGATGGGTGGGGGACAGAGGAAGTAAGCTCATAGCTTAGCTCAGCTCCTTTGTAACATTGGTCCCACCCAGTTCATGACCAAACACAGCATCTCTGTCAGAAGAGTCCTCATCTCAGCTTCTCCTGGGCTGGGTCTCAAAGGTCCTCTTACTTCTTGGGTCCTTGATATTGTATTGGCTATACACCTGTACTCTGAAACTTGGGAATACCAAGATACCCTCTGGAACTTTCAGACCTATAAGGTCATGAAAACTCTACTCCCTTCACCTAGAGCAGAAAAGAAGAAATGCAGAGCCCAAGGACTGAGGCCTTCCACTGGGCTATATAGTCTCAGAAGGGGAAGAAGGTCCCAAGGACTTTCTCTTTACAGCATGAACTCTCACAAGACATGATCACCAAAGTCACCAATATCCCCTAAGAACAAATGAGGCAAAAGAGGAAGTAGCTTAAGCTGATAGGCCTTTTTGAATGCCTCTGAAATCGATTAAAGAGCTTCTTTTTCCATACATGGTTTTGCCAAGCAAAGCTAATTACAAAATGCTTCCCTTAAGGTCATCATGCCTCTCCCAGAAACAAGCTTCCCAGCCACTCCACATGAAGATACCATCTTATGTGTGCTCCATATGCACCAGAACCCCATTCCATTGTTAATTGGGTATTTTCATGTTATTTGGAGAGACTTTGGCTCTCTATATGTAGGAAAATGTGATCAGGATGGTTTCTTTTTCTTAGGAAGTTCTTCCTTACATTGAACCAAAAATCTGCCTCCCTTTATCTTCCTTCTACCCTTTTGTTCTAGCACTCTGTATACCATATCCACAATGCTTGGTTACAACCTGAGCATTACAATAGGTTAAAAAAGTAGGGGTATGATTAATATTTGTTTCGAAGAATTTAATTCTATTTCTCTCTTTGGTAGTCAACCTGAATAAATCCAAACACTTTTCCACAAGGTAGCTATCATATTGCTATGTTCTAAGCTTTTCCTCTTAGGACTGGTGGACTAGAATTATAGAAAAATACTGTCCTTAGTACTCAGAAAGCCAAATGGAATCAATAGCATTTATGAAGCACCTAGTAGGTGAGACCTATTGTGCTAAGAAAGCACTGGAGGCACAGATAAGGGTAAAAACAGTCTCTGCACTTAAGGAGCTCATATTCTAATGGGGGCAACAAAATGGAAAACACTAAATGCATACAAGGTGTATACAAGACAAAGGGAGCCATAATCATGGGAAAGGCTTCCAGAAGAAAGGAAGATCTTAGCTGGGACTTGAAGCCAGGGAAGACAAGAGGCAGAGATGAGGAGAGAATTCTAGAAGGAGGAACAGCTAGGGAAAATGCAAGGTATCAGCAGATCTACCGAAAAACAGCAAGGAGGCCAATGTCTCTGGATTGCAGAGTAAGTAGAGGGGAGTAATCTATAAGAATATTAGAAAGATAGGAAGGGGTCAAGTTATGAAGAGTTTTGAAAACCAAACTGAAAATTATTATCATGGATTCTACCTGATACTTGAAAGCTTACCATACCCAGTACCTAAGATAGCCACAGCACACAAGATGCCAGATGCAGAGGGGAAAGGGGAAAAGGGGAAAGGACAGTTAGGACACTCATACCATGTGACTTTGGGGGCTATCTTTGCATTTGTTGATTTCCTGATCAACGTACATATTGGTATACCCTTGGGAAAAGTCTCCAGGGAAATCCCACAATGTGACCACACTATTCTGCAAACCCCAGAGGCTCACCAAGGTCTGAACCGGAAAACAACTGGAAAGACATGGCTCTTCAGAAAACTAGCTAGGATACTCTGAGCTGCCTCTTTTTTTTCTTCCTCTAAATAACTGCTTGCCTATGATGGAAATGAAAATGTAGCATAGGTAATGGTAGTGTCAAGTTGCTTTTTTTTTTCAATAACAGCTGACATTTAATGTTTACAAAACATTTATCCATAAATTCTCTCCTTTGATCCTCATAAAAACAACCATATAAGGTAGATAATTCAGGTATTAGAGAGTTTAGTGACTCTCTCATGAACATAGATATATTAAGTGTTGGAGCTGTGATTCAAACCTATGTTTATTTTCATTTCTCTCTAGTGTTCTTTCACTATCCCATGCTGCTTCTCCAAAAGGAGAAAATAAAGGTTCATAAGCTTAGAGTTCCCCAAAGTGCTCTCACCACAAACATAGAAACACACGTCCTCCTCTGTCTTTTCTTCTCCAAGATAAATCTCCCAATTCCTTCCACTATTCCTTATAGAACATGATTTCAAATCCCCTTGCCCTCCTATCTTCTTCTGGATATGCTATAGTTTCTGAAATATGGTCATTGATCAAAACTGAATATGAAATTGCAAACATAGACTGGTAAGTACAATGACACTATCATTTCCTTTCTTCTAGACATTTAACTTCTATTAATATAGCTTAAGATTGTATCTTTTTATATGTCATGTAATTGATTCATTCTGAGGATGGAGTAATTTTAAATGCCTAGATTTTTATTATAACAAGCCCAGATTCCTCCATCCTGTATTTGAGCAGTTTCTTTTTTGAACCTAAGTTTAGGCCTTTACATTTCTCCCTATCACATTTCATTTTGGTAGATTCGGCACTTTGGGGGGGGGGGTTGTTATTCTGAACTTTATAAAAATGGGCATTTTTACATTATATTAGAAAGAAAAATAGGATTGCACATGAAGCTATGAATCTCTATAAATATAGCTTGTTTTTATTATTAAATATCTAGCAAATTCAACATGCAACTTTGGGAAATATTCCACTTCTCTATGAGTCTTTCTAGTCATCTTTATGTTTTCCCTGTGTTAAAAAGAATGCTTCAATGAACCTTTTCTTCTTTTTCTTTCTTTTTATTTGGCAACCCCATCTGTGACTATTCCATTTGTAACTTCCCTCTCCCTCCCACATCCAAATGAAAAACAAACAAACCTTTTTAACAAATACGTGCAATTGAACAAAACGAGTTCCCATGGTGGTCTGGCCCAAAAATATATGTATTATTCTGCATCTTGACTCCTTCCTGTCACTATCAGAAAGTGAGCAGCATGCCTCATCATTGTCTTCTGGAATCAGTGGCACCAATGACAGTTCTTGAGTCTTTCAAAGCTTTTTAAACTTACATTGTCAAGTCATACAACTTGTTCCAGGTTTCTCTGAAACCATCTTTTTACAATAGTATTCTATTACAGTCATGTGTAATGATTTCCCAAAGATGAACACTCCCTCGATTTCTAATTCTTTTTTTTTTTTTGGCTTTTTGGAGGGGGGAAGGCAGGACAATTGAGTTCAAGTGACTTGTCCAAGGTCACATGGCTAGTAAGTGTTAAGTGTCTGAGGCCAGATTTGAACTCAGGTATTCCTGACTCTAGGGCTGGTGCTCTATTCATTGTGTGTATGAGTCTTTTTCTTATTTGAGCTGTAATTCTTTTTTTGCGGGGTGGGGGGGAACTGTAATTCTTGTACAGGTTTAGTAATGGTACAACTTTATCAAAAGGCATGCACAGTTTAGTAAGTTTTGAGAAATAAAAGAAGTAAATTTGCTTTACAAATATTATCTCATAGTATCCTCACAACAACCCTTGGAGGTAGGTGCTAGTATCCCCATTTTACAGGTGAGGAAATTGAGACAAACAGGTTCTAGTCTTAGAACTCTGGGCTTGGAGTCAGGGAAACCTTGAATCAAATCCTGCCTCAGACACCTTGCTATGTGATCCTGAGCAAGTCAATTAAATTCTCTCAGCCTCATTTTACTCTCTTGTAATATGAAAGAGTTGGAATCGATGGCTTTTCAAATCCTTTCCAACCCTAAAGTTATGATCTTAGGATTCCCAACTCATGATTCTGCAATTAACTCAACGAATGACATTGAGCAAGTCAGCTCATCTCACCCAGCTCCTTTAGTTTCCTCATATTCAATAAATGAAGTGAGTTGGACTGAATAATTTCTAAATGATGCTAGCATCTCAGCCTAGTGCTCTGAGAAAGCCTTAGTATTATAGAATGATGGTTAGGTGGACCAAAGAAATGTGAGAACTTAGGACTCCAGCTACCAAAAAAAAAAAAAAAAGGTAATAAATGCTTAACCAGCCTGTCTGGCTGTGTTGAACTGTTTTTTTGGAAGCAGTCACTCTTGCCTTCAATTCTCTGGCACCTATTTATCTTTCCTCAGCTCAATTGGCTGATAAATGTGGAAAAAGCACACACTTGACAACCTTGGTTAAAACACCCACACACACAGTTTAAATCTGCATTAAAAAAAATAATCCACTGATTTTCTTCAGTGAGAAAAATTTTCAAAGAAGAAATTTGCTAATACCTTGACAGAACAGAAAAACCCCTGGATTGTTATGGACTAGTAGAGTGAAAGCTCTCAGAAGGCAGGCACTGTTTTGTTTTTTGCCTTTTGTTTTGTCTGTGGTTGTTGACACTTAGTAAGACCTTAATAATTTCTTTTTGAGTTGAGTTGTTCTTGCTCTAAATGTAATAGTCTTGGTTGACCTTTTGAAAAACTTTAGGTAGAAGGGAAGCCAGCAAAAGACCTGATCTCCACCCACTGCATTCTAACAAAACAAAATGGATTGCTTACAACTTGCTCTTTTTTTGTGAAAACTTTCTTGGGAAAGACAACTTGCTATGCCCTTCCCTTTCCCCCCTCCTCAAAGCTTTTATCTGAAAATATATAAGCAAACCTTTTTTTTTTTGTCTAGTGCATTCCAGTGGCACCACCTTGGATTATAAATTTTAGCTCAGTGGCCCAGAATTTGCACACACCCACTTTCATTGATTTCAGTAGTAATCCTTCAGAGAGAACAATAATGGGATCCAGCTACTGACTTAGGACTTTTTGATTAGAGACTAGAGTGATTCCATCTAATGAATTAGAAAGCTGATATTAATTCTTTCCCTGTAAACAGTCTAGGGATGAAGTCTATTTTAAAACCCACAAATGTACTATTTATTGTGTAATTTATTTAAACAAAAAGACATGGGAAAATTCTGGAAATCCTTCATAGTTGCTCAGGGTTGTAGAATGCCTGATTAAAATCTCCTCCTATAAATATATTCCCCCTGCAAAAAAATAAATTAATAAATAAATTTTGAGCTGAAAGAATCCTTAGAGGCCATTTAATCCAATTTTCTTATTATACAGATGAGGAAATTGTGGCCTAGAGGGGCTAAATGACCAAGGTCATACAGGTTATAGTTAGTAAACAAGATTTGAACCTAGCTCCTCTGATACCAAATTGAGTTTTTTTTCCACTATACCTATATTGCCTAACTTTTGGGGGCAGGGATAGAGAAATTGGATTCATTGAAAATATTCAAACATTTTCTCTGAAAAGCGGAAATAAACCCTTAATATCTTTAATTACTTGTTAACACAAAAATTCCAAAATGAACTAAAACCAAAATAAACACCAAAAAACTTTTTCAAAGCAATTAGGAAGAAGTTAGGCATAGTGGTACATACCTACAGAACCAGACAGCCAGGATGCTGAGGGCTGTGGATCTGTTGAGCTCAGGAGTTTTGAACTTAAGTGGACAAAGCCAATCAGTTCTATCTACAAGGTTCAACATTAATGACAGAGCTCTTGGCAAGAGAGGAGGATCACAACTTTGCCTAAGAGGGGAAATGGGCCCAGGATGGAAACAAAGCAGGTCAAATCTAATGTGCTGCTCCCAGTGGGACTAGCCCATTCATAAACACTGTACTTCCAGGAGCAAGGAAGGAAGAAAGGAAGGAGAGAAGGAAAGGATGGAGCGACGGAGGGAGGAAGAGAAATTAGTGAAATGTTTAAGGTTATCCTATTAGATCTTGAACTATGGGGAAGGGTTTGGCTATTCTTTTTTTTTTTCCTCATTAGGCAGTAGCTCTTTAAATGACAGCTAGGTGGCACAGTGGGTAGAAGACTCATCTTCCTGAGTTCAAATCTGACCTCAGACACTATCTGAGTGACCCTGAGCAAATCACTTAACCCTCTTTGCCTCACTTCTTCATCTGTAAAAGAAGGAAATGGCAAATGTCTCTGGTATCTTTGCCAAGAAAACTCCAAATAAAGCCATAAAGAGTCAGGCACAACTTAAATGACTGAACAAGAATGACAGACTTTAAATGTTTGTTATCCATTGATTAATTGGTTGCTCCAATTGTATAAATACTCTCAAATGCTTCTAAAGGTCATTTTGTTCAACCTTCATTTTACAGATGAGAAGACTGAGGCCCATAGAGTTTAAGTGATTCACTGATAGGCACACAGTCAGTGGCAGAACTGAGATTTAAACCTATCATCTGATTCCAATTCCAGTACTTTTCCTATCACACTATACATACTCCTAAGTCATAAAACAAGCCAGTGAATGAACCTATAAGAAATAAAGTCTTCCACTTCTAGATCAAATTAATATCTACCCCATTTGATTTTGTTTAAAAGGATATAAATTACATGTGTGTATACATATACACATATATATACATATAAATACATATATGTTTTGAATAGGCAATGAAGATAGTAGTGAAATAAGGGGTCTTTTCCTAATTTCTTTGAAAAAGAACTGAGTCATATGTGTATATAATCTCACATTTCACTAACATAGAAATCAGGTCTTTATTCTAACTTCCCTTCTACCTAAAGGTTTCAAAAGGTCCACCAAGACTACTATATTAAGAACGAGAACAATTCCAATCAAAAAAGAATTTATTCAGGTCTTACTAAGTGTCAACCACCATAGATAAAACAAAAGGCTAAAACAAAGCAGTGCCTGCCCTCTGAGAGCTTCCACTATACTAGTTCATTTCAGTCCAGGGTTCTTTTTGTTCTGTCAAGGTTAAACATTAACAAATGTCTTCTTTGAAAATTTTTCTTATTGAATAATTTTAATCCTATCCTATCCTCCAAAAAAAATTATTTCCTCATTGGCAAAGAAGGGATAGTAGAATTTACAATACCTATTTCATAATCTTGTTGTATGAAGAGCTGTTTCATAAACTTTAGAGCACTGTATAGTTATATATATGTAACTATATAGAGTTATATATAGAATGCTAGAGAAGCACTGCTGTGTAGCAGAAATCAATTAATAAACATTTATTAAGCTTTTACTATGTGCCAGGCACTGTGCTAAGTACTCAGGATACAAAAGAGGCAAAAAGCAGTTCCTAATTCAAGGAGCTTACAATCTTAGCCACAGGATTGAATTCAGGAAGTTTGGGTTTGATTCCTAGCTCTGACAAATAAGCAGTGTGATCACAGACAAGTCATCCTTTCCCAGTCTGTTTCCTCACTGGTAAAAAGGTGATAATAATACTTATTCGATGAGAAACTGTGGTGGTGTGGATAAAGAGAGCTTTCTCACAGTAAGGAACTAAGACTAGAGTTCAAGTCTTACTTCTGACAGATGCTGGCCCTGTGACCCTGGGCAAGTCACAGCCTCTCAATGGCCTCTCCTTCCCTTTTCTCTCCCTCTCACCTTCATCTTTCTAAGACTGTAATTTGTAGAACAGTTGTCTATGCATTTTAGCAAAGGGAGTTTCCTCACTGGGAGTTCCATGTGGCAATGAAATGATGAGTCCAATAAAAACAATATTTGTACTAAGAATTATTTTGAGGAAAGTCCTTTGTAAACTTCACAGTGATATTTGAAAGGTAGTTATTAACTATACACAATAGTGTAATACAATTACACATAACATAATTGTATATAATCTTAGACAGACATGAAATATTCCCTACATCTCTGGGTAATTGTAATGAGTGTTCTATGAACTGAAAAGCACCATGTAAATGTGAGGGCTGTTGTGAATATGCTTTTCTTCCTGGGACACTACTGTCCTAAAGAATTCCATGTGTATAGATATACCCGTAAAGGGCCTAAGTTTTATTTTTGATGTTACCTTTTCCCAACCATTTTCTTCTTTTCCCCTACTTTCTACTGTTAATAATCCAACCTTGCTTAATCAACAGGAACCTGATATTTCATGGTCAGGAGGGGTTTGTTATTATTAAAGTATTCTTTTCTGAGAAGTTTATTTACTTCTTAGCCGTCCCCACCACTCTAATTCAAGAAACAATCTTATACTTTTTTAAGCTGGCTCGGTAATTTGTTTTATGGCATTTGGGCTTCAAGTGTTTGTTACAAATAAAAAAGATGTCAAGATCAAAGAAAGGACATGGGTTTTCTCCTTTTAAAAAACCCTCCAAAAATTTTGCATAGACGCTGTAGTCCTTTGTTCCAGCAAGCTTCCTACTTGACTACTTCAATGGATCTAGGATCTCATCCAGTACCCCTTGTAATGGTACAGATTTCAACCCATTCAGGACCTCTCATCCTATGTAACTCTTGCCCATGTTCTCCTCCTGTAAATCCTCCTGAAAAGGATTCATTTTAAAACTATGAGTGACCAACCAGCTGAGCTATGACCACTCAAAATTGCAAGTGGCACAGATGATGATGGAGAGATACATGGTAGGTGTTAGTCGGCTGAAACATTTCATCAGTGATGACTTAAGCAGGAGAAATGGTGTGAAAGATGTCACTGAAGATGCATGGATGACAGGTTTACCAAATTATTATATAACAGAATTAAGAAGTACTGGGGCAGGTAGGTGGCACAGTGAATAGAGCATCAGCTCTGGAGTCAGGAGGACCTGGGTTCAAATCCGGCCTCAGACACTTAACATAAAAACTAGCCATGTGACCTTGGGCAAGTCACTTAATCCCAATTGCCCTAAAAAAATGGCAAAAAAAAAAAAGAAGTACAGATAATGTATTGGATAGCAGTCAGACTCTGAAATAATTTTTTTAGGCTAGAACAATGGTGTCAAACTCAAGTAGAAGAAACATTGCCACTAATTCATATTTAAGTATCCCCACAGGCAACATATTTATTCAGTTTTTAAGCTGTAGTGTTATATTTTATTGTATTTTTATTTATTTTGTTAAATACTTCCCAATTACATTTGAATTTGATTCTGATGGCACTTGGAAATGTTTCAGGCAGCATGTGACTGTGTGTTTGATACTAGGTTCAATCTTAAAAAAATGAAATGTAACAGAGACAAATGTAAAGTCTTACAATGAGTTCAGGAAATTATTTTCAAAAGTAAACACATGACTGTACAGTATAATTCTTCTGAAAAAGATCTGGGTTTTACAATATGAGTCAACATGTAACATGACAGTCAAAAATTTAATGCAACTTGAGGCTGCACTAGAAAAGAATTCATTTCTGGGAGTAGGGAGATGAGCATCCAGCACTCTTCTTACTGGTCACACCACACCTGGAGTGATGCCTTCAGTTCTTGGTGCTACATTCCCAGAGGGACATTGATAAACTAAGGAGAGTCCAAAAGAAGGCAACCAACCAACCAGGTCATTAATTTTTCTTACTGTTTGAGGATCGGTTGAAGGGAATAGGAATGTTTGTGTTAGGCTAGTGAAGAAAACTCAGGGGACACAAGAGAGTTGTCTTCAATTATGGGCAATGCCTCAGACAAACTGAGACCTGGGAAGGTTCTAATTTTAAAAGGCCAGCATCACCCACTGCATCCTGGGGAGAGTGAGGCTGATGACTTTGCATAGCTCTGCCTTACTTACATCTGGTTCATGCACAAATCAAGACATTATCCTCATGATGTCATTATCCTCTTCAAGAATGAAGGATGGACAGCAACAATAATGCTTTTAATGACTGTCATGGAGAAGAGGTATTAGATTTGTTTTGTTTGACCCAATGGGGAGAACAAAGGGATAAAGGAAGAAGAAAGAAAGAAAAAGAGAGAGAGAGGAAGGAAGGAAGGAAGGAAGGAAGGAAGGAAGGAAGGAAGGAAGGAAGGAAGGAAGGAAGGAAGGAAGGAAGGAAGAAAGGAAGAAAGGAAGGAAGGAAGGAAGGAAAGAAGGAAGGAAGGAAAAAGGGAAAAATGAAGGAAGGAAAGAAAAGGTAGAAGAAAGAGAAAGAAAGGAAAGAAGGAAGGAAGAATGAAAAAAGGAAGGAAGGAAAGGAAGGAAGGAGGGAAGAGAAGGAAGGAAGTAAAAAGGAAGGAAGGAAGAAGGAGGGAAGAGAAGGAAGGAAGAAGGAAAGAAAGAAATGTAAGAAAGGAAGGAAAGAAGGAAGAAAGGAAGGAAGGAAGAAAGGAAGGAAGGAAGAAAGGAAGGAAGAAAGGAAGGAAGGAAGGAAGGAAGGAAGGAAGGAAGGAAGGAAGGAAGGAAGGAAGGAAGGAAGGAAGGAAGGAAGGAAAAAGTTTATAGTCTTGATGTAGGGAAAATCTTCCTAAAAATTAGAGCTACCCAAAGTAGAGTGTGCTACCCTGAGGAGCTGTGGCTTACTCTTCACTAAAGGTCTTTAAAAGAAGACTGAATGGCCAAATGATGGACATGCTGTATAGGGGATTTTTGTTCAGGTTCCAGTTGGACTCACAGGGCCAGCTCTAAGCAGTTCAAGAGAGCTCATTATTAAATTTTGAGTGTGAGTGTTTGCATGCCAGAAATTGGCAAACACTAAAAACCATAGCTTAACTTATTATTTTGTTGAGCGTCTAGATTTAAAGAAGTAATGAAAGATGTTAATAATGCAGAATGAACTTAAAAGTTTGTCATGCATATATTTCCCCCCAGAGAGCAGATTGTTAAACATTTACCAGCACCCTGTGTATGCTTCTGTGATTCTCTCTATTCTATAGTCAACTTATCATAAATTGGGAATGAGTAGTAACATATGGATAACTCAACTGCTACACTGGTATTTATAACATTAACTTTAATTCTTAGGGAGTTGACTAAGATCCAGAGAACTTAAATGATTTGTCCATGGTCACACAGTCAGTGTCAAAAGGAAAGAGTTGAATCCTAGTTTTTCTGATTCCTATTCTAGTAGTTAAGAGGAGGTACTAGTACACGAGAGGAACTTCATATGGATCAGGGATCTACCTGATCGTTTGTACTTATGTATAGTACTATACTAGTAAAGTATGTATTAGAAGATTATGGAAAAGAAGATACTTAATAAGTGTCCTTGGGTTGAATGAATGAAACTTTCTGGTTAAAAATTAATAGAGAAAAAACCCCTCTTTCAGTTCTACATTAGGTCAACAGAAGGAAAAGGACCTATATGTATAAAAATATTTATAGCAACTCTTTTAATTGTGGCGAAGAAATGGAAATTGAGGGGATGTCCATCAATTGGAGAACTGGGGAACAAGTTGTTATATATGATTCTGATGGAATACTGTTATGCTGTAAGAAATGATGAGCAGGATGCTCTCAAAAAAATCTGGAAAGATTTACATGAACTAATGAAAGTGAAATGAGCAGAACCAGAAGAACATTGTACACAATAACAGCAATATTGTATGAAAACCAACTATGAATAACTTACCTCTTCTTAGAAGTGCAATGATCCAAGACAATTCTGAAGAACTTGTGATAAGGAGTACTCCAGAGAAAGAACAGATAGTCTCGATACAAATTGAAGCATAATTTTTCTTTATTTTTCTCTGTGGTTTCTTTTTTCCCCCCACAGCATAACACATGGAAATGAAATCTGTTTTGTATGACTACACATATATGAACTATGTCAAAATGTTTAGCCTCTCAATGTCTGGGAGTGGGGGATGGAGAAAGGAGGGAAAGAGGTAATTTGGAACTCAAAATTTTGAAAAAAAAGAATGTAAAAAATGTTTTTACATGTAATTGGGGGAAAATAAGGTATTAAACGCCAAAAGAAAAAGAAATAATCCCTCATTTTATTAGATTATTTCAGTGGGGTTACCAGGATCTTCCTGCTATAAAAATTCCAGATGCTCACTCAAAAATCAGGAAAAATATTATTAAGGAGACTCTCTAGTAGAAATCAGTTATATAGAAATGAATAAAAATAGTTTCCTAGATAGAATGAGTAAAGAAAGTGGGGGATGGGAAAAAGAATATGGAAAGAAAACCAGCATTGTGTCATACTGAATATTCCTTGCTTTTACTGGTTTTAAAAGCCTTAATTTATAAAATTTTGGCTAAAGCAGCAACCAATCATAAATGCAAAATATTGATGACATGGATTACCTTCTCCCTTTTGGTAGAGAGGTTATAGACTCGAGGTAGGTACAGAACCCGTCATAGTCTTAGATATGACTAATATCTTGGATGGTCTTGTTTGACTATACATATTTGTTATAAGGGAGGACTTCCTCTTACTTGGGTGGAGTTGTGTTGATGGGCAGGGATAGATATGAAAAAAAGAGGATCAATAAAACATTTAAGAAGTCACAGTGAAGGAAGGTAAGGGAGGGGCAGAAAGGGTCAAAAGTTGAACATTTTGCTATTACCTAGCATTACACATTACATATTACACATATGTAAATATGCTTTGAAAAACATTATATGTGGTAGAAATGTACATTGTTTTGTATGATCCTCTTTCCTAATTTTCATCTGTTAATGTTTATGACTGTTGAAGTTAAAATTTAAAAAATAACAATAAAATGAGAAAAAAATGACAAAATACTCAATCTCATTGCTCTGAGGAAACATTATTGACCCAAATGATCTTTAAAAGAAATTCTATTGATTCTTTTCTTAAAATAATGCTGCCATTTCCCAATATCATTCCCCTAATAAACCCTCCTTTGTCACAATGTAGTACACTTAAGTATGATAAATGACATATAGACCATATCTGGTAGTACATATCTCATTCTGTACCTGTATGTCACCTGCCTACCGAGAGGAGAGAGTTATTTTTCACCTTTATTTTTCTGTAGTAAAGATTGGTCATTGCATTGATCTGAAATATTGTATCTTTTAGTGTTTTTTTTTACATGATTTTGATCTGATGTTGTATGGTTTTTTTTGGTTCCATTTTGCACCATTTTATGCAAGACCACAACTTATTGATCATAGTGAAAGAATATTCCATTGTATTCATATGAATGAATGAACAAAAAAGCATTCCAATCTAAAAATACTGCGATTCAAGTCTTACTTCTGATAGGTAGTGGTTTTGTGACTGTAGACAAGTCACTTAACCTCTCAGTGCTCTAGGAGACCATCTAAGACTGGATGTATAGACAGACCTATTTTGGTGGAAGGAGTCTTTCTCACAAATGAATTTCCCAAACCAGTAAATTCATTCATCTTGTCTCTGTGCTTATTACTATAATAATCCCAGGATAGTGCTAAAACCTGGCAAAATAAATATAAGGAAACAAAACAGTCCCTGCCCTCAAATTTGAATGGAGGAAGACAATACTTAAAGGGAGCAGGGAAGGAGAGGAGAGAACTCACACTGGGGCATCCTGTGGAAATGGACAGAGAGTGATATGGGGACCGGGTTCCAGGAAGGAAGAAGTAAAAACAGTATAAGAAGCGGTGAAAACAGGAGCCGGATAGCAAATACTGTATTCCCCCCCCGCCCCAGCTATGCCCCAATAGATGAGCATTCACTTTTTCCCTCTGTTGTTTGCTTCTACAAAGATTACTACTAAGTTCTACTAATACTACTAAAGACTACTACTAATATTTTGATATTGTAGAGCCTTCCTTTTTGTCATTTACCTTCTTGGGGTATATATATATATATATCATGAGTTTTTTACTTGCAAGGAAATAATCCTTTAAAATAAGTTTCTATAACATATGTTTGTCAAATTGCTGTTCTCAAGACAAGGGGAATTCTATCTGAATATATGTAACAGATGTTCAGGCCTTCAGATTCATTGGCTAATGAATAGGGACTAAGTCACTATCAGAGAGGGGTGTTATCTATGCATTGTACTTACCTTAACAATTAACTAAGAAAGCAGTATCATGTAATAGATAAGCTAGCTATGTTTTACCTATAAACCCCTAAACTTCTTACTTTATTCTAAGCTTAGCCACTATTTCCTTGTCTGACTCCATCCAGCAGACTTTTCAACCTTTCTACAAACTGGGAAACAAACATAACATCATCTATTTATGAAGTGTTTTTGAGATCCTTAGTGTAAAGGAGAGTTCTATAGGGGAAAGAGTAGAATTTTGGTCCTCTATCAGCCACTTAATTTTTAACTAAATTCATTTTTTTTTTTTTGCTTTTTGGAGGGGGGCAGGCAGGGTAATTGGGGTTAAGTGACTTGCCCAAGGTCACATGGCTAGTAAGTGTTAAGTGTCTGAGGGCAGATTTGAATTCAGGTCCTCCTGACTCCAGGGTTGGCACTCTATTCACTGTGCCACCTAGCCGACCCTAACTAATTTTTTTTTTTGCTTTTTTTGGAGAGGGGAAGGTAGGGCAATTGGGGTTAAATGACTTGCCCAAGGTCATGCAGCTAGTTTTGTGTTAAGTGTCTGAGGTTGCATTCGAGCTCAGGTGCTCTTGAGAGCAGGGCCAGTGCTCTGTTTGCTGCGCCACCTAGCCACCCCCCTAACTAAATTCTTAGACTCCTCGAGTGTCTGTCTCCTTTTCTGTAAAATGTGGGGTTGAACAAGATGATCCCTATGATTCCTTCCAGCTGTAAAATTCTATGATTACATAGAGTATTTGTGTGCTACTTTTCCTGTCTATAACTCATTCCCTTGAGTTATTTTTTTCTTTTTTTAATCAAATTCTTTATTAACTTCTAGTTTAAATCATTCATTTCTGCAAGATTTTGAGTTACAAATTTTCTCCCCATTTTTACCCTACCCACCTCCCCAAAATAGCAGTCCCACAGGATATCCCCTCCTCCAATCTGCTCTCTCCCTTATCTTCTCCCATACACCCTCCAACTTTCCAGTAGGGCACGGTGGATCTCTATGCCCCAGTGCCTGTATATCTTATTTCCTATTTACATGTAAAATAATATTGATAATAGTATATATATATATATTTTTTTTTAAACATTTGATTTTAAAACTTTGAATTCCAGATTCATACCCTTCCTCCCTTGTCACCCACCCTTACTGGGAAGATGAGCAATTCAATATAGATTATACATGTGTAGCTATTCACAACATTTCCATAGTAGATACATTGTAAAAGACTGACTATATTTCCCCCCCCTCCTATCCCACCTCCCATTTGTTCCATTCTCTACTTTGATCCTCTCCCTTTCCGAAAGTGGGTGCTTCTAACTTCTCTCCCCCCCAGCCTTCCCTCCCTTTCATCATCTCCCCTCTCATCCTCTTCCCCCCTACTCTCCTGTAGGGTGAGATACCCTATTTAGTGTGTATGTCATTCCCGCCCTAAGCCAAATTCAATGAGAATAAGGTTGACTCATTCCCTTTTGACTTCCTGTTCTTCCCCTCCATTGTAATCATTTTCTCTTGCCTCTTCTATATGAGATAGTTTACCCCAATCTGTCTCTCCCCATCTCCTCTCATTATATTCCACTCTCACCTCTTAATTTAACTTTTATATATACACCCGTATACCCTCCTATATAGATATACACACATTTCTATTCCCTTCAATTATTCTCACACTGAGAAAAGTTTCATAAGCTACAATTATCCTTTTTCCATGTAGGAATATAAATAGTTCAATTTTGACAAGTTCCTTATGATTTTTTTTCCCTGTTTACTTTCTCATACTTCTCTTGCTTCTTGTATCTGAATGTCAAATTTTCTATTCAACTCTGGTTTTTTTCATCAAGAATTCTTCAAAATCCTCTATTCCACTGAATGACCATATTTTCCCCTGAAGCATGATACTCAGTTTTGCTAGGTAGGTGATTCTTGGTTTTAATCCCAGCTCCTTTGCCCTCCGGAATATCATATTCCAAGCCCTTTGATCCCTCAGTGTAGAAGCTGCCAGATCCTGTGTTATTCTGATTGTGTTTCCACAATATTCAAATTGTTTCTTCCTGGCTGCTTGTAATATTTTCTCCTTGATCTGGGAACTCTAGAACCTGGCTATAATATTCCTAGGAGTTTTCTTTTTGGGATCTTTTTCAGGAAGGGATCAGTGGATTCTTTCAACCTCTATTTTCCCCTCTGGTTATAAAATATCAGGGCAATTTTCCTTGAGAATTTCTTGATGATTTCTAGGTTCTTTTTTTGATCATGGCTTTCAGGTAGTCCAATAATTTTTAAATGATCTCTCCTGGATCTATTTTCTAGGTCAGTGGTTTTTCCCATGAGATAGTTCACGTTGCCTTCCATTTTTTCATTTGTTTGGATCTGTTTAATAGTATCTTGAATTTTCATAAAGTCACTAGCTTCCATTTGCTCCAATTTAATTCTGAAGGAATGATTCTCCTCAGTGAGCTTTTGAGATTCTTTTTCCATCTGGCAAATTCAGCTTTTTAAGGCATTCTTCTCCTCATTGCCTTTTTGAGCCTCTTTTGCCATCTGAGTTAGTCTATTTTTTAAGGTGTTATTTTCTTCAGTCAGGTTGTTGGCTCTCATTTCATAATTTTCTTGCATCGTTCTCATTTCTCTTCCCAATTTTTCTTCTATGTCTCTTATTTGATTTTCAAAATCCTTTTTAAGCTCCTCTATGGCCTGTAACCAGCTCGTATTTTTCTTGGAAGCTTTTGGTGCAGGAGCTCTGACTTCACTGTCTTCCTCCTGTTCCATTTTTTGATGCTTTTTGTCCCCAAAATAGGAGTCTAATGTTGGATTCCTCTGTTTGCTTTGCTTCCCTTGTTTACTCATGTTGCCACTAAATTACTTGACTTTGGGGCTTTTTGCCACAGTAGGACTCTGATACCATAAAGGGGAGCTTTGTACCAAATGCTGGGGTTTTCTCAGCTGCTGAAGGTATTAGTTGGCTGCCCTCTCTGAAGCCTCCACACGCTCTGGCAAGCTGGTCACACACCCCAGGACCTCCACCCTAGACCACAATCCAGATACAAGCAGGTTAAAGCAAGAGCAATTACCTCTCAGACTGGTTGCTTGGTCCCCATACAGTTACAGTGCCTCAGTGGCTTCTCCCTCCAGGGGGGTAAAGGCCAACTGCTCTCCCAACTACTGGATCCCAAAGTCCACACTGCACTGACCTCTCACTTTGTCCTTAGCATCTGTGGGTTGATAATTCTGGAAACTGCCACAGCTGCTGGTGATCTGAAGTCCCTCCAGCCGGAGCCTGGTCAGGCCCACCCTGGTGCTAAAACCTTCGGTTCCCTCGGGGCTGGGGTCGGCTCCCAGAGCGCTGTGCTGGCTGACTGCTGGCCTGTCCTCATCAGGAGGTTAGCTTCTCTGTGTCATTTTGTGGGCTCTGCAGCTCCAAAATTTGTTCAGTCACCTTTTATGTGAATTGGAGGTAGTGGGAGACGGAGCCCAGCGGAAGCCCAGTTTCTACTCTGCCATCTTAACTTCACCCCTCCCTTGAGTTATGTGGCCTCATTTAGCAGAAAGAAAGCTAGACCCAGTAGCAAGAAGACCTGAGTTCCAATCCTGCTTCTGACAACTACTGGTTATGTGGCTTTGAGCAAGTCATTCAATTGCGTTAAGCCTCATCCACTAAATGAGGAAGAAGGTTTACATGAGCCCTTCCAAATTGAAATCTGTGATCCATTAGAAAAAAAAGTCAAAAACAATTGGTAAAAGGGTAATCATTTTTAAGAAACTGATGAACCTATAGTCATCAATGAGTGAGATTTCTTTTCTTGAGCCAACTCTGTATCGAATCCTATAGGACTCTAAGAGAAATTTAGGTACAAATCCTTGTTCACAAAGAGCGTGAACTAAATCTAGAGATGGAGGTCCTTGTGCTGTTGTTTTGGGGGTGCAGGTTGAGTTGGAGAGGAAAGGTAAAACTCATGCAGTCAGAATAGAATGTAAAATAATATATAAGTAAGTGCTGAATGGAGCAGTGTAGAGTACAAGTGATCTTTAGTACACATTTCCAGTGGCCTCCAGGTCACTAACAAATAGACACAAATTGAATTTTATTTGCCAGGCAGTGAAAACCATTACAAAATACCTTCCAGGTTCTCTTTTACTTGTGTTCTGTGTGGAATGTGTATCCTTAGAATAGAGTGGAAAAAAGGGAGACTGGAGATTTTTCTTTCATTCTTTCTTCTTTGTGTGTTCAAAGTTGAATGTTAATGTCTGGCCCACCCATTTCTTGTCAATATGTTCCATTTTGGCTGGTCTTTTACACAATACCTACCTCCGAATTACTCATCACAGTACATTTTCCCGCCATTTAGATTAACAATGACTTTTGTAATAGGTAAAATCCTATTTTTAAAGGAGGTGTTCTCAAATTACAGTTCAGTATGAAATTGCAGCCCCCAGTATATTGCTTCACCTTAATTGCTGTCTGAATGATCGAGCCAAGGAATGCAGGACTTGTTTCCAGATAACTTCATCTGCTTTCTTACTTTCGAAATATCAAATCCTTTGTTCCTTTTTTTTTTTTTTGGAGTGTGCAAATGAAAGACACAACCTTTTGGGGGCTATCCTGTAGTCCTGTACCATAGACTCACTTTCCTAGGTTGAACAGGGAGGTGTTTCAGTACCTAATCCTGCAGGTGGTGCTATGAGCAAAGGGGAAAGTTCAAAGCATATTTTCCCCACAGAATTAGAGGAACATATTGACAATTGCACAGCATCATCTATTATAATAAAGAAGAAAAAAGTCATATTTTCAAAAGAGACTCATGTCTAAAAGAGAGGTTTAGGGGAGGCTAGGTGGTGCAGTGAGTAAAGCGCAGGCCCTGGAGTTGGGAGGACCTGAGTTCGATTCCAGCCTCAGACACTTAACACACACACAAAAAAACTAGCCGTGTAATCTTGGGCAAGTTACTTAACCCCAATTGCCCTCCAAAAGGCAAAAAATAAAAATAAAAATAAATAAAAAAGAGGTTTAGACAATAAATTTGGAGTTATAAGGGACCTTAGAAAACACCTGGTCCAACAGATGTTGGAAGTATGATATCTTGTCCAAGATCACAAAAAGTATCAATTAATCAACAAATATTTATTAAATACATACTATGTGCTAGTAAATGGTGATTATCAAGACTAGAGTGAAACAATTCCTGCCTTTGAGAAGGTGATATACTAAAGGGGAGGGGCAAACATAATTGCTACCTATATGGATATCTAAAAATTGATAAATACACAATGATCTTGTGTAGGACAGAGCAGCTGGGGGATGAGGAAGTGGGACCTGGAGGAAATTAAAGACGGTGAGAGATGGAAATGAGCAGGGAGCGCATTCCAGGTATGGGGGAGAGACCAAATGTAGAGAGGTAGGAAATGGAATGCTGTGAATGGGGAGCAGTAAGAAGTCAGTCTGATGGTAGTTTAGTGGGACACAGTCAGACCTGAGCTTTAGGAAAGTCACTTTGGCAGCTGTGTGAAGGATGGGTTAGAGTGGGGAGAGACTTGAAGCAGGGACACCAATTAGTGGCATTGTCCAGGAAAGAGGTTGGTGTTGCTGTTTGTCCTTTGTTCTCAGAGAGTACCGTGACATCAGGGAGGTGATGTCGTGATATTTGAGTGGATTGGATTTAAGTGAGGGAGGACTGTGCAAAATTACCAGCCTCACTTTCTCCAGATGCTCTAGAGCTAAACAGACCTACCTTCAGGTTTTTGAACATGATACTCCACCTCCCATCTCTTTACCTTTGTATTGGGTGTCCCCTGTACTGGAATGCCCTGCCCCCTCACTTCTGACTTTTTCTCTGACTTCCTTCAAGAATCAGTTGAAATCCCACCTTTTGCAGAAAGCTTTCCCCACTTTCAGTCTCTCAGTTGCTAATGCTTTCCTTTTTGAAATTAAATCTATTGACTCTGTATATTTTATATGTACTGAATTATTTATATTATGTCTCCCTATTAGAATTTATACTCATTGAAATCAAAGACTGGCTTTCACCTTTCTTTCTATTCCCAGGGCTTAACACAGTACTTGGCACATAGTAAGCACTTAGTATTTTCTTGATCACTAACTGACTTCATGGAAGACACAGTGATAAAGGAGTAGAAATGGGCATTTAAGATCTAGGGAATGGAGGCCATACTAGAAAACCTCCATATTGGAGAAAACTGAGCTAGAGAAAGTATGGTACTTAAAATGTCCTAGTAGGAGATGGTGACTAATCTAATTTAGCTAGACCATAAAGCACACAAAGAAGAATAGTATGAGATGAGACTGGAGAAGTGTGTCAGAGTCAGATAGTAGAGTATCTTGTTTGGAGAACAATTTAATAGCCACTAAAATTTTGACTACCAAATTGCATCGACATTCCCTCAGCCACCCTGTTCAACAAAAGGATCTAGGACCTGGGAAGCCCTCTACTCACCCAGATGGTTTGTGAAGGCAGAAGAATTGAAGAGGTGTGAATTATCTATGGTTACCAGAGATCTAATGTCTTTCTATATGTCAGTTCTTCTTTCCGTGAAATTATCCAGCCTTGCTTTAAAGGAGTATGTGAGTTTGTGGATTTACAAATTAGAACTTAGTTCTGAGGCCCTACCCTACAGGCTAAACTCTTTCTTCCTTGGATTAACTATATTTCTTCTTGAACTTAGTTGAATCTTATTCACTGGGTCCTGGTGATGGGAAGACAGAATAATTAAGTTGGCTTTCCACAAAAGCAAACAAATGTGCTTGGTTACTAAATACAATTGCTTCTACTCAGGATAAAATTGATATGCAAAAAGGTAGCATGTAACAATTGGCATGTAATATTTAATAGCTCTCCTAAATCCTAAAGGGTCCCTGACAGTACAGGAATTGTCTTGAATCCAATGTACATTTTGAGTTTGTTTAGTTCTCCATTGCTGTACCCTTTGTGAATGGGCAAAGGAATGCTCATTTGATTTTGACTTACTATGGCTGATTTTTAGTAAAGAGACAAAAACTTTGTAGGGACTCTTGAAATGGGACTCATGATATAACAGCTATGGATCTGAGATGTATGTGTGAGACATAAGCTGTTCTCGGATTGGTCTGTTTTGTGCCAGGCATGGAATTTCAGCTTCTTTTGGTCATTGCTAGCCCATCTCAGAGAAAGGTGAGTGGACTCAGTGACCAGCAAGGACAAACCTACCACTACTATCATCATGCTTAACTATAGTACTTTTTGCTGCACCCAAATCTTCTCACTTCTCATCACTGCAGCTGAGCCAAAATTCCACCTCTCAGAACAGCATGATCAGGAAAGGCCACAGATAGAGAGGGATACGGCAAATATTTTTGGGTGCTAGTGTGATGCAGGCTTTTGCTTTAGGGTATTTACATTAGGATGAATACTCTGGTATTGGCATGGGGGGTGGAGTAGAGAGAACAGAGGCTAGATGTTGAATGATTAGAGGTTATTGGAATAGACCTAACTGTGAGGAGGGCTTAAATTATAATTCTGATTGTGGCAACAGTAAGGAGGGAGATGGATGCTATAGGCATTTTGAAAGGAGAATTGGTAGGATCTGGTGACTGATTAGTGTGTAAGATAAAACAGAGAGTCAAGTTAAAATTGACTCCAACAATGCTATTGTCACATATAGGAGAAACCAAGGAAAGGAAGAAATTTAGGAGGAAAGAGAACGAGTTTGGTTTTGAATATATTTGTTTAAAGCACTGATATTGACAGGATCAGAAGGCATGCAGGGGAAGATATCTAGTAGGTAGGAAGATGGAAACGTGAGTCTAGAGTTTAGAAGAAAGGTCAGAGCTTTTATTGATTTGGGAGGCCAAAGCTGATGGAGATTTGCATTGAAGTGATAGCTGAAACTGATGAAGTAAATTAGATTGACCAAGGGGAAAAGTAAATAGGAAGAAAATAATGTAAAAGGGGCAGGGGATACAGCCTCAAGAAACGCCTACATTATGGGATGGGAAGAGAAAGGGGAAGCGCCAGAGGAAGAATAGTTAGAGAAGTGGAAGGGGAACCATGAGACTGACAATGGGATTCCTGGAAACTTAAGGAAAAGAGTATCAAGAAAGGACTGGGCGGCTAGGTGGTGCAGTGAATAGCACCGGCCCTGGAGTCAGGAGGACCTGAGTTCAAATGCAGCCTCAGACACTTAACACACAAACTAGCCGTGTGACCTTGGGCAAGTCACTTAACCCCAACTGCCCTCCAAAAATCAAAAAACAAAAAAAGAAAGGACTACCGGTAATGTCCAATGTTATACAGAGGTCTAGGATGAAGACAAAAAGCACATGGTTTTGGCAGCTAAATGACTGAGAAGCAGCCTGGTGTTGTGGATAGGGTGCTAGAATTGGAGCTAGGAAGTCCTAGGCTCAAATCCCTTCTCAGACACTTTGGGATCCTGAGCAAGTCACTTAGTATATAACGAGGCAGTATATAGTGTAACATATATGTTATAACACTAGCTTCCATTTACTCAACTAAAAAAAATGATGGGTTTGATTTTATGGTCACCAAATTTCTTTCCAACTCAAAATCTACAATCCTATGCTGAAGTCATTAGGAAGATCAGAATTTAGAAAGATGGTGTAGAGAGAAGATATGCTATAGGATGTTGAATTTTGTGCCCCCAATTGAAGCTAGTATGGAAAGTGGAAAGAGTGCTGGATTTGGAGTTGGATGACCTTGGTCAGGAACCTAGTTCTACTATCTATATATTTACTATCTTGTGACATTGGGTAAATCTAAATAAATTAGTTTTTTTCTGGGCCTCAGTTTCCTCACCTGTAAAATGAAAGTGTTTTATTAGACGACCTCTAAGGTCTTCCATAGTTCTAAATCTATGATCTATTCAATGATCTTCGAATGAGATAATATTTGTAAAATGCTAAGCATTATGTTTAGCACAGTGCCTAGTACAAAGTAATAGCCTGATTCATGCTTTTTTTCCTTTATTTTCATTTATGATCCTCTCAATAACTATCAGTATCATCCAGTTAATTTCTAAGAGGTTGTGTTTATGGTCAGGAGACAGAGTACCCTCAACCATGAAATCATCAGGCCTTCAAGTGAAGTTTTTGTACCAGACTATGAACTTGGGTTATCTGGGGAACTTGAACTAGGAACACTCCATTGAGGAACTTTCTCTGCCAAAACAAATCTACACTAGGTGGACAGCTTAGGGTTTTAGAGAGCTGCTTTGGCACTGAGAGGTTTTGTGATTGCCCAGGGTTACAGAGGCCATAAATATCAGATGCAGAAAAAAGGAGCCCAAGTCTTCCTGTTTCCAAGGTTGGTGTTCCATTCAGTACATCACACCAGCCTCTCTTGAGGCATATTTACTAAAGTAGATATTCCTTCCGGAAAGTCCATGATCATTTCTTATTATTCATAGACAAAAGATGTAATTTCTCTTTCCTATGTCTCTGTGCCTAAGTCATCAGCACAATTTTTTTTTGTGTTGAGATAATGAAAAAGAAACACAAAGTTAGATTTAAAAAAGTCAGGGATCGACTCTAACCCTGCCTGAAGAAGAATGCACCTTTCTTAATGAAAGTGATTTCTGATAATTTGCATGAGACAAGCAATAAATAGTCACTAGTTCCATTGTGTGCTATGTCATAATAATGTTTTGGATTAAGGGCTCCTTTCTAATTTGAATTTCTCACCTCTTAAGAGAGTGAATTTATAGCAATACAAGAACTAATTGCATAGGATGGGCAGGCACAAACAGATTGCAATATGCACGACTGAGGGAACATCTAAATTGATGAGATTGCAGGTCTATCATTCTCATTTTTTTCTGTCTCACACACCACACACACACACACACACACACACACACACACACACACCTTGGCATCTCTCTTTCTCTCCCTGTTTCTGTCTCTTTCCCCACCCATCAATTGGTTTAGGTAACAATTCATAAAGCATCTCCTTCCACCAATGCAGCTTACAGTGTTAGAAATTTTCCTGGGTCATTGAGAAGTTAAGTGACTTGTCCAGGGTCATACAGGCAGTATATTTCAGGTGAGGAACTTGGATGCAAGTCTTCTGGACTGAAGTTGGCTTTCTATTCACTATGCCACAAGGCTTCTCAACAAAATTCTTTATTTCAATTTTTGCAAATACTGTAACAAATTATTGTCTCTGCACCATATTTGGTAATTCATTCATCAAAAAATTATCAAGCATGTATTATGTACAAAGGCTTATTCTTATTTCCCTATTAGTACTTGGGAGATGGAAGGTCCAAAAGACAATACAGCTTGGGACAGGATCTCTAAGA
The DNA here is from genome assembly GCF_028583685.1 of Petaurus breviceps papuanus. Taxonomy (NCBI): domain Eukaryota; kingdom Metazoa; phylum Chordata; class Mammalia; order Diprotodontia; family Petauridae; genus Petaurus; species Petaurus breviceps. The sequence continues at coordinate 489,831 of NW_027185896.1, forward strand.
TTCTTCTATAAACTACAGGGACATCTACTGTCATTTTTGAGACTAGGAAGTAATTTTTTCTAGTCATTGACACAGGACCTATTTTTTTTTCTCATGCTGCTCTCTAGAATTTTATTGGAACTTTGGATGCTGAGGGCAAGAGTTCACATGCATTTTTATGCAGTGTTTGTAAAACATTTCCCATCCCAACCATCCTGAAGTAGTAGTACAAACATTAACCCCAATTTACTACTGAGTAAGAATTTATCACCTGCCTATGCTATATCTCAGTCCCATCTTCACATATTTTCTTCTCCTTTTCTTCACTCTTCTTCACTCTAATCTAGAGTAGAATCCTATGATATAACCATCTATGCCAGTTGGAGCTAAGAAGTTTTGGCATGAAAGCTTCCAGACCTTGGGAGATGGATGGCAGCTTGGAGCTGTTGAAAGCTAGTTAGTAGCAGGTGTGCTTAGGGGAAAAACAATAACCCCACCCCATTTTGTTGCCTGGGACACAGCCTCTCTCAACACATGCTAATGCTAGCTTTGAGTGGATAAGGTCTTCTTGTTGGTGTAATATATCAGATAACCAAGTCTCTATTTCTGTAATATTTATTATAGGTTTGCTCCTTGAAATTATTAATTTGGACCTGGAAGGATTTTTAGAAATGATTCTAGTACAACGTCCTCATTTTACAGAAGAGAAAACTATAATGGGAGTGGAGGGGAGGAAGGGAATAAATATTTATTAAGCATAAGTACCAATTATGTTCTATGTACTGTGCTAATCACTTTACAATATCTCATTTGATGAGAGAGAAAGAGATGAATACAAGTTTTAGACAATGTGTGGAAAAATAGAGAAATATTTCCTTTTTTTTCTTTCCTTATGAAAATAACCTAGAAATCTTAATTTGTAATATGGCATGAAAATATCTTTTAAGAAAACACTTTTTTTATTCATTTATTAATTTTAAAGGTTTATTTTCAGTTCCAAATTCTCTCCCTCCCTCCACCTCCTCTCCTATCCACTGAGAAGGCAAGAAATATATAGCCATTATACATGTGAAGTCATGCAAAATATTTTCATGCTAACCATAATGAAAAAAAAACAAGGCAAGAAAAGTAAAGTAAATGAAAAATATGCTTCCTTCTGCACACTCAGCATTCATCAGTTTTTTCTCTGGAAATGGACTGTATTTTTCATCATATGTCTTTGGGTATTGTCTTGGGTCACTATATTGATCAGAGTTCCCAAGTCTTTCACAGTTGATTATTATTATGATATTGCTGTTTCTGTGTAAAGCATTCTTCTGGTTCTGCTCACCCACTTTGTATCAGCTCATATACATTTTCCCTGATTTTTCTGAAGCCATCCCCTTCATCATCTCTCACACTATAATAGTATTCCTCCATAATAATATACCAAGTCTTGTTCAGCCATTCCCCAACAGCGTCCCTTCAATTTCCAATTTTTTGTCACTACAGAGTATATATATTTGGACATTTCTTTTTCTTTGATCTCTTTGGGATACAGACATACTAGAAGTATTTCTGGGTCAAAGATATACACAGTTTTATAGAGCCTGTGTGGCATAGATTCTCCAGAATGGTTACACCAGTTCATAGCTCCAACAGAGCATTAGCATACCCATTTTCCAACATCCTCTCCAACGTTTGTCATTTTCCTTTTCTGTCATATTAGCCAATCTGGTAGGTATATGGCAGTACTTCAGATTTGTTTTAATTTGCATTTCTCTAATTAGTGACTTATAGCATTTTTCATGAGTGATAACTTTGATTTTTTTCTAAAAATCACCTTTTCTATCCTTTGACCATTTATTAATGAATGGGGAAATAGGAAAAAAATATCTTGATATGCCAGACATAGCATGACTTGCATGGGAATTCTTTGTCTATGATATGAACAAAGAGAAGGCAATAGATTTGCAGTTGTACTCTGGCTAGACCAGAGTAGGGCCTTTTGTAGGGCCACTAGCCTGTAGATATTACTGTCCTTCCCAAGCTCAGTATCTCACTGGCAGAAAAGACAAATTCATTGAAGAAAAACTCAGAATGATCAGATTGTAGAGATGAAAGTGACTTCAGAAGTCCAAATTCCATCTAGTCTAAACCTATCACTGTATATATAAGGAAAGTAAAGCAAAGAAGCAAAAAAATGTGTCCAATGACTCACCAATAATTGACTGAGTAAAGATTTGAAACTAGACCACTGGTCCATTTTCTTTTTTTGGAGGGCAGTTGGGGTTAAGTGACTTGCCCAAGGTCACACAGCTAGTTTTTGTGTTAAGTGTCTGAGGCTGAATTTGAACTCTGGTCCTCCTGACTCCAGGGCCAGTGCTCTATTCACTGTGCCACCTAGCTGCCCCTACTTGTCCATTTTCTACTCTACTTTTTCATGTCTGGAATGGAAGCATATCTTTTGGTTACCATGTGATGGTAACCAAAAACTCTTTTGGCAACATTTGCTTCATGTGAAAGAAATGATTTAAGCCTATGGTTATAAACTGAAGTGAAAATTTAAAAATGCAAAAAACGAAATGATTATGGTATTAATGATGTGCTTCTGCGTTTTCTCTTACTGTGGCTGTGCTTAACATGTCTCTGGACCTTTTTGTAAATACTTTTCAACATAATTCAAGGATATCACAATGGGTAATACTTGAAATCATAGCAGTGATTGAATTAAGGTAGTTGGTGTGAAGCATGTGAGATGAATAATAAACTATTTTGTATTTGCTTAAAAAAAATGAATACATGCTCCTAGAAGGCAGAGACTTGTTTTTGTATCCCTGGCCTGGCACATGTTGCACTGAAGTCAATTGAGCTGGGGAGTGGTTCTTTGTGGCCAGAGGAAGGATTAGAACTAGATTTATATGGAGGATTAAGCCTCTGTCATCTGGTGCTGACCTCAGTTTGGGATTTGACCAGGGTTATATGTATCTGCTTGTCCTTTTCTACTTCTAGAGAACTCATCAATAGGAGCAGTCATAGGATGTGAAATTGAAAATAATGTTTATGTAATTCTTAAATGGTTTCTTCATGTGTGTCTAAGTGAACCCTACTTGCCTCAGGGGAAAGCAGAGTAGTGTGGTAGAAAGAACACTGATTTGGAGTCAGGAGATCTCTATTAGAAACAACAGTTTTATTTAATACTTGACCCATATGATCATTGGAAAGTCACTTTGCCACTCTCAGTTTCCTCATCTGTAAAGGGAGAGATTTTGGACTTTACTGATCTCTAAATTCTTTTCTAGATTTAAATTCTATGATTTTCCCCAGCTGGAGCATTCTCCCATTTCCCAACCAATCCTGATGTCTTGGAGGAGGGGAATGAACTTCCCAAACCCTGCAACACAATAACTTCCCAAGCTCTGAGATCAGTTATTGCTTTGTGGCTCAATTTTGTGGAGGATGAAAATAGTAGTCTTGGTAGTAGTGTTATCAGAGATTATAGGCAGTGGGCCTAAGGCTGTGGAAGGCAATGTACCATAGCAGATAGACTGCTGAACTTGGAGGTCAAGGTAAGCTGGTTTCAAATCCTACCTTAGACACTTACTGAGTGCCCCTGGGTAAATTAATTCACTACTCCAAGTCTCAGTTTCCTCATCTGTTAAAGGAGGATAGGATGAAGATGAAATGTAAAGCCTTTTCAAAAACCTAAGCTGCTATACTGTGCTATACCCCTGTTATACTAATACGTAACATATGGATATGTAATATGAACTATTATTATGGAACTGCCAAACATTCCTTGCCTGACCTTGATACACAGGTGTGAAAGCCTGTATACCCGGAGGTATACAACTGCCATCTTTGCTTTCTAAATCCCACTCATCCTTCAAGACCCAATTCACCGGCTACCTCCTTAAGGAGTTCTTCCTGATTTGCCTGACACGTTGTTTTGATGTCTTTGAACTTCTATGGGAGTTATCACATAGTTTCTATTTGTTTACACATCTTATCTCTCCATGTAATTTCACTGCAGACTGGGAACAAGTTTTATGGCGGGGAGTAGCTAGAATGCTATACTTGGAGTCAGTCCTGGTTATAAATTCTGCCTCATACACTTAGGGATCTTAGGTATGTGTCTCTGGGCAAGTCACTTTCTAGGCCTCAGTTCTTCACCTGGAAAATGAGGCTTTGGAGATTGCCGCTAAGGTCTCTTAGATCTCAACACTTATGGGATCCTCTGATCTCTCACAGGCTTCTGTCCATTGCAGGTACTCAAAAGACATTTCATAAGATCATAGATTTGTTGAATGAATGAATGCAGGTTCTCAAAGCTTGGATGATCCAAAAGCTTACTTTCCTTCCCTCCCTCAAGACCCTAAACTGGTGTCCATTTTCTGGATATACTCTGCAGAACTTTGAAGTTATTGAAATGTTAAATGACCTGCCTGGTGTTGAATGACTAGTCTGTGAGAAGCAGGTCCTGGTCTTCTTGGCTCTATGGCCTTCTATAATCCCTTGTTTCTTTCTTACTAGTCAAGTCAACAAGCAGTTATTAGTCACTTCAGTCCTCTAGGCTTCATTTTTTATCAGCTATAAAATGAAGGTGATGGACTAGATTAAATCTATTTCTTTCTGGATCAAATCCTAGAATAACTATGAAGTGGTATCCAAGTTCATATAACAAATAAATGAACTGACCACAGCTATATCTTTTAATTCCACGGAAGGCTGATTTTCAAGTTTACCCTTATGGCTAAACCCTACGTCTTTTCTACATATATATTTATAGAGTGAACATACGTTCACCTATATGTTTATATGTCTGTAGTGTCAGAAGAACTGGGTCCAGATTCCATTTCTTCCACTTGCTACCCCTGTGTCAAATTGGGCAAATTATGTACAGTAACTTCCTAGGCCTCAGTTTCCTCATCTGAAAAATTAAAAGGAACTAATGGCCTCTGAAGCCCTTTCCAGTTCTTAATCTATATTTTATAACACAATTAGAGCAGCAAATAATTGCTGTAATTGCCTTTCCATTCCGGAAAATTTGAGATCTTCCTTTAGCTTTCCCTGGAACAGTTTTAAGTTCTTTCATATTGCACCCCCCGGATGCAAACTCAGTGTGGTATCGAGGAAGCTTCTCCCCGCTAGAAGAACTGTCCAAGTTAGGGCTCTAGCCTTCCCAACGCCAGGGGTTTAAGCAGGCTAAGGCACTAGTCTCGTAATTCCTTTATCTGCAGTGGCCCCTGGACTCTTAAAGTCATCGGAGAGCCAGCCTCGGGGTGGGGTAGTGAGACCAGCAATTGTAGCTGCTTCCTAGAGAGGGCTGCAACGGCTCACCCCCTTCAATGTAGGGGCTTGGGGTTGGGCACAACTGCCACTACTGTGTCCAAGCACAGCTGCCCCGCTTCTGCAATTGTTACTCTTCGCCCTGGCGCCCCTACTCCAAAGGCAAGCCCGGGGACGACTCCCACAGCTCGGCCGTGCCTTTCCAGTCTCCCTCAACCGCCAATTCCAACTCGAAAACCTAGAGAAGTTCCTCCACAGCGGCCAGCCTGAAGAAAAGCCACGTTCGTGTGGCTTTGCTCCAGCCCGCCTCCCCTCCCTGACACCCTCCGCCCCCACCCCCTACTTTGGATTGCTGCTTCCTCCCGGGCTGCGTGGCTTTCCTGTAGCTGGGCGGCGCGCTGCTGGTGGAAGGAGGCAAGGCAAGCAAGAGGGGCGCGCGGGGCAGAAAGGTAAAGGCTGGAGGCTGTGCAGCGTGTTCGCAGCGCTGCGGACGGCGCCGACTGAGCGGGCGGGAACGGTGCGCTGGAGGAACTGGTCCACATGCCTTGCAGCCGGCTTTCTTTGTTTTGTGCGCCGGAGGAGGGACGCTCGTATGCTTTTAGCATTAGGACGGTCGGTATAACTATGCACTCTGGACTGGGCGAAGTTTGTACCGAGGGCTGGATCCCAGTCGTCTGTCTGTGGGAGCTTGTGAGTGAGTGTGTGTGTGCGTGCGTGTGTGTGTACGCGTGCAGGGAGCGCGTTCGTTTCTTTCCACAGATAGTTTGCTTTCTCTTCGGAGGGTGAATGTTTCCGAGAGAGGGGTGCATTTACTTATCGACTGATTCGTGCTAGTACGCAAAGTCCTTAAGCTTGTAGACTGGGTCCTCCAAGTTTCTCAAACTTCGCGCTGGGGGTGTGTGTACGTGTGCACGAGTGTGTGTCCGTCTTTTTCTACCAAGAAATCTGCTGTCATAGTAGAATGCCCCTCCCCCCCACCCTGCCCCTCAAATCATAACTGTAGGAAATGTATTGTTTCTCTCCTCTTCAATGAATTCTTCAGTTGTGGCTGAGAAAATCTTGTTGCCAAGAGTAGAGCCAATGCCCTCGGACACCCTCCGTCTGGCTTGTCCGAGAGCTCCTGATTTGATGTCTTAAAGCTGCCCCCAGGTACTCTTTAAGGTGACCGGGAATTTCCGCGTTGTGGGGATGTGAATGATTGCCACTGGACGTCGTGGACTTTGGTCGGGTTTGGAGGAGGAAGAAAATGTTTGGATAAGAAGCGTTTTTTAAAAATTCAGATGCCAAGCCGGAGGCTTTGGGGAGCTTATTTCTTAAGTGAAAGTTGGCGGAGGTGGGGGGGTCCAAAGGACTTCTGTTTGAATACTTTCTCTCTTCTTGGAAGCTGGTCGTGTCAGGTGTTTGTGAATATCGGCAGCGAGCTCCACACCATTTTAGAAAATCAGTGTCAACTAGGCTTGAACCGGGTTACCTTTTGGCCCCAGAAATCTAGCATAGTGAATCACACCCAGGAGTAGGCTACACTGTATTATTTACATTTTGTGGAGAGTGGTTGGTCAGAGGATCCCTTAGAGATCATTCCCAGACTTAATGTAATGAAACTTTGGCTTTTTAAAAGTTGCCAACGCAAAGTTTATTCCCCACCAGTTTCCTTTTATCACCCCTGACTCCTGTTGGACATTAAAAAAAAGATGGTGTGGTCTGTAAGGCTTCGATAAAGTTCGTGCGAAGTGTTGTTGACGCTGTAATAAACTGCCATAGTAGTTATGCTTGTGAGTGCTAGGGAGTATGTAGCGCCTGAAACCTCAGGAGCTGACCTGTGACTCTCAGACACGTGTACAAAATGTATGCAGGTGCCTTGGGGTTTGTTTACGCATATCAATCTGCTTAAATAAGTGTTCATGTTTAAGGAGGACTGAAACGAATCTAGCAGTTACCTAGAATTATGTCAGATATGCCATTTGCATTCCTAAGATTGTGGTACTACAGTACTTTGTAAACATTTGAATAATCTCACTCCTCCCACCCCACCCCCCATTCTTCACTATGCTGTTTGTTCTGGAAATGGATGGATACCCCGTATGAAATAAGTATTTGTAAATGAATCAAGCTTCTGAGTATTTTCTAAGGGTTCAGTAGCTGAGTGTTAGTTCCAATAGAATGTTAGCTCCTTGAAGGTGCTCTGTTACTGAAACAATGTTTTGATAACAACAAATAACGAACATTTATAAACTGCTTACTGTGTGCCAAGGGCTACAATTATTATCTCATTTGATCCTCGCAACAACCCTGGGAAATAGGTGCTGTGACTGTCCCCATTTTGCAGATGAGGAAACTGAAAAAGCTGACAAGTGACTTGCCCAAGGTTACACTACTAGTAAATGTCTGAGGTGGAATTTGGAATCCTTTGGAGTTCTACTCAATGCCACCTAGTTACTCCAAAGTAGCCACCTACTGTACCTAATAGGCACAGTAATAAATGCTTGTTAAAGGAATGAAGTAATGCTTAGCTCTGTGATTGTAGGAGGAGGTGGATACAGAAGAAAATCCAGGATTTTAGAAGAAGCCTTTCCCAGATTCCATCTTAATGATAATGTCTTCTGTCTAAGATTATTTCCAGTTTGTCCTGTATGGATCTTGTTTCTACATAGTTGTTAGTATATGATCTCCTAATAGTTTGTGAGTTCTTTGAGTTCAGGGACTATCTTTTATCTTTCTTCCTATCCTGGCTACAGTACCTAGCACTTAGTAGGCAGTTAGTAAATGTTGTTTGACTTGATTTGAAGTAAACCCACAAGAAGTATATTTGAGGCAAGTTAAGGAAGTGGTATAGTAGATTGTTGAGTGAGGAGATTGGGGTTTCAGTCTTGGCTATGACACTAGCCAACTGTGTGAACTTTGGCAAGCTGTTCAATCTCTCTGAGGCTCAGTTTCATCTTCTGCAATATGAGAATAATATTACTTTTGCTACCTGATTTACACAGTTGTTTCAAGGAAAGTGTTAAAAAGTACTAAGGAAATGTGAGTCAATACTCATTTGGTGCTGCATTGTGGGCCATAGACAAGTGCTAGAGTAGTTAATTTTGTAAAAACTGGAGAAAAAATTGGCTCCAGGATGGATAAGCAGAGATTGCCTCAGAGGCTGGCCAGGACTGACAAAATACTGTCTTTATACAGGTATTTATTTTCTGAATAGACTTTTTTTCCTTCACAAGAGTGATAGGATTCTCCTGACTAGGGCCATGGAAGGTTCTCCATGGCCTAACAGATGATTGTTATTGAAAACTGTAATCCCACCTGCTCCTGAAAACAAAGAAACTGCAGAAAATTATTAACTCCTGAATGTAAGATGACATCCAGCTGAAAATAGCAGTTGTGTTCTCTTACTGTGTATTTGTGGGATAGTGGAAAGAAAGGGCACCTGATTTGGGATCAGGGGACTCAGGTGTGAATTTCAGATTTACCTGTGTGACCTTGGTTAAGCTACTTCATCTTTCTGGGGCTCCATTATTTTCCAGACATTTGAATTCTAGGATCCTTTTTCTCTGGTTGCTATTCTTATATGGAGCTGTTATTATATGTTTACATTTGAAAAAAAAAAAAGGCATCCTTTTTAGTCCTGTTTGCAGTTAGCAGAGGTTAAGTAGTGTATCTGCATTTCACTGGGTGCTTATGAATAGGCTGTGAAGAAGAAAGGAAAAGTGGAAAGTAGGATAGGATGAAATTGTAAAAGAAGACAAAGAGGTACCAAATGAGAAAGAGAATGATACCGAGCATGATCAAGCTTTAAAAAAAGTCATGGGTAACTTGTATATTGAGTTCTTCATCATTAGTTGACAGCTAGGACATATGTAGTAGATAAAAATCTCTTCTGACAATTGCTCATAATTCTGGTAACTTAAGGATAAGTAAGGCTCCTAAAGAGACGTACATGTCTCCATTTCCCACCTCATTTGATAAGATAGTCAATCGCGTTCCCTCTGGCATCTCAGTACTTTGTTTCGAAGAGCAGTAATATTGACTACAGTTTTAGCACTCTGTCAGTGCACTGTACCATGCAGCTGCCAAACCTATACATATGATGATGTCAAATCTTTCAGCAGTCAGTTGGCCACATGGATGGATGTCTGACAGGGTAGAACAAGCAACCTGTATAAGGAACACAGTTTAAAAAGTTGACCGCTTTCATATATAGACCACCTGTTAGCCAGCTAGATTGTGTTGCCATATTAAATCTCATCATTCCGAGTCCTTGAGCAATTCAGGGATGTGTTAGATTTCTGAATACTTGAATTCAATTTCTGCCTCAAACACATACTAGTCTTGTGACTTTGGGCAAATCACATAACCTGTGTCTGCCTGAGTTTCCTCATCTGTAAAATGGAGATAGGAATAGCACTTGATTCCCAGGATTGCTGTGAAGATAAAATGAGATATTTGTAAAATACTTTAGAAGCCTAAATTTTTTTATAAATGCTATCTATTATTATCATTATTTCTGATAAATTTAGAGACCTTTAAGACACTCATGACCCAAAGGAATGAACCCTTAACACTGTAGAGTACTGAAGATGGTGGACGTGTAGCTAGCTGATAAAATGTTGAATTTGGAGTCAGAAAGTCCTGAGTTGAAATCTTTCCTTAGATACTTACTAGCTATGTGACTCTGGACAAATCACTTCACTTCTCTAAACCTCAGTTTCCTCATCTGTAAAATGGTGGGATAATAATAGGACCTACTTCAAATGGTGGTTGTGAGAATCAAATGAGAAAGGATATGTAAAGCCCTTTGTGAAAGTTTTGCTGTTGTTCAGTTGGATCCATCTCTTCAAGAACCCATTTGGGGTTTTCTTGGCAAAAATACTGGAGCAGTTTGCCATTTTCTTCAGAGTTCAGTGACTTTCCCAGGGTCACACAGGTAATAAGTGTCTGAGGCCAGATTTGAACTCAGGAAGATCAACCTTCCTGACTCCAGGCTCAGCTCTGGATGCACTATGGTGCCACCTAGCTGCTCTTGCAAAACTTAAAGTACATGTAAATGCTAGCTATTATGTAGGCTCTTGGTTTCAGTCTATCTTCACACCCTGGAGTTGGTACTGTCTTCAGTTATTCTAAAATAAATACCAGATATCAACTTGTTTACTAGTTGTGCTTCCTTTAAAAAAATCAGTCCCAGATATCAGTTTGTTTACTTGGCCTTTGTTTTTCTAATAAAAGTTGAGTGCAAATTTTCCTCTCCATTTACTTGATTTTCATTTACCTGTGAGTTTTTGGATAATCAGAGGAAACCAATGCATATTCAGCCTCAGCATCTGGAAACCTAGCAGCTAAGGGATGGGGAGGGGAGCAGAGGAGGAGCTGCTAAAATAATTGTCACAAAGTTTCAATGCATTGTAGTGTCCAAGTGCTTTTACTTCACTGGAGGGCTGCTTAGCCCCTCCATCTGGGTTTATTTACTTGGCTTTTAGACACCATTCTTGAAGGCACTGACCATTTACTTTCCTGAGGGAAAGGAGATTTTGAGTTAGGGCCAAAGTCTGGAGGTTTCTCTGAGATGCAAATGAACCTCCTTGAATTCTTTTGTGTCAATTGACGATCCACCCTAATTCCTCTGGTCCTGCCCTTGTTCTTCCTTCTGGTCTGTGCACTGGCCTGGGAAAGGAGGCTTGGAATTAGGGAAGAGCCAGAGAAATCACCAGGTACTGGGTTAGTAAAGTGACTGACTGGTCTGTGCCATCTTAGTTTCCATGAAGAACAGGGATACCTGCTAGAAGCAGACTTTCAGTATTTTTTGTAACTTTGGGAATGTTCCGTTTTGTTTGTTGCTTTAATCCGTTTGTTTCCTTGTAACTATTAATGGTAAAAGCACTTAGAATTTCAGAACTGGGGAAGTGTGCTTGTTTCAGAGAAACCTTGTTAATAGAGAGAGATATAGGGACTTTAGGCAGCTAGGTTGCTCACCAGGTCTGAAGTCAGGAAGGCCTGAGCTCAACTAGCTCTGTGACCCTGGGCAAGTCACTTAACCCTGTGTGCCTCAGTTTCCTCATCTGCAAAATGTGCTAGACAAGGAAGTGGCAAACCACTCCAGTATCTTTACCAAGAAAACTCTAAATGGAGTCACGAAGAGTTGGACACAACTGGGTTAAGGTTAGGATTAGATTTTAAAGTCCAGTCTTAGGATTTAGAGCTGAAAGGCATCATGAAGGCTATTAAGCTCAACTCTCATTTTACAGATGAGGAAATTGAGGTTCAAAAAGAACTCAATATTCCTTACGTTGTGCCAGAAATGGTCAAATCAGGTAGAAAGTATGAGAGTCTAAGATTTAAATTCAGTTCCACTTGACTCTGGATTGGTGCTTCCCTTGCCCTGCCTCATACCCTCTTGAGCAGAGTGCTCAGGGGACCCGGATGAGACCAGTTGGGAAACATAATAGTAGCAGTGAATCATCCAGTAGGAGCTCCTCTATAGTGTAACAGCTTGGTTACCTGGTTTTCCAGTTGGGGTGTCATGAGACCATTGGTCTTTGCTTCTAGTCCCTAAAGTTCAGGGCTTGGCTCATACATATGTCCCCTGCTGGATTCTTGCTGTGACCAGATTTTAATTTTCCTTCCATGCCTTCTATCTTATTGACTGAACTTAGATAATAGTAAGCCTCAGGCCAATACATTATAGAGACAGTTTTCTTCCCTAGATTTCTGTTCCATTGACCTCCCTCCATATCTTTCCTTACTTCTTCTCAAATGCCCATTGAGGAGAGGGTAACTGTTTAGATTTGAGGATTTTTAGTTTGAAACAAACACCTTAAAAACTCTCTGTTGCCAATATGGTTATTCCAGTATTGTATCAACGCCTAGAAGAGAAGAGAGTTTTATTTGTTTGTTTATGTTAGGGCTCTTTCCTGGTTAGGGAAGGGGAGAACTGCTGTATTTGGAAATGAAAGTTATATAAAAGCAAAAGATAACTTTTTTTTTTAAAGACGAGGGTGGTAGGATCTTCTAGAATCCAGTGTAAGGATGATAGAAAAAACTGGTAGACCCACCTGAGGGAAAAGACACATGAATGATAAAAGTACAACAGTGTAGCAGGGGCTGTTTAGTGTAAGAGCAGTTGTAAAGGGCATCATTGAATAATTGATATTTTCTTTGAAGTATAGATCTAGAATTGGGAAGTAACCTACAGGCAATGCTCCCCAATGGGAACCAATGGGAACAACATGGTGTCAGAAATCCAAGGAACTACTTTATCATTCTGGTTTTGCCACTTAATATCTTGGACAACTAATTTCATCTCTCTTGGTTTTATTTTTCTCATCAATAAAATGAGTGTGTTGGGCCAAATTACCTCTTAAGATGCCCTCCTACCTCTAGATCTGTGATTGCAAGATTCCTTTCTTTTATTTAAAAAATAATAATTTATTTTTGTCAATGAAGAAAAATCTATTTTTCTTTCCCTCCCTTTTCCCTTCTTCCATTGAGAAAAAAGAAAAACAGACTCCTTGTAATAAAACAAATTCTCATTTTGGTCATGTCAGAAGAAAAATGTCTTCTCCACCTATTCCCCAAACCTAACCCCCCTTGATAAGGAGATGAAGAGTATTCTTCATTGTCATCCTCTGAAATCATTGTTTGATAAGAATTTTTAAATCTATCAAAGTTGGGTTCTGCTCACTTTTAGTCTGTATCAGTTTGTATAAGTCTTCCTAGGTTTCTCTGAAACCATCTCTCTCTTCATTTCTTGTAGCAGATAGTAGTATTTGACTACTTCCATATGCCATGATTCATTCAGCCATTCCCTAAATGATGGGCAGTCTGTTAGTTTTTGTCCATAAGAGGCCTGTTTGCTCAGGGTAACAGTTTAGTAAGTTTTATGAGCATAGTTTCATCTTGCTTTCCAGAATGACTGTACTAATTCATAACTCCTCCAACAGTGCATTGATGTGCTTGTTTTTTCGACAGACCCTTTGTCAACTCCATCTAATATGATTGATGTGAGGTGGAAGCTCAGAGCATCTTTAATTTGAATTTATTTAGTTATGAGTGATTTGGAGTATTTTTTCATATCGCTATTGATAGCTTGCATTTCTTCCTTAGAAAATTGATTGTTTATAAGCTGACCCCTCCCCTTTTTATAGGCAAGTCCAGAGAGATCACAGGACTTATTCATGATCAGATAGTAAACAACAGAGATTAGATTCTGCCTATGTCCTCTATTTATGAAGTCTAATTTTTTTTACAATACCACATTTCTTCTATAGCTATGATTCCAAAAATTAAAGTATTTAATATTCTTTGTTTAAGAAGGTCAACAATGCATCATGCATTTTAATAATAATTTCATCCAAAATTTAAAAATGGCTGTCAGATAAAATAAAAGGTAATGAAATTTAGTTAAAATACATAAATGAAAAATTAAATAAATCTTTGAAGATGCTAGAAAAACAGTAACTTAATTTGTGTATCTGTTCAATGGTTTCATCACCAATATGCTAGGGCAAAAGGGTTACATACATCCCTCTCTCTACCCTGTTTCCTACCACTCTCAATAATATTCCTAGGAATGCTCTTAAGGGTCTGTGTGTCCCTGACGATCTTCTATAAGTAGGTCTTTATACATGAAGGTAAACTCTGAATCTATAAGCATTTATTCATTACTGTGTGCAAGGAACTGTCCTAGGCAGTTTGGGGATACCAAAACAGAATCATCAAAAACCAGTGTCTCCCCTTATATCCTACTGAGGAATACAACTATAATCAGATGAATTAATACAGGATAATATGAGGAAGATCAAAGAGAGCTCTAACAGCTAAGGGTCTCAAAGTGGCATCTCCCTCAGTCCTGAAGGAAGTATTCAAAGAGAGACCATTCCAGGTATGGTAGGCAGGTTGTTCAAAGGCATATGGGCTAAATAGACTATCTCCTGCAGACAACAGCAAGCTGACCAGTTTGATGGGGTCACGAAGAGGAGTAATGTGTTCTGAATCTGGAAATTTGGATTGATTGTGAGGGATTCTAAATGTACATTTTGAGAGGTGTGTATTTGTTCCTACTGAGGAAGCACATTAATTGAAAGTTCCTGAGCAAGGGAGGGACATGGTCAGGCCAATTTATAGGGAGATTATTTTGATAATTGTAGGAAGGATAGGTGGGAGAAAAGACTTGAAACATGGAGTTGAGTTAAGACACTTGTAATAATCTAGGTAAAAAGGTAATGATAGACTGAACTAGCATTAGCCCTGTTAGTAGAGAAAAGAGTTTAGATATGAGAAATGTTGTGGCAGAAAAATTAATAAGATTTGACAGTTACATTGGATATTAGGAATAATGGGAAGACTATATTCTTCCACAAGAAGCGTTGTGGTATGGTGGTTAGATTCTGCCTCAGACATTTGTAGCATCATAGGCTGAGAATTGGGAAAGACCATAGAGATCATCTGGTTCAGAATGTCTTTTACATTTTTAAAAGCAAGTTTTGATTATATCACTGCTAGCTTACAGTGGGTCCAGATTTGACCCTTTGGTGTTTTTTTTTTTCCTTTTTGGAGGGGGGAAGGTAGGGCATTTGGGGTAAAGTGACTTGCTCAAGATCACACAGCTAGTTTTGTGTTAAGTGTCTGAGATCAGATTTGAACTCAGGTCCTCCTGACTCCAGGAGGAATCTTGTCATACAAGGCTTCTTGTATGACGTTATAGGCAAGCTACTGGAGTAGTGTTTGCTGCATTTTTTTGGCCAAAGCATGAGAATCCACCACAGGTATTGCACTAGAGAATTCCTAGGAAGCAGGAAGCTCCTTTTTCTGTGAGCCTTCTTGTGTGTGTTTTATAGGTTTTTTTGTGGTATGGGTCTCTTGCTATCTAGGCTATAAGGGGAGGGTAAAATTGCTTTGATCAAGGGCTCATTAGTCTGTGGGCCAGGAGGGAACCTGAGATATGAGGTACTGGTCAAACGGGCTTGAAGACTCTTCTGGTGAACAAGATGTCTAGAATGTTTTCTCCAGGATAAATTGGAGATAACCTCAGAGGGAAGGCCCTCTGGTTGAAGAGGACCCATAATACGAGGCAAGTGGAAATCTACTGAGAGAGTTCTCTACAACATGGAGATGTATGATCTGAGAGAGGAACAGAGCCTTGGTTAAATCCAAGTTAAAATAAAAGACAACTGCCTCTCATGAGTTCCGGCCCTGAATAAGGCTGGTAAGGGTAAAACTTTTTTTTTCCCCTTTCAACTACAGAAATAATGATAAAAAGCCAGGTTAGTGAAGGGCCTAGAGTCCACATTATACAGAGATGAACTATGGATGTTTAGGCTGGAGAAGTGGGTAAGGGTGTTGTGTTGTGATAGCTGTCACCAAGTATTTGACTTGACTACTATGGTAGTAAAAAGAGAGAATAAAAGCTAGTTGTGGGTGTGATCTCTTGGGGTGGAACCAGGAACAATGGATGGAATCCCATAGAGGTTTGATAACAGGAAAAATTTCCTAACAATTAGAGTCATCCCAAAGGAGGATGGGCTGCCTGGAGAGGTAGGATAGGAGGCTTGCCTACTTTGGAGGTCTTAGGAAGAAAGGCTGGATGTTGACTTGGTATGTGGTCCAGGTAATGTAATCTATGTAATGGATTGGACTAGAGAGCAGCTAAGAGGTACCTTCCAAGTCACAAATTCAGTGATCTAGTTGGCAGATATTATTTGAGCAACAAAATTCCTTAGCATGGATGACTACAGATCATATATAACAGTAGCACCCATTTTCCCCCCGTTTTTCTAATTGGATCTTCACTACAGCCCTATATCCATTTACAGACAAGGCAGATGAGGCTAAACGAGCCAGAGTGATTTTGCCCAGGATTAAATTATTGAATTGTGTAATGGAAAGGTGATGAATTCAGAGGACCTACATTCAAATCTTGGCTCAGTGAATCTTTGGACAAGTCAAGATAAACGCTTGGGGTGCTAGTTTTTTCATCTTTCCTTTTGAAAGCGTTAGGCTATAATGGGTTGACAAAACACACCAAAGGAAGTGGCAGCTAGGTGGCGCAGTGAATAGAGCACCCGGCCTAGAGTCTGGAGGACTCAATCTTCCTGAGTTCAAACTTGGCCTCATATACTAGCTATGTGACGATGGGCACCTTTCTTCACTCTATTTACCTCGGTTTCCTCAACTGTAAAATGAGCTGGAGAAGGAAATGGCAAAACCACTCTTTTTTTTTTGCCAAAAAATCCCACATGGAGCTATAGAGTCAGACAGAACTGAAAAGCAAGGACTGAACAAGAAAAAATACCAAACCTAGTGGTCTGTCTTTAATGCTCATTGACTGAGTATTAGCTAGCTGTTATCCTGGCCAAGTCACTTAGTCTATGAGTCCCAGTTTCTTCTTGGGTAAAATGAAGATAATTTTCACACCTACCTCAAAGGGTTATAGTGAGATGCAAATGAGATAGCATTGAAATCACGTCAAGTGCAATGTAAATGCTAGCTTCTTATTATCATGCTAGCAATTTTGAAATTAATTTTTGTATTCTTGGCCAAGCATCAAATACTGGGCCATGCTCCTAGTTAGCACTTCATAAATATTAATTGAAGTCTGAGATGATAATGATGAAAGGAAGTGGATTGTTCTGGGAGATGCTAATTCCCCTGCCATGGATGAGTCCTTTCCTGCCAGGAGGTAGCTTGATTGTGCCTGGCCATCCCCAGGCTGGGCCTATGGGTATTTCTGCTTAGCTTAATGGTTGTGTACCATGAGGGATGTGAAGCTGGTTAAAAAAATAGTCCTGCTTAGCTGGGAAGGAATTCCTTTTTCAGGAAAGTAAAACTCAAAATGCATTAGGGAGAAGTCAAAAGGTATGAGAGTTTTGGCCCTAGCAAGTGCTGTTAAATTGAGGTCTGCAATCATTTACAATCTTTTACAGGCCCAGCACTAGGTACAGGGAGGGTGTTATTTCACACCTGGGGATTTAGGGGTCCCTCCCTTTTTTCATTCTTTCCCTGCAACACATCAGCAGTGTGTGGCCTTTTCATGGAGAGCTTTAAAATAAATGCTGCAGGCCTGCATCTGGACATCCAGAGTAAACATTAAGTCCTATGCTAGCTCTGTTAAAGAGTGGGAGTGGAGGTATGTACATATTATTTCTGTGGGTCTGGGGGGAGGGGCTACCCTTTGCAGGTTATTTCCCCCCTCCTCAGTGATAATGCATAAGAGGATTGTAGTTATTTATTCGGAGTATTTTTCTTTACTTGGTAATCCACCCCTTCAGTATACATTTCACTGTTGTGCTTGCCTCTCTCTTGGTTGGTCACTTTGGGCCTTGCTCCTAGGACCGGCTGAAAACTGGGCTGGCAAATTGTCAATTTGGGGGAGAGATTAGTGACCAAGCTTTGATTCCTCTCTTCCCCTCTTTTCTTTTGGTACTTAATGCAGTCACACTGAATTTCCATAGCCCTGGGGGCCCATTTGGAGAGCGCTTTCGCTGCTGGTGATCTGAAAGGAGGCCAGCCCTCCAGCTTGCTGGCCACATCTTCACCACTCTTTTGCCCAGCTATCTGATTACCTGCTGGCTTGCATTTTAGGAGATAACAGGATTGAGGTAATGAATTGCTGGAGGCTGGAGGTGACGGAATGATTAGCTGTAATAATCTATGGGACAGGTGTGTTTCTAGTTCCCCTTCCCTGGAAAGGATCTGAAGGGGGGGTGGGGGGGGGCGTCTCTTGTCAGGTGGCATGTGGAAGAGGAAAGGGGGAAGGTTTACTTTTTGGTTTTAAGCTGCATATACATGCCTCAGACTGGTGGGGGTTGGGGGGTTACTGGGGTTCAGCCTAAAGGAGATTTAATCCATTTAGGAAGGTTCTTCTCCAGTCTTAGGGAGGGAAGAGAAAATTCAGCATTGTTTAGAGGGGAGATGATTGAACTGAAATTTACAAGAGCCCAAGTTTTTCCTGTTCCTTTTCCTCTAGCTTTGTTAACTCATCCTGGCTATTGGTAGTTCCAGTTTCCTGGGTCACAGAGATGGGTTTGGAGCCTATGGGGTAATAACTAGGCCCTCAGGGGGAAAAAAGAGGAAGGGAAGAAAACTTCTTACCAAGCTGTTTTGACAGATTGTGTAACATGCAATGATTAACAGAATAAGAAAGGAAGATTGTCTTTCAAAAAAAATGCCTTCAGGGTTATTTGGTTTTATTTTCAATTAAAAGGAACTGATTTTGTTTCTGGAGAGTGTTTTTAATTTGGATAAATGGTTCAGTCTGGGAACCACATGCCAGAACTTATGATCTATGAATGTAATTTATTCAGGGTTTCCTCCATGGCCATTCTACCTGAGGAGCAGTAAACTCTGTAGCAGTTTCATGGAGACCACATTAAATGCATGTGACATGTGTTGGCTTTTAGGTATGGACTTTTCTCACTTATCCTAGGTGGTTTTTACTATTTAGCAGATGCAAATTGACTAGAAAGCCAAAAAAGAAAAAAGTACCTAAAGTGAAAATACAACCAAAATGTCTGAAGATTTACTTTTGTTAATTTTTACTCATGAAGAGCATATCTGTACTATCAAATTGTTTTACCTCCTCAAGGAGGGGGGAGAGTCAAGAGAGAATTTAGAACTCAAAATTTTAGAAAAGTGTTAAAAAAATTTTATGTGTCATTGGGAAATATTTAATGAAATGCATAAACATGTATTTTAAGAAAGTATATTTACATTTACTGGCCAAGAATGCAGGCCAGAACTCTTATTCTCATGGAATGTGGGCCGGACCACAGAATTGGCATCTTAGTGGCCTTTTTTTTTCTTTTGGCCAGACAGGCATATTGGAAAGTTCTGAATTTATTCTTACAGAGCAGAAATTGGAAGCACTCCTGCATAGTTTAATTGAATTTGTTTTAAGCATTAAAGGTGAAAAATAAATAAGACAAATGGCGATATAGAAATGGCAGAAACAGAACCTGGCCCCCACCAGGTTTCCATTATCTACTCTACTGAATGGAAGGTAGACATCATCACATCTATCCCAAATGATGCCAATTGATGATTCAAGTTTACCAAAAAAGAATTCCAGTTGGCTTTTAGGATACTTTTTTATTCTTGATGACTTTAACCTTTTAAATTCTTATAGATTTTATTTTTATACTTTCACAGGCTTTTGTATTTTATTTGGTTACAAGTTTGTCAGATAACTTGATATACAGTACTGGGCTAGAGGCTTCGGCCAAGCATGGCTAAGGTTCATGATACTGGTTAAGGCCTTCTTAAGGGATGGGGAAAGTGTGGAGAAGTGGGGTGGGAATTCTGTTCCAGAACAATTGGAGGTCAGAAACAGAATATACAGCTGGTATAAAAAAAACCTGGGGCAGCTATGTGGTTCAGTTGATGGAGAACTGGGCCTGGAGTCAGGAAGACTCATTTCTTGGTCTCAGATACTTACTAGGTGTGTGACCCTCGGCAAGTCACTTCACCCTGTTTGTCTCAGTTTCCTTTTCAGTAAAATGAGCTGGAGAAGGAAATGGCAAACCACTTCAGTATCTTTGCCAAGAAAACCCCAAATGGGGCTTGGATGAGTTGGACAGGACTGATCAACAACATAAAAGAACCTGCCTGACAGTACAGTGAATTGAAGCTAGATGCAAGAAGTTTTGGTAGAGGTGGTATCAAGGTCAAAACCAGAAGTTTCCAGCAAGATCCAAGTGGGGGGAGGGGACAGGAGGAAGAAACAAGGTCATGGTCTCTGATGGCAAGATCTGGGTGCAGGGTGATACCTAAAGAGATGAGCTAGACAAAGGAACATGGGTTTAATTTGTGATAACGCCTTCACGGACAGACAAGTTTTAAGTACAGTTATGCAACTAGATGGTTTTGCTTTCTACATTCCAAAACCTACATCTGGTGAGGTCTCTATTCCGCCACCCCCATCATAAACTTCTACAGAATTTATAGCATTGTGGGCAGCTGGGGAATTCACATCATTCTGATTTTGATTTATTCATTTAAATAATGAACTCCAATATAAAGGCTTAATTTAGAAGGAGATAAAAAGCTGTCCTTCCTTCTCATAGTCCTCTTCCTACGAGCTAGGGACAGATAGCATCTTTTTTCTTAAGAATGAGGCAAGTATCATACTGGATAGTTTCTTTTCTTTTTCTTCATTTTCTTAGATGCCTTGGTTTCTTATTTACATAGTCCATAAAGACTGGAGTAGGGATTAAATTTTAGAGTTGCTAAGGAATGGTCCTTTCTTTTCAGCTTTTGCTGGGTCACAGTGTACATAATATAATTAAAATATTTGGCCAGTCCAGTATTTGTGCACTGACAATTTACAACAGTATGGCTCTAGGTACTTTTTAGATTTATAAATAAGTATGACATTTTTCTTTTTTTGCCTTCAAGGAGCTTATCTACCACCTAGAAGTAGAGACAAGGTTGGCCTTTATTCATAGATTTTTGAGTTGGTAGGAATCTTGGAGCTCAAGTCCAATCCATTCATTTTCCTGGTAAGGAAACAGAAGTTCTGAGACTAGCTCAAACATACCTGAAGGAATGAAACTATACTGTCTGGTAAGGATTCTAATTTCAATAGGAGGTCCGGGAAGAAAGGGAGAGCAATATAGGTTGTTGACAACATGGAAAACAATGGAGGAGGTGAAACTTTAAGTAGGCTTAGAAGAATGGTGAGAGGAGAGGCAATTCTGGCCCCATTCAATCAATTCGTACTATATACAAAGTAAGGAGAAAACATGAACAAAAAGTACTGAGTTAGAGATGATTGGTGGTGCGTAGGAGGAAAGGAGGGAGGAAAACAGGACTGGATGGATAAGGCTTAAGGATCATGGCAAGTCATAAAATAGCCAGTCAGAAGAGTTTGGGGTTTTTTTGTCAATAGGAAGGAGGGAAACAAGCATTGATTAAGTGCCGACTGTGTGCCAGACGATGTAAAACTAAGCACTTTACAAATAAATCATTTAATTTTTGAGTTAGGTGATATTATTATCCACATTTTAGAGTTGAGGAAACTGAGACAGATGGGGGGTAATTGACTTGCCCAAGGTCACACAGCTAGTTATTACTTGAGGTCAGATCTGAACTTAGGTCCCCACTATACCACCTAGCTGCCCCAAAAGACAAGACACTTTTAAGGTTGTTATTTCAGAAGGCCAATTTGAATGAATGTATTGTTGTGATGTGTGGTGGTGGTGGTGGTGGTGTGTGTGTGTGTGTGTGTGTGTATGGGATGGGGGGATTGGAGGTAAGGACTATTCTGGTGAATTGGGATGAAGTGTTAAGATCCTGGACCTAAGGCAGTGGCAGTCAGTTTAAAATAAGACATTTTGAAGAACTTGGTGACTTGACAATATCTAGAAGAAAAAGGAAAGGATACAACCAAAGGTGATTCAACTATCCCTAACCTTAGACCAGATGAAAGATGAATACTGACACAAAGAGGGAAATGAAAGATAGCTTGTTTTTTAATTCAGATTATGAATTTGTAGGGGCCCTGTTGAGTTTCAGTGGTCAAGATATGTCAAGGTGGGAACTATCTCTCAGGTACTGACTTATCTGAGGCAGTACAGGCAAAAAGTTTAGGGCCACAAAGATATATCGTAGTACTAGAGCCTATGAAGTTCAGGGACTTTCTGATTTTAACTTTGTTATTCCGTTTTAGTACCTGGAACAGAGCTCTGCATACAGTAGGTGCTTAATTGTTTATTGAATTGAGTCAACATGCTGATAAGGGTTGAAGAAATAAGCATAAATGAAGTTTTCAATTAATAGTTATAAAGAAAGCCTAATTCCCCAGACATAGAGCTGGGTGGGTTATCTGCAT
Organism: Petaurus breviceps papuanus; assembly: GCF_028583685.1. Classification (NCBI taxonomy): domain Eukaryota; kingdom Metazoa; phylum Chordata; class Mammalia; order Diprotodontia; family Petauridae; genus Petaurus; species Petaurus breviceps. Next base: position 511,891 of record NW_027185896.1, read on the forward strand.
AGAGGGTGTAGGAGAAGCAAGAAGGGAAGTGAGACCGATAATGGGGAAGTCAGCAAAACTAAATTGTGAAGTTTACAATAAGACAATTGGGAGGTTTCATGAAGGAGGAAGGGTATGGGGGGGGAGTATCTACCATGTCATATAATGACAGGTGATCAAGAACTAAGAAAAGTTCATTGAATTGGGAATGAAGTAATCTTAAATAGTCTTTGATAACTTTGATGAAAACAATTTTAGGATGATGGAGGGGAGTGGGAGTGAGGCTGGGGGAAGAAACCAGATTGGGGTGGGGAGGTTAAAGAAGAGAATGAGCAACTAAACAGGAAGTAGAATCTGTGAGTGTGGACCACATTTTTGAATAGTTGACTGAAGAAAGAAAAGATCTTATATGTTATCTTTTTTTTTTTTTTTAAGCAATCGGGGTTAAGTAACTTGCTCAAGGTTACACGGCCAGGTGTTTCTGGGTGGGTGCTAAGTGTCTGAGCCCGGGATTCGATCTCCAGGTCTTCTCAACACTGGAGCCGGTGCTCTTACTTGCTGTGCTACCTGGCCGCCCCCTTAGATGTTATCTTAAACCCTAGATTGGTAGAGATTATATAATGACAACCATATTTTTATATAATATTTTGTTTCAGTGCTTCAAAGCATCCATGATCTCTTAAATGTCAGGAGTTGCCCCGTGGTACACTTCTTAAGACTGACATTTAGCTTTTCATAAATTGTTCTTAAAGGAGCCACTCTGTATGCTGCCCCTAGGTCTTTTCATATTAAATGGGTGCTCAGACCACTCACATTGGTAATATGACCTGTTTTCCATTCCAATTATACATTTCCTAGATAGCTGTTTTTATTCCACTTTTGACATGCAAATTGTCATCGCAAATGCCTACAGACTATTTACTCTGTCCTTCTCTTCTTTGCTGTTTGAGTCACCTGTAATTTGGTTTCTTTGAAGATTGTAGTGTTATTTTTTCCATAAGACCAATAGGGGACTTTGTTTTGCCTGACTATGCATTTTTATTATGAGTTATTTTTTCTTTTGGCTGTTAACTAGAAAAGTAGTTTTTTAAAAGCTTGTAATGTTTCATGAATTCAGGTCATATATTCACTGGAATTAAATTTGAATTTTTTAAAACTCATAATCTGTAAGGTAGCTAGCAAAGAAACTGCTATCCCCATTTGGGAGATTAGGAAGCTGAAATTCAAAGGCATTAGTGAATTTACCCAGAGTAGTTCAATCAGTCAATTAATCAATAAACATTTATTAAGCACTTACCCTTGTACCAAGCACTGTGGTATATGCTTTCTAAGGCATTTACTGTGGGCTATGTCCTGGGATGACACAAAGTTTAGATAAGATATCTTCATGGGTCTTACAGTCTAGTAGGGCTTTAAGGAACCAATATACTTTATTAGAAGCCAAAGTTCATCCGAGAGTTACTAAGGTGCTATGTGAAGCCTGAGGGAGGGAATCAGATCAAGACTGGTTGATTTTGTGGAGGAGGTAGTATTTGACTTGGGCTTTAAAGAATGGTTAGCACTTCTGAAACTATAAAGAGGAGGGGGAAGGACATTCTAGGTGTAGGAAGCAATGAGCAGAGAGACTGGAAAGCTCCATGTTATTTTCAGGAGATAGAAATTTCAGTTTGTTTGGAGGGTAGTTTCTCTAGAGTGTGGGTAACATGATACAAACTTAGAAAAGTTGTTGTAGCTCCACTTTAAATGTCAAACAAAAGAGTGTGAACATTACTCTTTAAGCAGTAGGGAACCCCTGTAGGCTTTTGAGCCAAGTAGTAACTTGGTCAGAGCTAATAAATAGTCTTAGACTAGAAGCAAACAGCATGAAGGATGGATTAGTAGGGAGGAGAGAGAGGAGTGAGGAAGTTTATTAGGAGGTTATTTATTGCAACAGTCTGGGTGGGTGGTAATGAAAGACTTCTAGAACACTGGCAGTGAGGAGGGTGTGGATGTAAGATATGTTGCTTAGAATTGACAGAACTTTGTAATCTATTTGATCTAAGAATGAGTCCAGAGATCTGTCAGAGACAGCTCAAGTTTTGGATGGAGATTCTCCATTGATGGGGCAGAAATAATGAGTTTCTGTTTTGGACACCTTCATTTGGAAGTGACAGTGGGATATCTGGGATGACATGCCCTGAAGACAAAGATGGGACTTAGGGATTCTGAATGGAATCCAGGACTGGAGAAGCCAGGACTGGAGCTCGAGATTTGAGAGTCATCTGCATAGAAATATTAATTGAAGCCACGGGCGTGAATGAAATTGCTAAGGGAACAAGTACAGGAAGAGAATAGGGTCTAGTACAGATACCAGGAGAACACCTAGAGGTGAAAAGGAATAAGCATTTATGTGGTACCTACTATGTCCCAGGCACTGTACTAAGTGTTTTACAAATATTATCTCATTTGATCTTTACATCGGGTCAGTAAGATAACTGGTAGGAAGAGGATGAAGGAAAAACTAGGAAAAGGATGATGAACCAAGGAAGGAGATTGAGAAGGAATGATTATACGGATAGGAATACGGTCAGGATGGTATACTTTCAACAGCTTAGGGAACAGAGATATATATGGTAGGGGTCAACAATAATGCTAAAAGTTCCCAAAAGCCCAAGAAGGGATACGTGCTAATAAAAGGCTATTGGATTTGGAAAGTAGTTCCAGTAGATTGATAGTAAGACTAAAGGCAGGAAGTAGGTTATTGTAGTATTCAGGCAAGAGGTGAGATGGTCTAGTACAAGAGCAATGATGGTATGAGTATAGAAAGGAAGAGCCTGAGCTCAGAGGCTCAACAGAACTTGGCAAAGATTAATGGTATGGGATGAAGGAATGGGAAGGATCAAAGAAGTCTGAAGATTTGAGATTAGGTGACTGGATGGAGGATCTAGTTATTCCATCTGTAGAAATAGAGAAGTTAAGGGTCAGGTCAGGTCAAAGGAGTAGCTTGGAAGGGGAAATCAAGTATGTCACAGAAAGGACACACTGTGGCCTTAGGATGATGTGGCTGCTAGAATTTTGTATACTGATCATATGTTTCTCAGGTTTCTTTTCGATCAGCTAAAATGTGACTACCCTCTCCTTACACATTTCCTTCCCACCTGGTCACTTAAACAGTGAATTCATGGCCCACCAGAACTTGGGGACTAGGGAAAATCATCCTAACTTGCCTTGCCTATATATATATATATATATATATATATATATATATATATATATATATTTATATAACTATTAGCTGTATTTTGGTGTTTAGTCTCTTAAATTCACAGTACACTTATGAACATTAGATGCTTTGATTTGGTTTAATGGTTCAACTATTGATGGCACTGGGCTTGCAGTCTTTTTAAGGAGAGAGTGAGACTGACCCTATGTTGTGGAATTCTTTGTCTGTCATTGAACTACAGACAATGGGATGAAAGAGCTTCTTTGAAATCCAGTTGCAGCTATGAGCTCATATTAAAAAACTTTTTTTCTCTCAGTTTTTATTTTTCTGTTTTATTTTCTTTTCAAATTTTTAGCATTTGTTTTGTTTTTAAAATTTTGAGTTTCAAATTCTCTCCCTTTCTCCTCCCATCCCAAGACAGTAAGTAATTTGATATGGTTTATACATGTGCTGTCATATAAAACATTTCCATATTAGTCACATTGTGAAAGAAAACACAGAACTAAACACACACACACACATACACATAAAATGAAAAACAGTATGCTTTGATCTGCATTCAGATTCCTTCAGTGCCTTCTCTGGAGGTAGATAGCATTTTTTTTCATGAGTCCTTTAGAATTCTCTTGGATCCTTGTATTAGCTGAGAGTAGCTAAGTCATTTGCAGCTGATGTTGCTGTTACAACACCAGTAACAGTGTAACAGTGTCGCTGTTACTCTGTGCAGTGTTCTCCTGGTTCTGTTCACTTTACTTTGCATCAGTTCACATAACTCTTTCCAGGTTTTTCTGAAATCATCCTGTTTGTCATTTCTTATAGCACAGTAGTATTCCATTACAATCATTTATTACAACTTGTTCAACTATTCCTCAATTGATGGGCATCCCTTCAATTTCCAGTTTTTTGTCTCCACAAAGAGAGGTGCTATAAATATTTTTGTACAAATATATTTTTTTCCCTTTTTCTTGACATGATGTCAAAAATTTTCAAGGCAAGAAGTATGGCATAATAGGAACTACAGAAGAATTTGTTAACACAATAAAAAACGTATATTTGAATAACAATAATAACTAGCATTTATATAGCACTTTAGGGCTGGAAAATCACTTTACATGTTATGTCATTAAAAAGAAATCTCTAAGTGGATTCACTAGATTACTATTGTCCAAAAGACATTTTGCTTTTAATTTTACTTGTAGTTAGACGATGTCCCTTCTAACATCCCAGTTCTACAATTCTTCTACCTTCTTAACTCCAATGACCTTCTCCACCCCACTTCAACTAAATAACTTGGCCATTCTTTAGACATTTCCAGCTCAGACAAACTAATCACATTCAATACTGTCACTTCCTGTTCAATACTGTCATTTCCTGTCTTATAGGAAGCTTGTGCTTTGGCTTCATAGCCATTCTCCTATTCCATCTTGCCATTTTTAGCTTTGTTTGTTTCCATACCTTGCCTTACTCCAATGGTCTACAACATTGATGTTTCACTAACTACTATCCTAAAATGTCTTCCTTCTCTAACCTTCTGCTTTGTCTGACTTGCCAATAATTGTCCATAAATAATTGTCTTTTGATTTTCCAGGCCTGTTTTTGGGTCACTGAATACCACAATATTTTTATTTTTCTTCTGCTTCTTTGATCATCTCTTTTGCTTCTTCTCCAGCTCCCTATCCATATTGGGTACAAAGAATCCACAGGACTAAGTAACTCTTCATGTAAGATCTGTAAGGGAGAAGAACAAATCAAAGATAATCACCAGATTTTGAGTATAGAGTAGATCTACTGACAGGCACAGATGATAAACTTCATTTTTGGAAGTGCCAGTAAGACAACCAAGGAGAGATGTCTTTAAAGTGATCAATTGATCTGTCATTCAAAAAGCATTTATTATGTGCTGGAAATAGAGAAACTAAAATAAAAATGAAACAGCTTCTACTCTTAAGAAGCTTACGGTCAGTAGGAGTGGGGAAAAAGCAATTAGAGATATGGGTCTAGAGACCTAAAGAAAGGTCTGAAGTAGAAATAGTTAAGGGAATAGGGGGTGTGTGTGTGTGTGTGTGTGTGTGTGTGTACATGCACGTATGTACATACTGTCTATACAGAATGTACCAAAAGTCTCAGTGCAGTTGTAAGCTTTAATTGCTTAACACACATATATACCCACTCCATTTTTTCAGACTATTGTATTAGTCTGATGCTTGAATAAACCATTCTGAAACAACTACAGTGAATTTATGTTGTGGTATTTGCATTGCAATAGAAGCTACCTATTTATGATGGGTTAATTTAGGATTCATTCTGAAAAATTCTGGAGCCTGGTCCTTTTTTTTTTGAGCAATTGGGGTTAAGTAACTTGCTCAAGGTTACACGGCCAGTTATTTCTGGGTATGGTGCTGAATATCTGAGCCCGGGATTTGATCCAGGTCATCCTGACCCTGGAGCTGGTGCTCTTACTCGCTGAGCCACCTGGCCGCCCCTGAGCCTGGTCCTTCTTAGGGAAGGGAGATGATTCCTCATTTTCCAGAAGTTACTTAAATTTTCCAAAGCCCAAAGGGTAGCCATTTTAGGCCCTGCAGCTGTGATATCAGTCAGTCAATAGACGTTTATTAAGTTCCTACTATGTGCCAGTCAACTAAATGGTTCCCAGTTTGTCTGCAAGATTTAATATTCCTTCCAAAGAAGCATTTCTTTGCTACCGATCAATACAGTCTGGTTCAGTATTATTTATTGCCTTGAAAAAGTGTCCACTTTGAAAGTGTTGATGTTAGTGATTTTTAATCTATATATGTGACTTTTTAGATCAAAGAGTTAACACATCTGGAAACAAGATGCTATTAATGAGTAGTCTAGTCTATGGATGGAGCACTGGGGATTCAGAATCAGAAGACCTGGGTACAAATCTCCACTCTACCACGTGACCCTTGACAAATCAGTTCATCTGCCAGAACTTCAGTTTTCTCCCCTGTAGAAAGGGGGTATCAGTAGTTGTGCTTGTCAGGAGAACCCTGTGCTAAATCATAGAGCTCTGGAGAAACATGAGCACTTGTTATTACTGGTTGTACTTTAGAATAATAGGTATTTTTGTGTCAGGGTGTTTTCCTTACTTGTCCCTTGAAATCAGTACAATAAAATGGCTGTGATTACTTTCTTTTGTCAGTCTCTTGAAATGGACTCCTGTCTTAGGCAAATGTCGGAGCAAATTATAATCTTTTGTGTAAGACTTAAAACATACTGTTTTTGTTTTTGTAGAAATGTCAAAGAGCGAGCAGAGTCTCATTTGGAAACCAAACAACTCTTGTACTTAATGTGTCTACTGTTTTGAGCATTTCCAGATCATGCTTTCAGATTCATTATTTGGGGACTGGATCATTAGGCACTTACTCGTATTTATTTATTTGTTTTTTGGAGGGGGAGGCAAATTGGGAAAAGTACTTTAAGCTGTTGTATAACACATTTGGTTCCTGGAAAAGTATGAGCCATTTGTTCAAATGATGAATGACTGATACGTTAACCAGCCACACTTGAAATAGGGAAGGCATTGTTAACTGTACCTAGTGGGAAGACATCAGTTCCTTCAACTTATATTGTCTGTCAGCTGATCTATCTTCACTTTCACAGAGGAGCTACTGACCTATTGGAGGGACATTGTTTTAAACCAGTTGGCATTTGGCCTTGGGCCCCGGGTAAAACACATGGCCACATTGTTAAGGGAATCACAAGCTCCAGTCATCTGCCTGGATTTCCATAATAGACTGATGAATAAGAGTTTGAACAGTTTTAATAAAACCCAACCTGTTGCTATGGATAAAATATGTACACCTGAGGAACTCAGGTGTATGTATTCTTTGATTGTATGAGCTCTGAAGGAGTTGTATAAATATTTAAAATCCACATGAAAGAACATTGCAGCATTAGCAATACTGGGTACCCAGTGTTCTAGGACTAGAGAGTAAGATGAATTGTCTCTCCTTTTTTGGACTTAACAACTTGTCACAGTCCTCCTGAAGTCAGGATTGTTTTATTTTTTCCAGATAATGGGCATTTATTCTCATAAAGTGACCTGGAATTAGGTATTTTTGAGGGAGCTAAAAAAAAATTATTTTAAACATTCATTAAAAAAAAAGAGATTAAGTTCTAAATACCCTCCATCCATCCTTTCCCAAATATTGAGAAAGCAAGCAATATGATATCAATTATACATGTGAAATCATGCAAAATATGTTCATGTTAGCCATGTTGCCAAAAAGGGAAGAAAAATAACGAAAGTGAAAATATTATATTTCAATTTGCATTTAGTGTTTATCTCTGGAGGACAGCATTTTTCATTATGAATCCTTTGGAATTATCTTGGGTCATTGTATTGATCCAAAGTAGTCAAGTCTTTCATAGTTGATCATACTTACAATATTGCTGCTACTGTCAACAGTGACTTCCTGGTTCTTCATAGAAGTCTCCACAGGTTTTTCTGAAGCCATCCTGTTCATTATTTCTTTTTTTTTTAAATTAAATTATTATTTTTAGTTTTCAATAATCACTTCCTTAAGTTTCAAATTTTCTCTCCCTTCCTCCTCTGTCCCTCCCCAGATGGCCTGCAATCTGATATGGGCTCTATACATACATTTCTATTAAACACATTTTCATATTAGTCATATTGCATAGAAGAATTATAATGAATGGGAAGAATCATGAGAAAGAAAAAGAAAGCTCAAAATAAAACAAAAAAGAAGATAGTCTACTTTGTTCTTCATGCTGACTCCATAGTTCTTTCTCTGGAAGGACCGGCATTTTCCATCATTTGTTCTTTGGAATTGTTTTAGGTATTTGAATTGTGGAGAAGGCCTAAGTCTATCAAAATCAATCCTTGCATACTGTGGCTGTTACTGTGTACAAGGTTCTCCTGGTTCTGCTCCCTTCACTCAGCATCAGTTCATATAAATCTTTCCAGGTTTCTTAGAAGTCTGCTCATCATTTCTTAGCACAATATTGTTCCATCACAATCATATAACACAACTTGTTCAGTTATTTCATAATTGATGGGCATTCCATCAATTTCCAATTCTTTGCCAGTGCAATAAGAATTCTGGTTAATGTATTTGCAAGTATAGTCCATTTCCTTTTCCTTTGATGTCTTTGGGGGTACAGACCTTGTAGTGTTATTGCTGGGTCAAAGGGTATGCACAGTTTTATAGCCCTTTTGTATAGTTCCAAATTGTTCTGCAGAACAGTTGGGTTAGTTCACAACTCCACCAACAGTGTATCAGTGCCCCAGTTTTTCCACATCCCTTCCAGTTTTTCTTGTTTTCTTTTACTGTCACATTAGCCATATTGATAGGTGTAAGGTGGTACTTCAGAGTTGTTTTTATTTGCATTTTTCTAATGAATAGGGATTTAGAACCTTTTTTCATATGTCTATAGATAGCTTTGATTTTTTTTTGACCATTTATCAATTGGGGAATGGCTCTTATTTTTATAAATTTGACTCTATTCCCTGTATATTGAGAAATGAAACCCTATAGAAACTTGAAATGATTTTTCCCTGCTCTAATTTCTTGCTTTCCTTCTAATTTTGGTTGCATTGGTTTTGTTTGTGTCTTTTAAGAATTTAGATGCTCTGCCACTTGGTGTATATGTGTTTAGTATTTTTTCTTAATTGTTTAATCTATCTTTTTATCAAAATGCAGTTTCCATGATTATTTCCTTTAATTAGGTCTAATTTTGCTTTGTCTGATGTTATGATTGCTACCTCTACCTTTTTTTTCTTCTTATATAAACTAGAGCATAATAGATTCTGTTCCAGCCCCTTATTTTAACTATGCATGTGTCTCTGTTTCAAGTGTGTTTCTTGTAAACAACATATTGGTGGATTCTGATTTTAGGATAGGATTCTGATCCTTTTTTCTTATGTTTATCCTTTTTTCTCTTTTTACCCTTTCCCTCCTCAGAAGTCTGTTTTGTTCTGACCATTGCCTCCCCTAATCTGCCCTCCCTGTTATCCCCCCCCCGCCCCTTATCACCTTCCCCTTCTAGTTGAATAAGATAGACTTCTATCCCATACTGAGTGTATGTGTGTATGTATACTTCCTGTTTTGAACCAATTCAGATGAGATTGAGGTTCAAGAGTTGATTCCCTCTGTCCCCTTAACACTGTAAAAGCTCTTCCTTGTGCATCTCTTTAATGGGAGATAATTTTCCTCCTTCTTCCTGTACCTTCTTTCTTCCCTCAGTGTATTCCTCTTTCTTGCCTCTTCCTTTTCTTTTTTGGAGATCATTTCAATATAATTAACTCACACTTGTGCCCTCTGTCTATGTAGACTCCTAAATACCTTAATAACAATGAAAGTTCTTGGGACTTATGTGTATCATCTTTCCATATTAGAATGTAAACAGTTTAACTTGATTAAGTCTCTTAGGGTTTCTCTTTAATGTTTACCTTTTTATGCTTCTTGTGAGTCATGTTTAAATATCAGAATTTTTATTTAGTTCTGTTCCTTTTTTTTTTTTTAAATCAGGAATGCTTGAAAATCTTTTATTTCTTTAAAGATCCATTTCCTGCCTTGGAGGATTATACTCAGTTTTGCTGGGTAGGTTATTCTTGGTTGTATTCCTAGCTCCTTTACCTTCCAGAATGTAATATTCCAAGCCCTCTTCTCCTTTAATGGTGGAAGCTTCTGTACCTTGTATAATCCTGATGGTGGTGCCATGATATTTGAATGGTATTTTTCTGATGACTTGCAATATTCCTCTTTCACCTGAGAGCTCTAGAATTTGGCTACAATGTTCCTAGAAGTCTTTATTTTGGGATTTCTTTCAGGTGGTGATCTATTTTATGTTATAGTTTCAAAATAGTGGGGCAGTTTTCCTTTATAAATTCCTAAAATATGATGTCTAGGCTCTTTCTTTGATCCTGGCTTTCAGGCAGTACAATAATTCTTAAATAGCCTCTTTTCCATTTATTTTCCATGCTAGTTGTTTTTTTTTCCTGATGAGATAGTTTACATTTTTTCTGTTTTAAAAATTTTTTATTTTTTGTTTGTTTCTTGATGATTTATGGAGTCATTAGCTTCCATTTGCCCAATTCTAATTTTTAAGGAATGGTTTTCTTCAATGAGCTTTTGTACCTCTTTTCTCATTAGGCCAATTCTGCTTTTTAAGGAATTTCTTTTCTTCAATGAATTTTTGTGACTCCTTCCATGTGACCAATTCTGTTTTTTAAGGTACTGTTTTCTTCAGTATTTTTTTTGTGCCTCTTTTACCAAGCTGTTGGTTTCCTTTTTATAATTTTCTTATATCATTCATTTCCTTTCTTAATTTTTCCTCTACCACTTTTGTCTCTTTCTTTAATGCTTCCAGGAGTATTTGTTGGGCTTCTATCTAATTTGGATTTTTCTTTGAGGCTTTGCTTGTAACTGTTTTTCATGTTTTTTTTCTGAGTTTTTGTTTTGATCTTTCCTGTCACCATAGTAGCTTTATATAGTCATGTTTTTGTTGTTGTTGTTGTCCTCATTTGCCCGTTTTTCCCAGTGTAATTCTTGACTTTGAACTTTATGTTAAAGTTGTGCTCTGTCTAACCTGGGGGTAGAGAGGCAGTGTCCTTCGGCTTTTTTTCATACTGCTGTTTTCAGCACTAGTTCTGAAGTCTGCAAGATTTCTGTGCTTCCAAGATGGTGTGATCTGGGGAGGGGTGTGATCATTGCTGTCCTGGTCTGTGCTCTGGTCTTTATCCAGGAAGAGCTACCTGTTTCCCTGTAACTTAAATCACTAGTTTGCTACCATCACAGCTGTCTACAAGGCCCACTGCTGGCCCTCATCCTGCTGTCACAGACCTCTGCTACTGGCCTCAGTTGTCTCAGACTGGAAAATGTCACACCCTGAGTTTTATTGGCTATGTCACTCCAGAATTTGATTTGATACATTATTATGAAGTTGTGTGGAGGGGAATGTTGGGAAAATTTGGTGGGGTGACTGCCTCTAATCCATCAATTTGACTCTGCTTCCACTTTTGAGGGATTTTGAAAAAGTGGTATTTTTTAGTATAGCTGTGTATTGTTACGTTGGTACATATAATGTACACAGTAGGTACTCAGCAAATGATATATTATATGTAGTACCCTTGAATCTCCCTGTAAACTGTTAATACCAGAACCAGGAATTATGTATGGAAAGGGACATGAGAGATTATCTAATCCATGAGTTCCTAGTCTTTTTTAGGGTTCAAGGATCCCTTGAGGAGTCTAGTGAAGTCTAATAAGAATAAGTCCTCAGAATAATGTTTTTAAGTGCATAAAATCAAATATATAGGAATTCGAAGGAAACCTGTTATGTTGAAATACAGTTATCAAAATACAAGTAGCTGGACCCCCGGTTAAGAACTCATACGATGGCCACATTTTACAGAGGAGATCCAGAGACAGAAAGTGACTTTACCTGTTCAAGATGATACAGCTAGTAAGAAGATCAGAGCTGACTCCAAATACAGTTCATATGCCCATGATTATAGGCCACTGACTCCAAATACAGTGCATATGCCCATGATTATAGGCCACTTAAGAGTTTTGACAATGTAGAGAACAAAGACAAGAAGCTATCCCAGAGAAGAATCACCTTAACTTTTTCTTTTTGAAAAACAAACAAAACAAACCACAACACCTGAATTTGTTTCTTAGCTTGTATTATGTGTTAATTATGGGCTGGAACCAACTCTCTACCAGCCAGTAGATGGTTCACTTTTCACTGTGAGCATTTATACCTCAGAAATGAGCAATCACTACAGATCAGGGCTTGATTCATTCTTTTGATTATCTAGATTTAAGAAAGTGATGAAGAAAATGGTTTGGTTTTTTTTTTCGCCTTTTGGAGGGCAATTGGGGTTAAGTAACTTGCCCAAGGTTACATGGCTAGGTTTTTATTGTGGGTGTGTGTGTGTGTGGGTGTTAAGTGTCTGAGGCCGGAACCGAATTCAGTACTTTGGGTTTACCATAATGTGAACCTTACAATAGCCTGCTTTGAGGATGACTGTATCAGATTCGTCAGCCCCATTTTACAGAGAAGGAAATTGAAGTTCTGAAAAGTCAAGTGACTTGTCTGTAATCAGGTAGCTCACGTTAACCCTCATTCCATCCTGGCTGAGTTCAAATCTAGCACTCTTGAAAATATCCCCAGTATCTGATCATGCTGCTGGCATAAGACTGGCATTTCTTTCCATTCGGTTTACCCATGACATCATGCTGTTGTAATCAGTTGCACTGGTTCAGAAGAAACTTTCCCAAGTCCTGGGGCTCCCTCCAGATTGCTGCTTCACACAAGTGGCTATAGAAGGCATGTACTACAATGTCTGTGGATGAATTGCTTGGTGAACCAGGGTTACATTTAAATTTATACTATGTCATCCTATTTTTTTCCTGAATCAATTCTTTTAATTGTTTTTATGATTTTCTTTCTTTTTCATTTTGTCCAACAGGTTTGCTTTCTACCTTTAAGTTTTTTATTCCCCTTATATTCAAACAACAAAAAGTCAGCATGTCAGAATAGACGGAGTGTTTGGCTTTGGATATAGGAAGAACTGTGTTCAAGTACTACTTCTGACCCACACTGTGTGATGGGGCAAGTCACTTACTGTCTCTGTGCCCCTTGCAGTTTTCATAAGACTTAGTTGCAGATAAGACAGATAAGTGTAGATCAGCATTTATGACACATTTTCCACATAACTGGTCCAGATATTAAGAAAAAAAATCAAACAAGTTAGTCACTAAAATGTCAATTTTAAGTTCCTCTATTCACTTTTAAAAGCACAGTAGATGGAGTGCTAGGTCTGAAGTCAGGAAGACCTGAGTTCAAATCCAGCCTCAGATACTTACTAACTGTGTGATCCTGGGCAATTCACTTTACTTCTGTTTGCCCCAGTTTCCTCATCTGTAAAATGGGAATAATAATAACACTTACCTCCTAGTGTTGCTGTAAGGATTGAATGAGATAATAACTGCAAAATGCTTAGCATAGTGCCTGGCTTGTAGTAAGAGCTACATAAAGTTAGTTATTAATATCATCATCATCATAATTCATGAATAGTTTTGGTTCAGGTTGCAGTAATGAAATGTAATAAGGCACAGATCATTTAGGAATTAGAAAATGATCCAAGATCTTTCTTCAAATGGGGGGTGAGAGAGAGGGCGCAGGGCCTATCAATGAAGCAGTGACTTCTCTTTCATTTGTTTATTTAATTATTTTTAGCTGTGGTTTCTTTAAAGATAGGACAATCTTCCTTTTCATATAGCCACAGGAGTTGCTTTCGAGTGCCAGGGTGTTGAAAGAACACAGTTGTGGAGGATTTTTTAATGTGTGTTTGGATGGAAAAATTCCCCTTTCTGTGGCAATCTGAAGAGATGGTTTTAATAGAAAAAAAAATTCATCAAAGCAACTGTTGATAGATAAATCTCCATTTAGTGGAGCATCAGATATAATTTTCAGGACCATTATTTTCTAAACAACTCTACATGCCAAAAAAAATACAGGGACTGGATTTGTGCAGAGGCCTTTTAGTGTTTAGGCAGGCAGAAGATTGGTATAGACAGGGAATTGCAGCCAGAGGGCTTAGGTTCTAACCCTCACTTTGCCTCATCTAGCACTGGATAAGTCATTCAGCAAGAATTTATCAAGCACCTACTGTGTGCCAAGGACTGAGAATACGAAGACAAAAACAAAACAGTCTCCTCTCTCTAGAGCATCCATTCTTGAACTGGAGAGACATTCACATACATAAGCATATACAAAACAGAAACAAGGTAAATTTGGGTGATGGGAAAGCCTTTTGGATTCCTCCTGGTTGGTAAAATTAGATGATCTGTAACAACAGTTCTCAGCTGGATTCCCAATACCCTTTTAGGGGGCCAGTGAAGTCAAACCTATTTTCATAATGAAACTGATGCTACTTGTCTATTAAAGTAAGCTTCCCCTTTCCCACTATGTATCTGTGTGAGGCCAGATTTTCTTCATATATTTAAATCAGAACAACGTATTACAACAGATTAAATACAGAAGCAAATATGAGAATCTAGCTATCTTGAGGTAAGCCACACATTAAAGGGATTTCCAAAATTATATACATTATTTTTCTCAATAAGTTTTTTTTTTTTAAAATGCAGGGTTTTCTTTGTAAAATGTTATTTATGTTAACAAGCAATGGGTTAATTATTATTTTAAGTGATTAATACTTTTAAAAAATGATCAATTTTGGCTCCTGATGTGGTAAATATTGATTGGTATATCCCACATAAATAAAAGGTCTTTGGATCCTCAATAATTTTTAAGAGTGAACAGAGAGGGGCAGCTAAGTGGCACAGTGAATAGATTACCAGCCCTGGTGTTAGGAGGACCTGGGTTCAAATCCAGCCTCAGACACTCAACACAAAAGTTAGCTGTGTGACCTTGGGAAAGTCACTTGACCCCAATTGCCCTCCAAAAAGCAAAAAAAAAAGTGACCAGAGATCCTGAGACCCAAAAAATTTTGAATGAGCTTCTATAAGTTTCCTTCCAGCTCTAAATCATATGACTAATTGTCAAGAGAACCCAAACCATTTATATTGTCCTTGATTTGATATTTTTTAAGGTCAGATTTTTAGATGATTTCATTCCTGATTAATGGGGGAGTCAGTGAATTACTAGTTTTCATACTTATACTCTTTTCTAGTTTTGCATGGATATATTCAGTTCATTTAACTAATTATTATTATTCAAGGAAAATGAAATACCTACTATGTGCTCTCAGCAGAAATAAGGATGTTTGGAAGGAACAAAGGATTGAGGGACAATATAGAAGTATTAGAAGTATTGAGTTTGTGATGTCCATGGGTCATCCTAGTAGCTGGTATCCAGGAGTCCATTTGATAATACAGAGGAATACAGCAGTCTTTGTTCCTTGTCTTTCAGAAAGATTAACTATAAAATGACAGAAGAACTAATGTTCTTATTACTGTAGGTAATAGCAGATCCAGAAAACTGTCTTGATAATTTCTATCATAAACTATTCCATAAAACTGTAGCCATGGGCATGGTCTAAATTTGTTTGTGCATTTTAATATTTCATTAGATCTTAGGATTTCAGAGGTGATCTGGTTTACTCTCCACCTTGTTTTATAGTGGGGGAAATATGGGTCCAGAAATAAGATGCCTTACCTCTTAGAAGGGATCAAGCTAGAATGAGAACCCAGGTCTCCTATTTCCCAGTTCTTTGCAGTTTTGACTCCATTCTGCTTCTGCTTTAAAGAGAACAGTTGTGTTCTAGTGGCACTGTATTGGTCTGAACTGGTATGAATATGACCCAAATCACACTATGCTCTCCAAACTGTATTCTATGCAGTTTTCATGCAGTATCTCTTAGGATTCTTTAAAAAAACATTGTGCTCATGAGTACATATTTTCTAACTTTTAGGGCCTGCTCTTATACTACTAGTAAGTAAGGTTCTTGGGCACAAAAAATAATGTTGAGGAGTTATCCTGTATCTATGTGCTATATGGGCTGGTGAAATTATGTGTTACAGTCAGACTGGAGCAACCATCAGAGATTAGCTTGAAGCCAGGAAGAACCATGAACTTGGATTCAGAAGGGCCAAGTTCAGTCAGTCCCCTTCCCTGACTCCTGCTAGCCGTTTGTGAGCCCTGGGTCCTCTCTGAGGCCCAGTGCCCCAGTTCTGTAGTTTCAGAACATGGGTGGGGCTACCGCAACCAGTCCAAAGGAGAATTTGCTCGTGCCTTGTCTTGTGTGATTCTTGTTCCATAAAGGGCTATAGGCATTCCTCTAGGAGCTTTCTCATTGCATAGGTACCAGTGAAACACTGGCCATCCGTCATTTATATCTCCCTGTTACCACTCAATTGTAGTATGTCCTTTACCCATCCTACCTTTTACCAATATCTCTTTCACTGGGCTGTAGTGAGATAGCGCATATAAAGCCCAAGCTGCCCCCCATGACTAGAATATATTCTCTCCTCATCCTTGCATCTTAGAATACCTGATATCCTTTTAAGCTTAGCTGTAGTGTCACCTCATCCTTGTGGGTCTTTCCAGATCTCCCTGCTGCTTGTGCCTTCTCATTATTTTGTGTTTGTTGTCTTATGTTTTGCATTTACTTATGTGTCCATATTGTTTCTCTCTCTCTTCCTTCCTTTCTCTTTCTTTCTTTCTTTCTTTCTTTCTTTCTTTCTTTCTTTCTTTCT
>NW_027185896.1:528295-541850 GCF_028583685.1 Petaurus breviceps papuanus
TCTTTCTTTCTTTCTTTCTTTCTTTCTTTCTTTCTTTCTTTCTTTCTATCTTCTTTCCTTTTTCTTTCTTCTTTTTGGAGGGCAATTGGGGTTAAGTGACTTGCCCAAAGTCACAAGGCTGGTAAGTGTGTCAAGTGTCTGAGGCCGGATTTGAACTCAGATCCTCCTGACTCCAGGGCCGGTGCTCTAGCCTCCCCCACATTGTTTCTTACCATACAATACCCTGTCCTTGAGGACGGGGGTTACTTTATTTTGGTATCTAAGCAATGGGTGGCACACAGTAGCATCTTAATAAATCTTTATTGATTGATTGGTTGTAAACCTTGAGGCACTGTGTGAAGCACTATCAGCTCATTTCTTTTTCTATATTTCTGTGTTCTCTCCCACTTTCTATGCCCTCCTTCCCTGTGCCACTGTCTAATAACTAGCAATAGGAACTGAGGATACTGAATTTTCTGGCTTTGAAGAAGGATTTCAGATCCTCAAAACTTTTGGAAAGTACTGGGATATAGAACATGAAAGATTTGTATAAGAAGATGTAGGGTTTCAGTAAATGTACCTTAATTAGATGAACCCGCCTTTGTTTCATTGATCTGTGCTGAAAATTTCCACATGAAAAAGAATAAATGCTTTTGTTGCCCAGGTCTTTTCTTCCTGTAGAGTTGTTTATTTTCCTTTTGGTATTCTCAGAGTATTTCTTTCTTAGTCCAGAGACTCAACTTTTTTTGTGTTATGGATCACTTTGGCAGTCTGGTGAACCCATAAATATGGACTTCTTCTCAAAATAATGTTTTCTTGCTTCCACTGATCGTTGAAAGAAATACAAAATTCTAATAAGAAGTTAGTGAAAATAATTTTTTCCCCTATCCATGGTCTTTCTAAACCCTATTCATGGATCTTAGGTCAAGAACTTCCATGTTATTAGCCCATCCATCACCAGAACCCTTCAGTCATCCCTCTAATTGCCAACAGGAGGCCTTCTGTCTCCAGGTTAGTCTCTGAGCCCAACTCTCCCTTAATCTTTTCTTCCTTTTCTTGTTATTTCTTTTAAACTTCTTTTTCACCAGTTTCTGCTTAATGGAGGAACGGGAGCAAATGTTTCAGCTATAGTAAGGGCAGTTAACATTGTTGTTTTTTTTTTTTAAAGCAATCAGGGTTAAGTAACTTGCTCAAGGTTATAAGGCCAGTTATTTCTGGGTGTGGTACTAAGTATCTGAGCCTGGATTTGATCCCCAGGTCATCCCGACACTGGAGCTGGTGCTCTTACTCGCTGATCCACCTGGCTGTCCTGTTAACATTGTTTTTGAACTGAGAAAATGCTTTCAGTGGGAACCCTTACTGTTTTCACACTAGGACCCAGAAACAGTAAATATTTGAGGATCATTTGGGGGTGGTCATTCAGCTTGGGTTCCTCTATAATAAACATTATATGAGTAAATGTTCTAATAAAAATATGTCATAAATGTGTTTAACTGAGGGAATACAAATTGAACCTTCTTTTTCCTTGTCCATTTGGGAATTTTTATTGGGTCATTTTTGATACACTGTAACTTTTATATAAAGGGATTTTGTTCAAAGAGAAATAAGAAGTCTTTCGACTTTGTCCAGCAAATCTCCTTATTCTTGTCCCTAGAAAATCGGAATTTGTGGTAATTGGGGATAAACTATTGAAGAAAAGTTTGCTGAATATTTGGGTTCTTAACCAGGAGTTCATTAGCATTTTCTTTTAAAGATTTTTACAACTGTACTTAAATATAATTGTTCTCCTATGTAATCCTACATATTTCCTTTTATGCATTATTATTCTGAGAAGGGGGGTTCATAGACTCTACTACACTATCAGAAGGATCCAGGACACACAAAAAAGGAGGAAATGACCCCCATGAAATGACCCTGAGTTATCAAAGGCTGTGCCAGCCGAGTATAAGGCCTAGGAGATTCAACCCAGTTGGAAAGGCTTCAGATATGGGCCTGGCAGGCAGGAGAGACTGATTGTCTGCTGTCCTAGGATCAGCTTCCCTAAGTCTGTGGTGTCTGGGCTCATCACCAGTACATCTGCCAGAACAACTAGATGATAAATTCTTTGGCCATAGCAACCCATGAAACAAACAAACAAACAAGCAAATTAGGAAAAAATGGCCCTCTGCCTTGAGGAGCTCTCTTATTTTTAAAAGGAAAATTTCAAGCACTTTGAAAGCATCCCTTATAGTCTTAATAATGGTGGTACTAATTACAAACCATTCTTATCTGATCATCAGATAGCTAGACAGATGATCCTTGTGTAATTGAAAGTCTAGTGGGTCTCTAGTTATGTAGACCTGGTTTCAAATTCTGCCTCAAAAACTGATTGTATGGATGTGGCATGTCTATTTTTTTTTTTTAAGCAATTGGGGTTAAGTAACTTGCTCAAGGTTACACAGCCAGGTATTTCTGTGTGGGTGCTAAGTATCTGAGCCTGGAATTCGATCCCCAGGTCATCCTGACACTGGGGCTGGTGCTCTTACTTGCTGAGCCACTTGGCTGCCCCCCAGTCTATTATTTTTTCAAATGGATTTTTATTGATATCTTTTCTTTTACACTTAGATTTTCCCTATAACCATCTCTCTCCCTCCTTCCAGAGTTCTATCCCTAAAACAAATATTTTTTTTTTTTGGAGGGGGAGATGAGGCAGTTGGGGTTGAGTGACTTGCCCAAAGTCACAAAGATTTTTTAAGAGAGAGAAAAAAAAGTAGTAAAATCAGTCAATACATTGGAGAAATGGTTAGGATTATTAGAGTGTGGGGTTACCAGGGGGGAGGATAGGTAGATATCCTCAGTAGGGGCTGTAGGGGAGTTGAAACTCTATTGTTTGTAGGTAAATCTCTTAACCTTTCTTGGCATATTGGCAAAAAGCATTAGATAAATGTCAGTAATAATAATAATAATAATAATAATTTAATAAATAACAATAACAATTATACAGTTCAGTAGATCCTGACCTGGCAAGATAGTTAGCAA
This sequence comes from Petaurus breviceps papuanus, assembly GCF_028583685.1. Classification (NCBI taxonomy): domain Eukaryota; kingdom Metazoa; phylum Chordata; class Mammalia; order Diprotodontia; family Petauridae; genus Petaurus; species Petaurus breviceps. The sequence goes on from NW_027185896.1 coordinate 531,293, forward strand.
GTAATACTTTAAAGTCAATTCAGGTGTATGACTTTAAAAGTAGAAGAGATCAAACTGAATTTATTTTCAATCATTTCTAATTCAAACAGTCCTAGTTCTAATTCAGGGGTAGGGAATCTGCAGCCTGGAGGCCACATGTGGCCCTCTAGATCCTCAAGTGCGGCCCTTTGACTGAATCCAAACCCTGTGCCTAGAAGCCACAAATAGCCTGGAGGCTGTGGGATCCTCACCCCCGTAGGAGTCTTTACCTTATACAATATTAATTACTGATACTTTATAATATCAAAACATTTTAAGAGTTTTGTGAAGCAGGCATTTATGATACCTTGAAATGAAACTCTTAGCTTTCTCTGTTTTGTATGTTCTTTTAGCACAATCAAAAACAAGGGTCAAAAGTTGCTCGAATGATCTTGGATGAGCTGCTTAATTTTTTCTGAATCTTATTTTCATCATGCAGAAAATGAAGGGCCGAAGTAGATATCCACTGAAGTCCTGTCTAGCTATAAAATTTGTCCTCTCTGAAACATGTACATCTTTTCAGCCTACAGGTCTTATAATGCATTTTGTAAGTATTTTGTTGGTTCTTTAAGGAGAGAGACGCCCAACCATCTCAATTTTCTGTGTAGATTAGTGTACATAAAGAAAGATCTGTGCAGCAAATGAAGTTATTAATCTTAACTTGTCTCTTAGTACTGTTGCTAGTTCCTTTACCTGATTCTGGACTTCCTTAAGCATGCTGTTGGGATAGCCATAGGGTATCTCTGCCTTTATTTTTTATTTCTCTGCACTTAATGCCATTCTCTTGGCTGAGTAGCCAAGGATTAAGTTGTTGCTAGGATGTGATGACACATGTGATAGAAATATTACTCAGCTAGGTCTTGGGAATTCTTGGGGGACTAACAGTTTCTCTTTCCTGATCAGACTATCAAATAATTATTAGAAATCAAAAAATATGTCAATTCTATATAAATTCTTTACCCTTTAAAAAGAATTCTGTTCTTTGGTGAAACTCACTAACCTCAATTGTCCTGATACATTTTGTGGCATTAAAAATGTAATTTCTCATTCCCTGGACATTGTTTATGAAGCTGTCTTTATTTAATAAACTTTCTTCCTCCTTCAAATATTTATGTATCACCTACTGTGTTCAGGATACCACTTTGACCAGAAGAAAATGTAAAGTTTAGATAAACAGAGATCCCTGCCCTCATGGAGCTTCTAGTCTCTGAGAGGGCAAATATGTCACCACAGCCTCACAATATAAATGTAGTAGAGAGATACTAGACAAAGTCATATGTGATGGGGTGGAAGTAGTGCCATTATGATATTGCAACTTTCCAAGCTTCATGAAGGTAGTGGGGTTGGAGTAGCACTTTTAAGGATGGGTAAGGTTCAAATGAGTAGCTAGGTGGTGCAGTGGATAGAGAGCTGGGCCTGGAGTCAGGAAGTCCTGAGTTAAAATCCAAATTCACTTAACTGTATGACCCTGAGCAAGTCACTTACCCCAGTGTGACCCAGGCCAACTAGCTGTGTGATCCAAGTCACAGCCTGAGTCTCCTCAATTTCCTCATCTGTAAAGTGAACTGAAGAAGGGAATGGCAAACCACTCCAGTGTCTTTGCCAAGAAAACCTACAATGGCATCATGGAGAGCTGGAAATGACTGAAATGATTGAACAACAACAGCAAAAAGGAGTTAAGCAGTTGAAGAGGGTGAAGGAGGCCATACATAGATACATTGGCCATACAGACATACATTGACAGGAATGGAAAGTACCATGATATGTAACTGGAAAGGAGAGTGGTGATAGATTGGGGAGGGGCTTGAATTGGAGCCAGAAGAAAGTGAAATTTACTTGGTAAGCAGGAGGCCTGAGATTTTGGTAAAAGTTATTGAATATTTTTATCAGAGAAGCCACATGACTTTATATTTCAGAAAAATAATCCTGGAAGTAGTATGGATTGGAAGGAAGGAAGAGGTGGGGAAGACTTGGTAGGCCATTTCTATATAGATGATATTTATATTGTGATCAAAGATTTGCCAAGTGATTTACATGCATTATTTTATTTCAACATTACAGCAACCCCAATAAAAGAAGCACTACAGATTTTGTTTCCATTTTACAGATGAAGTAACTAACTGAGACTCGGGGATTAAGCATGATTTTTTACTCAGCTAGCAAGTGCCAGATGCGGGATTCAAACCCATGTCCCTCCTGACTATAGGTCCTCTTTGTCCACTACATGATCTTATCTAAGTTCATAGATATTAATGAATGATGGTAATGTATAGATGGCAACCACAATATAAGAATTCCAGGTACCTTATTTTGTTGTGCTAGAACTGTTTTTTCCAAATTAATTCACCAAAAGTCATATTTTTAATACTAACTCTTTCAGGGCTGTGACTTTGTCTTATTTCATCCATCCATCTATCGATTTGTCCATCTCTGTCATCCATCTCTGTCTAATTGGTATATTTATGTATTTGTTGCATCTTCCACATTGTTTGGGACTAACCTCTAGAGGGCTTTTAAATAAATGTTTGCAATCTAGTTCTGAGTTGAATTAAATTTAAAATCTGTAGAAGAGAGGGATTGAGGGAATAATCATCTCTGTTCTTTTTTCCTTCATCTTACTACCTGGGTTGCCCTAACTATTTCTTTCTGGTTTGATTTCAACTCAGTGGTGGTTGGGTAAGGACAGGTTTTGGGGTTAGAACAAACCAGCATTAGGACAGGCTAGGGTCAGGATGAATTCTATTTGATAGCAGAATAAAAGAATTATAAAGAACCTGTGTGTATTTCCCTATGAGAAACTCTTGAACTCTGCTATGTTTTTTTTTTAAACCCTGTAAAAGGTGAGTGATATCAAAGATCAAAAAATATCCCAAACAATTTTTGGCCCATAAGCTTGATTTTAACCAGATAATCAAAGCTATATGTGTGTGTATGTGTGTAAGTGTATGTGTATATGTGTATATCTGTGAAATGGAAATGGTGTTATACAAATTTGTTCTCCAACACATTCACAATACAGTGTAACAAGTAGTTATTATATGAGCTATCACTTATATAATTATGCTAGGAAGAGAGTATGCCTCCTGGATTAGATCAAGGGTTAGAAATCAGAAGGCTTGGCAAATCACTGCTTAATATTTTGCCCTGGATAGTTCTCTTAAGCTGAATTACACTGTCTTGTATTTGCCTTAAAAGACTTCTTTTTTAAATTATTCTTTTTTTTTTTTTTTTGCCTTTTGGAGGGCAATTGGGGTTAAGTAACTTGCCCAAGGTTACATGGCTAGTTTTTTTTTGTGTGTGTGTGTGGGTGTTAAGTGTCTGAGGCTGGAACCAATATTGGGTCCTCCTGACTCTGGGGCCGGCACTTCACTTACTGCGCCACCTAGCCACTCCATTTTTTTTTTAAATTATTGGAGAATTAATGATAAACTGTTAGTAAAGGAAAAATAAGACTGGGAAAGGAAGTGACTGAGCCATATAACCAGAGTGAGGGATGTCAGATGGAAAATCCCAAGCCTCATGCCCTGAACTATTTGCTCCTTTCTCCTTTTTTGCTCCCCTAGAATAAGACTCTCTACTTCCCTTTCCCCCATTTTTGTTTCCCCATTAGAAGGTAAGATCCTTGAGGGCAGTGACTGTCCCTTATTTATATCTTCGGTACAATATTAGTCACTTAGTAAGTAAGCACTTAATAAATGCTTTTTTGTTGATTCATTCAGATAAGTCTTAAACTTTGCCTCTGCAACTATCAGGCTTTGGTACCTTTATTTCTAATTAAGTTTATTAAATTAGCATGCTAATTATTTCTATCAGTGGGTATTTGTAAATTCTTAAACAGTTTTTTTTCTTAGTAAGTTAAACAATTCATGATGTTTCTTCTGCCTAAGTGTACTTTCTAATTTTATCTCCATTTTTTGTTATCCTACCTGCCCTCTCAAGACCCAGGGAACCGCTATGATCATCCCAGCTGGATTGGGAGTGAGCTCTCTCTTGAACTCTTATTCTTTGTTTATGATACTCTCCTGTCACCTATGACCTTACTTTGTATTACAGTTATTTAATGTATCTTATTTTGTATTGCAGTTATTTAATGTATCTTATTTTGTATTACAGTTATTTAATGTATCTTATTAGATTGGAAGGGATAAAGTTTCAGAAACACAAAAATTGAGTAGCATTTTATGGGGGTTAGAGGAGGGAATGAGTTTGTTGTAGGAGATTTGTGGGAAATAAAATGATAAAGGTGGGTTTGAGTAGATTATGAAGAATCTTGAATGACAAGAAGTCTAGGTGTTTTTTTTTTTTTTCATAGCCATTGAGGCAACATTAAAAGCTTCTGAGTAAAAGGAAGGACATGATGAAAGGAGTATTCTAGGAAGGTTAATCAGGCCATCAAAAGATCCTGGTGTCCTGATGACCAAGATCAACTCTTTACAAGGGCATTATCAGCTTGTCTAAACTGTACTCATCTGCCTCACTCCACCCCCAAACTGTCTCTTCTTCTCAGGTTCCCCATTTCAGCTCCTAGTAGCTCTTCCCTTGGCCTTTTAACTTTGAGAGTTTAACATTATCTGCTTTGACCTCAACCCCATATCCTGTCTCCCAGTGATTTTGTATATTGGTTCTCATTGGATTGAAGTTTAAGCTCTGAAGACCTTGGACCAGTTTCATTTCTGAGCACTTAGGGAAATACTGCATTAGTTAACATTAATTAGATGTTATAACTCTTTTAAAAGTATGCTGAGAGAATGTTTGTAGATATTACCTCGTTAATCCTAATAGCAAAAATAATACGTTTCCCAATGTATATACACTATACTTTTCGTAATCTTGTGTCACATTTGTGGAAAAGACCAGCAAATTTGTTACTGTTGTTCAGTAACAAATCACATAGCTCCTGGATGGGGAAATAATGAGAGTTCTTAGTGGTTGTATGCTGAGTTAAATTCAAAAGGATTGTAGAGGTCATGTGGCCCCACTCCTTGATTGTATTAAACCAAGGCCTCCAAGAGAAGTCACTTGCCCAAGGTTATTTCATGCCAGTCGAATGAGTTCTAGAAATATCTGCAGACTCCCTATGCAGTTCATTTACTTCTATATCTCTTTCTTCCACTGCCTCTGAATATTGCTGTTGCCTGATAGGATTGTTTTTGGGAGTACCTCCTATGCAAACCTTCGGCACAAGGGAAGAACAGACTCTTAAGAAAAATTGTTCAGTGCTTGAATTTACATGATAGAAGCAGTATTGCTTTTGAAGATCTGGGAAAATAATGCAGCTGTTAATCCTTGCACCCAATGTGTATTCCATTTGTGCATCATTGGATGATACTCTATATCCATTATTCTCTTCTAGCGTTCCCATTTTCTGGGTGCATTTACACATCTGCCCTTCCCCTTATGTAATAAGCCGTTGACAGTTTGGTTTGGCTGGGTACTGGTTTTGTATTTTGAATTTTCTTTAAAGTCCCTTCTATCCCTAAATCCATGGTCCTAATGTGCATTATGGTGGTTAAGGCACTGGACTGGGAGTCAGGAAACACTTGGTTCAAATCTCACACATTTACCAACAGTGCGACCCCAGGAAAATAACTTAACCTCTCTGTATCACAGTTTCCTTATCTGTAAAATGAGGGGGTCGGTCTGGATGGCCTAGAAGGTCCCTTCTAGCTATAAATCTATAGTTCTATGTGTTTGTTGCTTCCCTCTGTATCCCCCTATAGTGGAAATAGCTTCACATTCAGAGCTGGGAGGACATGATTTCATATCCTGCCTCAGGTCATTAGTTCTGTGTGGTTATTAGTTCTGTGTAACCCTGGGAGAATGACTGGAGTGCCCTCAGACTCAGTTTTCTCACCTGTAAAATGGGTATATCAGTAGCCCAGTAAGCTCATAGTGATCTGACAAGCAAATAAGATAATGTATGTAAAGCACTTGCGAAACCTTAGGGCTCTGCATAGATATTAACCATGATTGTCAGTATCATTATTATTCTACTTTATGCTCCACTTAAAATAAGGGGGGGGGGATATTTGGTATAAACATATTAGATTCCAGAAAAGTAGACTTGGATTGAAAGAGCAGGCAGCAGGGCTTCTGATTTCTTTATCAGAGCATTGACCCATGGTTCTAGAGGTGTATCCAACCCAAAGCTCTAGATAAATGCCAGCTATTTTTATCGGTTTTGTAACTCACATTTACTTTGTCCTTTACCCTCAAGGTTATGATATGACAGTAAACTCCCAGTCCATCTGGAATCCAAACAATTGTGAAGCTCAAATAGCCAGAATTAATGGGTTCCTTTTCCTCTTTTTCTATCCCTTTTTCCTTTCCTTTGACCTTCACATTTGTTTGTACATTTTGTACTTTTAGCATGTGTGTGCACACACATAAATACAGACAGACATGGTAGGCAATTAGAAATAACTGAATATTGCAGATTTGTTCCTGAGAGTAAGTTCTGAGATATATATAGCCTAGCAGGGTTGGGGAACCTATGTCCTTGAGGCCCTTTAGGGAGCACTTGAGGACCCAGAAGACCACATGTGACCTCGAGGCCACTGGTTCCCCACCCCTGACCCAGACCCATCCCTTAAAAATCTCTTATTTACAAAGGGTCAGTCAGTCAATATGCATTATTAAATGCTTACCAAATGCTACACACCAAGCTAAGGTCTGGGCAGACAAATACAAGTAAAAAGAAAAAAAAAAAATCTCTGCCCTAAAGGAGCTTACATTGTAATTGGGGAAGGCAGGATATAAAAAGGAGGTCTGAAAAAATGGCCTGGAAGTACTAGTGTAGGGGCATGGTGGCTAGCTATAGGGAATGAATGATGATGGCTGGTCTGGGCCCTTCCCTAAAATGGAGGTTCCCAGAACTTTTTAAAGCTGGTAGGGACTTTACAGTCATCTAGTCTAAACCTATTCTTTTTATACCTGAGGAAACTGAGAAATGATTTGTCCAAGATCACCTGGTTAGTAAGTCTGAGGCAGGATCTGAAACCAGATCTTCTTTGTATGGTACCGTCCAATGATAAACGAGGCCTGCAGTGATGACCCAGAGGCAGTGTAGAACCCTGGAGTTTTTTTGAGACATCAAAGAAAGATGAAATGAAGTTAAGTATAATTGAATGCTGTCTCTCTTATTAAAGATTCTAGCAAAAGAAGCTGAAAATCTGGGATGGAAGTCGAGTAAAAGGTGGGGAGGGAATACTTTTTTATGGAAGTATTGAGGGGGAGAGAAAAAGAGATGTTAGAATTCTCTTATCAGCTCCATTTCCATGACAAAAAACACAGCTGACTTTTATGTAACACAATTTGTAAAATGCTTTATGTACCATGCCTGCGAGGCTCTTATGTCAAGATTCAACTGAAGCCATGTGGTTTAGTGCTGAGAAAGCTGTGCTTAGAAAGAGACATCTAGGCTTTTCTTTTGGCCCAGCTTCTCCCCTTCTTATTAGTGGGACTCTGGACAAATCCCTTAACATCTATGAATTGATTTCTTCATTTTTAAAATGAGGATAATGAGACCTGTAGTACTTAGTCCCCAGGGTTGATCTGTTTTGCAAACCTTAAAGTTTCTTTTCTAATATGACCTGTTCTATTATTTAGTCACTTTGAGACTTTTGATTTTTTTCTTTTAAAATTTATTTTACTTTCAGTTCAGGAAACAAAATAAACATCTCCATTACAAAGTATAATAAGAAAGATGGTGGCACATGAAACTGTAAATCTAGTACAACTTGCTGTTCCCTCCAAATATACAACAAAGTTATTGTGTAACTTTCTTATTTTTTTTCTTTCCTCCCTCTCCCTAGAGATGGCTATCATCATATACAAATAGGTGTTTGTGTGAGTTTTTATGTTTGTATGTATATATACATACACACATAAATGTATATATATGTATAGCTGTCAAATCATTCTACACATATTTCTGTTTATCAGTTCTTTCTCTGAATGTAGATCGTATCTCTTCATTTGTCCTTTATTTTTTGTGTATTTTATAATAATCAAAACAACTTAGTCGCTCAAAGTTGTCCTTAAAATATTGCTGTTACTGTATACAGTGTTCTCTTGGTTTTGCTACTTTGCTCTTTATCATTTCGTGCAAGTCTTCCCATACCTCTCTAATAGCAATGAGCTCCTCATTTCTTATAGCACAGTAGTATTCCATCACAACCATGCACCACAGCTCGTCAGCCAGTCCCCACTTTGAGATGTTTCGAAAGCATATGGGCTGCTGTGGAATAGCACTTGCACAAATTTCTCTTTTCCCTGCTAATACCACCATCAAGGATAGCTTCATTGACCATATATATTATTTTCATAAACGTTAATATGGCTGGTAGAAAAGTCATTTGGTTAACATCCATTGGAGGCAGTGCATAGAGTGCTAGACCTGGAATCTGCAAGACCTGAGTTCAAATTTGACCTTAGACACTTACTTGTTGTGTGATCCTGGACAAGTCATTAAATCTTCATCTGTTTAACTTTACTCATTTATAAAAATGGAGGTAATAATAATACCTACCTGCCTGCCATGGTTGTTGTGAGGATCTAAAGAGATATTTGTAAAATAAACACTTTACAAACCGTAAAGTGCTATATAAATGCCATCTCTTATAGTTATTATTCATTTTTAATCTCTGATCATGTTCCCTCCTTCCCCCTCTCTACTCCCCCACTCTTTTTCTGGTTAACATGATCTGATATTTTTTCACATTTTTGGTATCTTTCTCTCCTTTAGACACTGTGTGAACTTGAGGTTGGACTCGATGGTCTATGGGAAATTATGGAGTTCCTTTGCCTCTGTTCTTGCTCTTGAAATGGAAGACTCATCTTTCCAATATCAATATATATTGCTTTTACTCATAGATTGTGACAGTCACTGAGGAATTAGAAATGAGCATCAGTCATCTGGCAATGGTGGGTATAAACAGGTTGCAACAAATGACATTAAAAATGATAAGGATTTGCAGTAAAGGATGCCATCACAGAATGTACCATTTAAGAAGAATCATTGAGTTGCATGGTCAGAAGGGGTAACCATTGGATGACCCACATGCTCCAATGCTGTGGTCTAGATACCAAGAGAATTGAAGAAGGCCCCTGGCACATTAAGCAGAGCCCCTCTTGTAAACCTCTGGGAGGATATGGAAGGATTCTAGGGTGGGCAGGAAAAGATTTGCTATGCTATTTTCCCAGATGGCAATAAACTCAGAGATTAAGAGAAATGAGCACAGGACCAGGAATTTGGGTTTTTAGTTTACATAAGATATTTGATTCCTTCCTATATTTCTTTATTCTCCATAAGATGAATATAATAATGCCTGTCTCCTTGACTCTTGGAAAATCTCCTAAGTACGAGCTAAATGAATAGATTAAATAAAACCTGAGAACAACATCTTTTTTACTGAGCATGTTACCAGGTCTTTGCTGCTAATAGGTTTCCTGTCTCCTCCACTTTTCCTCCTCCTTTCCTGTCTTCTTCCCGAAATCTTCACCTATCCCCTTCCTCTCCCCCCATCCACCCCCGTCCATCTGGCAATGGCCAGATCGTTCTTCATTTTGTGTTCATGTCACTCCTGATCCTGAATCTTGAGTGCTTACTATTACCTATTTAATTAATTAAGTGCAGACTTCTTTGCCTGATTCTCACCTCCACAATCTAGTGCCTCATTATCTTTCCAGTCTTTAGATTTCGATACATAAACTTTCACATCTCCTTTCACACCTTTGCTTGTGGTGTCATCCATGGCCTGTGCTGCCCATTTCCTCCCTCCCTACACTTGTGTTCCTAAAGTCCAGCCTTCCTTCATTGCTGTGGCTGTTAAATTCCTTTCCCGTTAGACCTGACACAAGATAACATCTTGTCCAGGATCCATCTGATGTACTAACATCTTGTATCAAGAGTTATCTTTGTTTTTGTCCTGTCTCCTGGTTAACCTGGAGGCTCGTGAGGACTCTCTTAAACTTTATCTTTTCTGCAGTTGTCACAATAAATGGTTAATAGATGTTTCCTGTTAATTGATTGGGGGTCCATTTTGTACAGGAGTCCTTAAAGAATTTTCTTTTAATCTCTTCATTTCAATGATTTTTTTTTACATAATGAGACTCACAAATACTCATAATTAAGATATTAAAGGAGAAGATAAAAGGGACCAAGGAAAGAATGTCAATTTTTCAATAAATTTTGATCTTTGTCCTTTTAATTTCTCTCTTATGTCCATTAATTTTAGTTTTATCTCCTGAAAGAGGTGTAGGGATTAGATGGGAAAACACTGGGATATGCTACAGGAAATTCAATTAGGTAGGACTGGGGAGATGGTCACCAGGTCATCCTGAAGTTTCTCAGTTACATAATATTTCAAACTTTGTAACTAATGCATTGCTGTTAGCTAGCCCTGTCATGCAACACAAGGCAATGCAGAAATAGTTTTTAGGGGCTAACACGTTTTGTCATTTAGTTAATGTTTGTGGTTGAATAGTACCAAGGTCCTTTATTTTTTTCTGTTTGTTATGTTTCTCATTGGTTGGGGGG
>NW_027185896.1:541950-552789 GCF_028583685.1 Petaurus breviceps papuanus
CTCCTCCTCCTCCTCCTCTTCCTCCTCTTTCTTCTTCCTTTCTCTGTCTCTCTCTCTCCCCACTGGTCTCCCTGTGGCCTCAGAGCTTTGATCTACTTGGTTCTGAGCTGGACCAGTTTGCCCCTCCTTAGGCAGCCTGATGGTCCTCTGCCCCTGTGCATCCACCATCCAATCAGGCACCCCAATAAGAAGTGTACAGTAACACCTGTTTATAATTGTTCTGTTTTGCAGGAGACATAGTGTGACACAATAGAAAGGCTTCTGGTCTTCAGGGGAAATAGAACCTGGGTTTGAATTCTGCCCTCTAAGATTGATTGATTAGCTATGAGACCATACACAAGTCCCTTAACCTCTGTTAGGCCTCTTTCCTCATCTCTAAAATGGGGATAATAATACCTTTAGCAGTTACTTCACAGGCTTGTTGTGAGGATCAAATGAGTTTGAGTGGATGCATATATGTATGCCTATTATCCACATTCTCCTGTGCCCTGTGGCAGGCAGCACTAATTGGAGGAGCTGGAGGAGCTTCTGAGAAGGATGAAAGCATCTTTTCCAAAGGCACTCATCTTTATAAACTCAACTAATGCTCCTGATAAATGAAATGAGGTTGTTTTGCAGGCAAATGAGCTAGTTTTTGTTTTTATGTAGAATAGAGTTTTGTATCAGGATGTGCCCAAAGGAACTTTCACCTGAACTTCCTAGGAGGATATAGATTGGTAACTTCAGAAGTGAAAGGTCAGGCTGACCAAAGACATCCATTTGTCACCCTCTCCAACTGCTGATTCTTGGGGCCTTGGGGGCACAGACAGCTTCCTGACAGCTGTAATTATGTCTACAAAAGGAGAAAAGGTAAACGGGCCATAAAGAGGCATTGAAAGCAAATCTGGGTAAATGATTCTAGAAATCATATTGTAAGCCCACAGGAAAGAATAAAAGGAAGAAAATAATTATGGGGAGAAATAATATGTAGCATTTTCATTTGGAGTCCATTGGGGTTCAAACACACTTTCTGGCAGTGTTTAATATATCCGTGGCCCCTATAGAGCTTCTTGGTCTAATTTACAGGAGGCCATAAGAGCTGTAAGCAATGGTAGGTCTTTTATTGAGTATTTCCTTTGGTGCCACTAAGTCTTTGTTGAAGCCAGACATTTTGAGTGTTTGAGGTAAAATGTCCCTCCTGTTTCAAATAACTGAGAAATGACTTAATTGGCAAGAACTGAAAGGAAGTTGTGTTATATTTAGGGGGTTTTTATGTGAATAGGAATTTCAAGAAACTTTCTGTTCCCTCCCTCCTTTCCTCTTCCCAACTCCCCTTTTTGCCTTATGGAGGTTTATACTGTAGTCACTTTGAAAGGAATTCTAGATGTAGGCAGAAGTCCCAGATTTGTCTCCAGAAGCTGTTTGATGCCAGGGGCTGTATGGCCATGATAAAGGATGTTTGGGCCTCAGTCTGCACGCCTGTAAAATGGAGGTAATGAGACTTTGGATTACCCTGCCTGCTTCTGAGGTTTGTTGTAAGCTTTATACAGATAGAAGCAAATACTGCCTCAAAATCGTACATCCAGAATGCTCGTATCTCCTTGCTTACTCTCACCAAGATCCTTGGCACCAGATAATGAATTGGCTTTCCACAACACCCTTGAGGCCCTTTAGTCCTATAATTAGTAATGTATGCATTCTTCTTCTGAGGATCAGGTCCAGGCATTGATGGAGGCCCTGGTTCTTTCATTCACCATCTATCTACTCTGCAAATAGCCAGCTCTCATAGTCTGCTTCCAACACTGAGATAATATGGAATATCTTTTAGGTGAACAGCAAACATTTAGTACGCTTTAGTCTGTGGAAAACAGTGCTCATTGTGTGTTTGTGTTTGGGGGGGTGCAAGACAGGGGGAGAAAGGGAGAGGGAGAGGCAGGGAAGGAGGGAGGAAGGGGACAAACACACAGATGGCAGAGAGAGAGAAGAGAAGAGACTAAGAGGAAGGGAGAGGAAGAGACAGAAGGGGAGGCACAAAGTTTAAGAGAGAGGAAAGGGAAGCAGAGAGAGTGAGAGAAAGAAAGAGAGAAGAAGAGACAAAGGGAGAGTCAAAAAGTTTAGGTTTGGCTGGAGGGAAAGAGAGAGAGAGAGACAGACACCGAGAAGCAAGGAGAGTGAGAAGGAAAGAGGACAGACAGGGAAGAAAGGGTGAGACAGAAGATAGATGTGTATGAAGAAAGGAAAAGAGAGAAAGAGGAGACAGAGACACAGAGGAAGAGATAGATAATGATAAGAGATAGATAATGATAAGAGATAGGCAGATAGATGGAGGGACAGAGAGAGGGAAAACCAGATGGTGAGAGCCAGACATACAGAAATGGAAACAGTGAATGAAAGTATTATATATTTAAACATCTACAGATGAGGGTGTGGTATCTTTGGGGGAATATCAAGTTAGTATGAAAGAGTAGGGCACATACTTTGAGCTTTGCTTTTTTTCTGTTGGGTAAAAAAGAAGGGAGGGGGGAAAACCCACCCAATAACAACGGCAGAGGAAAACATTCCTGGAGGGGATTAATTCTGAGGTGACTCAGATAGACACTTTGATCCCTTCCATCTGCAGGTTGGCTTGTTTTAGCTTGTTAATATAAGGATAGCAAATTCCCTTTTTCCTTTTATGTTAGGAAAATTGCTCATAGCCCACACATGGCTCTGTAATTGGGAGAGATTGTTCATTCTTGCCTGCAGGAAGCATTTCTCTGTCTGATGTGCTGGAGTGGAGTGCCAGAGCTGAGGAAGAGTTACAAGGAAAAACGAATGCTAAGTACCACTGGGCCAGAGTTTGAGAAATCGCGCTTCTTGCCCAAGAGGTTGATTTAAGGCTGGAGATTTAGACTGGCATATGGTTCACTTGGCAGATGTTATGAGATTGTGGTGGTGAATGTCCTTCCCTGTCCCTGCTTCCTTCTTACCCCATGCCCACAAAACAGGATGTTCTTCCTGTTTATAGATCTTTCCCTTATGATCCCATAATTTACCGATAAGGAGGGAAATTTAGGTCATACTAGATCATGACTATTCTTTTTCTGTGCTTAAAAGGATGAGATATAATATAGCATTCTTGGAATGGGTTGTCATTTGGAGTAAAATAATAAGTATTTGGATTTATGGGTTTTGTTCATTCAAGCAGCAGTATGAAGGATAGGCCATGATGATAATGATGGTGATGATAGCTAGCATTTATTATTTATTTGGTCCTCACAACAACCCTGTGTAGTAGGTATTATTACTATCCCCATTTTACAGATGGGGAAACTGAGACTGAGAGAGGTTAAATGACCTTCTAAGATTTCAACCCAAGTATTCACAGGTCCAAAATCATTGTTCTGTCTGCTTCACCACCTACCTGCCTTATCTTCTAATAATATTCGTTCCTGGTTAGTTCTTTAAGGAAGGAATTACAATGATTGTCATCAAATGGTCTAAAGTACTCTTATGACTTATTATATGTGATATATGTATGATAATGATATATCATAAATCCACTTCTTATGAGCAAGGACTGTGCCATAACAGGAAGTGCATTATGGGACGCATGCTAGACAAAGCATATATATGTCAGTTTGTATTTTTAAATCTCCCAGTACCTAGCTGTGTATGATGAAGGGTTTGGCTTATATGATCCAAGTTCAAAATCCATGTTCCTATAACCTTGGAGAAGTCACCAGACTCCAAAGCCTCAGTTTCATCATCTGTGAAATGGAGATAGAAACAGTTACTCTGCTTCACCTCACAGGTTTATAGAATTTTAAAATCAACTTAGGGTGATGGACATAAACATGCTTTTAAAACTGAGAAATGCTACAGAAGAGTATTATTTTGGGGCTAATGCCCCAAAGCTGATTTCAGATCCTGTCTCTACCATTAAATACTTATGTGATCTTGGGCAAATCTGTTGACTTCTGGATTAAACAAAGTTTTCCTCATCTGCAAAGTGAAAAGGCTGGATTAGACACTGTCTTAAGATCTCATTCAGTACTAAAGTCTCACAGTTTTAATTTTTGAATAACTTTTAATTATCTGATCAGGAGGGTTACAGTGGGAATATAACCAATGAAAATATATCCAAATGCACTGGAAAATAAAACCTGGGAGTCATGCCTAATTGAGATCATGGGTCAGAGAATGGGTTAAATTAAGATTAGAGGAATATGAGTTGAAGGAGTGTTTAGAGGAAGGTCTGCCCATGATTTGTGCCTGGCCAGGACCATTTCCTGATCCAGGAAAAATCTATAGTGAGACTAGGCACTGATTATTTTGCCCCCAGTAGCTTTTAAAGAATAGAATGGGTTTTCCACACTTGCTGGTGGGTTTCTCTTCCCAAACACCGCTCTTTCTCAGTGATTATAATCATGTAAACCTTTAAGACTTGGCCCTAGGAGTAGGCCTAGTGTGATTTCAGCACCACTCTTTTCCCACTTAAAAAAAAAAAATCCCCTTCTGCTTATTGACTTGGGAATTCATTTAACTTACTAACAAAGTCTTTCACTTCTTAATTAGAGATAAAAGGCTAAAAATGCAAATACTTGAGGTGACATTGTTTTGAAATTCTTTAAAGTCTAATCAGTCAATCAACAGCTGTAAATGACAATGAAATAGCTGTCAGTTTTTTTTTTTTTTTTTTTGGATTGGGGGTAGGGTACCTGAGCAAGAAGGTATTGGGTATAGGAAGAGGTAGAGTGTGGAGGCCTTGGGTGGGAGGGGATTCAGGAAATCCAAAATCACTATTTTGCGATGATTCAGCACCCATTACCTTTAGTGTCTTCAGTACCTTGGAGGTTAGCAGAAAGGTTCTAGGGACTGGCTTGTGTAAGTAAAGGGGAGAATGAAAATTGCTATGAGGTCTCTTAGAAGGTAAATGATCACAACCAAGAGTCTCCTTGGTATTGGGACTCCCTCTACTAGGCAGCTTACAGATCTTACAACCTGCCTTTAATTGCAAGTTCTTAGAGAATTTCATGGGGCTCAGAAGGGTTCAGTGACTTACTAAAGGTCTCATAGCTAGTGACTGTTAGAAATGGAATTGGATTTAGGTCTTCCTGATTCCCAAGTCCAACACGCTACCCATTATATATCACATTACTCCAACTATAAAATTCTTATTAATGGTAAAGGAAACAACAACTTTTTTGGTTTTTGATATTGTAATAGTTCAGGTGTCACATCCTCAACCTCTCTTCTGCCTCAAATGATTTTATATTTTCAACTTAAGGTGTTCTGCTTCTCCAATAGAATCTAAGTTCACTGAGGATTGGAATAGTTTTCTTTTTGGTTTATAAACCCAACCTAGCATAAGGAGGTACTTCAGATACTGAAGGTTCCAAAAGTCTTAGGGCAGTTTTAAACTTTTGGAGGAACCTGTATATTGTTAAATTGAATTGAAGTGGATGATTTAAAATTGAATTTTTTGGCAAGCATAAAATCCTAAAAAACCCCCAACATACTAGCTGTGTGACCTTGGGCAAGGCACTTAGCCCCAGTTGCCCTGCCTTCTCCCCTGCATCCCACCCCCCCCAAAAAAAAAACCCAGAAAGAAATTTTTAAAAATCAACCTTAGGGCATTTGCTACCTTTTTTTAAAATTTCTAAGCAGTTGGGGTTAAGTAACTTGCTCAAGGTTACACGGCCAGATGTTTCTGGGTGGGTGCTGAGTGTCTGAGTCTGGATTCGATCCAAGGTCATCCCGTCTCTGGGGCAGGTGCTCTTACTCACTGTGCTACCTGGCTGTCCCCATTTGCTACCTTTAAGGGTTCTTAGGCTTAAGTGTATGCATGATCTCTGATGTTGAGATACTTTCGTCAAAAGCCAAGATTGAAACCTACCTATGTTTTCTCATCCTGGGGAGATTCTCATTGATGTATTGCCACAAGTTCTATAAAGAGAATCTATCCAATGTGTGGAGGCATTTGTTTGCTTTTTTGCAATATTTGATGGACACCAACAGAATCCTGAAGCTCTCCATCTGCTGGACCACCCTTTTTTTTTTCTTTTTTTTTGCTTTTTGGAGGGGGGAAGGCAGGACAATTGGGGTTAAGTGAGTTGCCCAACATCACACGGCTAGTAAGTGTTAAGTGTCTGAGGCTGGATTTGAACTCAGGTTGTCCTGACTTCACCTATCTGCCCCTGGACCACACTCTTGCTAAATGACCTGTCCGTCATTCATGCCTGTTTTTGATCGTGTGCTTTATGACACTTCTCCAATGACCATCCTCTTCTTTTCTAGCTCTTTTTGTTATCTGTAATCATGATTCTTTGGAGAATGTGATGCTCTATGAGTTGCAGAGTATCACTGAGAGAATACCATGTCCATGAGATGGACTCCCATTAAGAGGCATCCTTAAAATCATTTATCAGGATCTTATTGCAAGGATTTCACCAAGGTCCTGCTTCAGGCTGAGTTTAAGGTGAATGGTTACACTACTGACAAAAGGTTTGAGAATCATTGCAATATCCCATTGCTAATTATAGATTCAACACTCCTCTGGGTGATTTCCTATGCAGACACTGCACCATAACACTGTCTACATCTCTAATTTTGTTGGTACTGATAGCTCCATGAGAGGAAACCCCATCTGCCAGTGCATGTAGTCAACTGTTTTGTGATTTAAAAATATCCAGTTACCTGAGGCGTTTACAGATTAAATGAATCGTCTGTGGCCCCCCAGCCCAGTGAGAGTCACTAGAAGGATTTGAAAGCCACTCTTCTTTATGCTTTGTTGTTTTGTCATTCAAAATTCAGTACAGATCAAAATATCATGAAAGTGAATGTTGAAAACTATCTTTACATGTAATTGGAATATACGTATACATACATACATACATACATACATATATATATATATATATATATATATATATATATATATATATATAGTGGTGAAGTAAATGGCAAACTACTCCAGTATGTCTGCCAAGAAAACCCCAATGGGATCACAAAGAATCAGACATGAATGAAATGACTAAACAACAACAAAAATGGGTTATCTACTCTAGTCCAGTCTCCTGATTTTATGGTTTAGGAAACAGAGACCTAGATGTGAAGTGGCCTGCTCCAGCTGGGTCACTCAGATAGCTAAGTAGCAGAACTGAGATCTGAACCTAAGTTTCCTGATTATAAAACCAGCACTCATTACATCTTGCTGCTGCTTTGGGGGCAAATTCTTGTTTACCTACTATATTATTTCTGCTTTGGGGAGTGATGTTACAGACATAAAAAAATTGTATGATTGAAAGAGATACTATTTCATAGACTCGTTTGCAGCCAAAAAAAAGTTAAACTTTCTTTAAGAGAATTTGTGTTGCATATTTTTTACAAGGGTTTTCTTTTTTCTTTAGAGGCGTAGTAGGTAGAGCACTGGTCCTAGAATCAGGGAGACCCTCCTGAGTTCAAAAGTGACCTATGAAGTTTGCTAGTTGTGTGGCTCTGGGAAAGTCACTTAATCACTGTTTGCCTCAGTTTCTTCAACAATAAAATGGGATAATAATAGTACCTGCCTGGCAGGGTTATTGTGAGAATCAAATGATATAACATTTGTAAAATACTTTGCACAGTGCCTTGTACATAGCAGGCACTACAGAATGATATATTCCTTCCTTTCCCCCTCCCTTCTCTTTTGGTTTAGTGGAAGTTCAGTGCTAGAGAGGGAATGAGAGAGAGTGAGAGAAATTGTGTTTGTTAGCTGGAGAAAAAAAATAAAATTGAGTGAAAAAGGTCTTTCCCATAAAAAACTGACACACCCTGCTATTTCCAGGTAGTTTGCTATTAAATCTAAATTTCTAAATATTTTTATTACTTTCTAAATCTGCCTGGAATGCAAACTGATACTTGGGATCAATTTGAAGGTCCATTATATCCTAATAATGGTTTTTAATAAATACTTTGTTTTAAATAAATACTTGTCCAGTTTTTAATAAATACTTCTTACCTTTTGAGTAGTAAGGAAACACAATTGCTCAGCTCTGTAACTTGACAAATAGTGATAATCAAAATAATATCTTAAATTCTAAAGCTTTTATTGTTCTTACCATATTATTTCATTTTGCACACAATGTCCCTGTGAGACCCACAGGGCAGATATTATTGTGGCCATTTTACAGAGGCACAAACTGAGATTTATTTTGTTTGAGTGTCTTACTCAATGATACACAACTACTAAGGATAGTAGTAGAGGTAAAAAATGCATTGTACTCTGAGTCTGATACTCTGTGCCATTCTAGTCTCTAAGCTATGATTTATTTCAAGTTCTGTTTAAATACTTTTTGCTGTTACTTAGAAGGATCCTTAATTTCATCTTTGTGGCAACCTTCTCCACTGGTACATAGTTCAAGCTGTCTATGCCTTTCCATCTTACACTCTGCAAAGGATCTAACCAATGTGGCTCAAGGCCAACTCTTTAATGCGGCATATTACACGTGCCAGTACACCATATGGGACATACATGTGTTTTCCTTCACATTTCCTACATGACTGGCCCATCTCTTTTTTCACATTTGTTATACGGACATCATCTTTGATAGTATGCTTTCGAGCACTCGAAATCTGACAAAGCCTTTCACTGTCTTTTTGGCAACTTGCAGTTTTGATTCTTCTTAGATAACTTGTT
This sequence comes from Petaurus breviceps papuanus, assembly GCF_028583685.1. Taxonomy (NCBI): domain Eukaryota; kingdom Metazoa; phylum Chordata; class Mammalia; order Diprotodontia; family Petauridae; genus Petaurus; species Petaurus breviceps. The sequence continues at coordinate 550,589 of NW_027185896.1, forward strand.
GGAGATTATTGGTATTAAATTAATTGACCTTTGTAGTAGTAATGAGATTGGAATTATTGACGTTATGTAGTTTTCTGGATGTAATCTGACATGATATAATTGCCTCTTATTCATTTCTGGGCCCAGCTCATTGTCCATCAGCAGTGATTGCTTTAATTAAATATACTACTGGTTGAACTACATGGAATTTCTTTTCATATTTTGACTTGAGCAATATGAGTTTTTCATCTGTCTTGTTTTTCCATTATGTTTAGTCAGGTTGATATCTTTTAAATGACCATAAATCTGCCCTCTAGGGCTTGAGGGCTTGGTATCAGCATATTTTTTATCTATAAACAAGCAAAATGTACTATAATAAATCTTTATAAAATCTTTTTATAATATAGTACTATATTAAATCTTTTATATACATCAAAATCTCTTAACACATTTTTTTTCAAGTATTAACTGACCTTTGTATTTCAAAGTCTTTAGTTCATAGAATCATAGACTTTTTGAATGGATATTGGAGTTCATCCTGGCTTTCTCTCATTTTACATAAGTAGTTACATGACTTGCCTGAGGTCACTAATTTGTTATGGGCTCATTTTTTGACTCATTTCCCATGAGTGAAAAAATCTTGATAGAGTATGTAAATTAATGGGAATTGCATGTTTTACTAAAGATTTCTTTTCTTATAATTAAAAAAAATCTTGGAATGGGAACTACCAAGGAAAAAAATTCTATTTAAAAAAAGGTCATGCTTATGGTATTAATAACTGCATGGTATTAGTAACAGGTCAGAGCATTTTGGGACCTGCTGGAATCTTTCCACATGTTAAGAATTTTCAGCTTCCTAGCTCAGATCAGCTATCAATGGTGGATGATGTTCATTTCAGAGAACCTTTGGGAATCTAAAGAATCCTAACTTCACTTAGAAATTCCTGCTGTCTTCTACCTCCTCCTCTTTTCTTCTGTTTCCCATCCCACCCCCACACCAGATTTTTAAACTTATAAAAAGATAGAAGAGGAAAAGGTAAATTCCTCCTGGGTATCACCAACAAACTGAAAGAACATGAGATTGAAGGCTTGGCAGTAACACATCTTTAATAATGCTTCTTTTTCTTTGCCAAATATTTTTCTTCCCAAACCAAGGTAGATCGCAGAGGGCAAATGCCTTGGAGAAATGAGATCGGTTATCTGAAATACTGTGGAAAGAACTATGCAGAGAAATGGGAGCACTAATGTGATTCCTTTTTCATATTTTAATACCTTCTTTGAGGTTGTTAAAACTTCCAACTTGAGGATCTTTGCAATTTGACATGGATATTAAAAATAGAAAGAGTATTATTCACGGTGGCATTTTTAAGTGTAACATATTCTTTCCATTGCTTGAATCGTTGGGGCAAACTAGTCATTTTTTACCCCTTAAATTTATTTTTTTATTTTTTTAAAGCAATGGGGGTTAAGTAACTTGCTCAAGGTTACACGGCCAGTTATTTCTGGGTGTGGTGCTGAGTATCTGAGCCCAGGTTTGATCCAGGTCATCCCGACACTGGAGTGGGTGCTCTTACTCGCTGAGCCACCTGGCCACCCCTAAACAATTAGGGTTAAGTAACTTGCTCAAGGTTACGCGGCCAGGTGTTTATGGGTGGGTGCTAAGTGTCAGAGCCCGGGATTTGATCTCCAGGTCTTTTCAACACTGGAGCCGGTGCTCTTGCTGTGCTACCTGGCCGCCCTACCCCTTAAATTTTTAAAACTTCAACTTGATGCTTTTCTTTCATAGGCCAGTAATTTGCTTCAGTGATTCAAGTTAAAAAGTAAATAAAATAATCTTAATTGAAGTACATTCATTCTTTTAAACCTATTTTTTGTTTAACTTTGAAGACATTTGAAAATAATATTACAGAATCATGGAATTTTAAAGTCAGAAGACAACTCAGTAGCCGTTTAATCCACTCATAATTAAAAAAAATATTCCCAGTGATATATATCTATATCTATATCTATATCTATATCTATATCTATATCTATATCTTCAGTCAGTCATAAACTATATATTTTAATTATATCTTCACAAGCTTTCTTAGGTTGGAGTCAGTAAGATCTGAGTTTGAATTCCACCACAGATGCTAGCTGTGTGACCCTGGGCAAGTCACTTTATTGCTTTCTTCTTCACTTTCCTCCTCTAAAAAATGGGGATAATAATAGCACCTAGCTCA
>NW_027185896.1:552799-573679 GCF_028583685.1 Petaurus breviceps papuanus
GTCTAGATGGTATTGATGACGGTGGTGGTAGTGATGATGAGGGGGAGAATGAGAATGATGAGGAGGACAATAAGGTTTGCTGAATAGTTGTTCAGGGGCATAGCATCTATACATCCCCACTGTGGCTGCCCCCAAACAGATCTTTAGCCTATCAGCTCTACTGGTATAGTGGAGAACCCTAAACCAAAGCAATGAAGTATAATGGAAAGAACAATCATTTTGCAAATCTTTACCATCTGTGTGAACTTGGGTAAGCCTCTTATCTATTTTAACCCTCATTTCTTCATTTGTAAAATGAAAGTGTTGGACTAGTTCATTTGTAATGTCTAGCTTAGGTCCTATAGGACTGACAAAGCAGGAGAATTTTCAAAAGTATCTCATGGTATGGTGTGGAAAATGGGCAATATGCTCCAGAAAGATTACTTTGGCAAGAATTCTCTTTTGCCGTGATAATTCACTATGAGAGTTGACCAGAAGATCTACCATAATTATTAGGAAGCATTGACAAAGACCTGGGGATCTCCCTTCTAGCTACTATGGAAAAAAAAGAATATTTTTAGTGACTTGAGTAGAGAGAATGTAATGTTTGTGAGTTTGTTTGTTTTGGACTACAGCCGATTTCAATTGTGTAAGATAAAGGGGACTGAGAGATGTCTCTCTACTGTGCCACATTATGAGAGCAAGGTGGAGGGAGAAAGGAGGTTTTATTTTTTTAAATGGAAGAAGAATTTAAAAGTTAAAGAAAAAGATCAAAGGAAGAAAAAGATCTGAAAAGGTAGAGCAGAGCTCTAATCTGTGTCAAGATGTAAGAGGGTAGAAGAACGGAACCCAAGAAAATGCAAAAGGGACTCCTCGAGTGTGAGGGCTCAGTGATGGATGTGAGCAGGCAGCTGGACCATCTGAGGATGAAGTGTCATGGGGCACTGCAAAGAATAATGAACTTGGAGTTCCTGGACTCAAGATCCTTTTTCTGCTGCTTAGCTGTGTGACCTTTAGCAGGTTAATTTCCCAGGCCATCCATTTCGTCATCTGTAAAACTGAAGGGCTTGGAGTAGATGTCTTGAAAGGTCCAGTACAGCTCTCTTTAAAAACAAAACAAAACACAAACACTTTGTTTTTTAATCATTTTTTTCCCTATATTTTACTATACATTTAAAAATTTTGAGTACCAAATTGAGTTCCAAATGACAAAGGTTCTAGAGTGGTTTTCCATTTCCTTCTCTGGCTCATTTTACAGATGAGGAACCTGAGGCAAACAAGGTCAAGTGACTTGCCCAGGGTCACACTGCTAGTTAAGTGTTCGAGGCAGGATTTGAACTCACAAAAATGAGTCTTTCTGACTCCAGACCTGGCCCTCTCTCCACTATGCCACTTAACTACCCTTAAATGACTGAACAACAACAAAAGTGACAACTTCCCCAGGGCTTGACAGAAAATTTCCAAAATATCAACAGAATTTTCCAAATTCCAAAAATTCCAAATATTGGCAGAAAATATTGAAATACTTTTTGTGTTTTACATGGTGATGTCTGGAGAGTGTTTCTAAGGATTTTGAACTTCTAGGTAGCTACCTAGAATGGTACAGTGGAAAGAATACTCACTCTCAACTCACATCCCAACTTTAACACTTTGACCCTCAGAAAACTCAGTTTAACTCCCATGTCTCTGTTTCTTCATCTATAAAAAGAAGAGGTCAGACTAGATGGGCCTCTGATAAACCCCCCAGCTCTAAATCTATGATTGTATAATCTGAAGACCTAAGAGGAGCAGTAAGTGTTTTTCTCATAGCTTCTAGATGACAGGGGAGAGAAGAGAGAGCTAAAGTGAGGGTGAATTTAGGTAAATGAACATCTGTTCAAGCCATGAAAGAAAATGGTCTCCAAGAGAAGGGCTGCCAATTAAAGACAGCAATAGCTGGCTGTTGGATGAAGCTGTGATGTGGGGACAGTGGTGGTATACTTTACCAAGGCTCATAAGAATATCTACCTGGATTCTTATAAATCAAATTAAAATGACTTTGAACTACAAAGGATAGAGGGAGAAAACTGCTAGTTATATAAACCTGTAAATAGTTACAATATTGAAAAAAACAGTGGTAGAGGGATTGGAATTAACAATATAAAATCCATGGCCTCAATTGTCTTAAGTAGAGATGTACAACGTACAGTCAATGAGTAAAAGGAACTGGAAATCCTAACGTGAGAAAGCAAATTTGACCTTCTAGGCATGTCCCTCTTCCTTCTTACAGACCTTTAAATGCATAAAGACAGCTGTCATTTTCTCCCTAAGTCTTTTCTTCTCCAGGCTAAGCATCTCCAACCCTTCCACAAATCCTCATGGCATGTTCTTCAAGCATGATGTGCAGGCAGCACGATAACTGTCTTAATGTATTTGAAGAATTGTCATCTAGAAGAGGCAGTAGACGTCTTATGTTTGGGCCCAGAGGGCAGAGCTGGGATCAACAGTTGGAAACAGCAGAAAGACAAGTTGAGGCTTGAGACTAGGAGGGGGAAAGCTCCTTACATCCGAAAGAGGAATGATCTGCCTTTGAAGGCAATGGTTTGTTCCTCAGTAGAAGTTATTAAGCAAGGGTTACTGTATATTATCGGATAGGATTATTGGATGGAGTTGGAAGGGACCTCGGAGCCCATCTTTTTATTTTTCAGATGAGTTAACTGAGGCCTAGAGACATATTCAATCATTTGGCCAAGATTGCACACATAGTGAGTATCAGAAGTGGGATTTGAACCCATGGCCTTTTATTCCGGATCTAGTTCTCTTTCCACTGTACTTTGCTACCAGTAGATGGGAACCAGCTTTTGGAGGTCTTAGAATAAAATAATCACTATTGGCAGTAGGCAATGAATCTCCTTGCTGTTCATATAAAATTTCCATTTATGAAATTGAAATCATCTAACTTCAAATATGGGAGGTTTTTATAATACAACTTAGACTTTGAAAAATTTGTTCACAAAAACTCTGTGGGTTACCTGTTTTCATATCTATGAAGCATTGTGTTCTCTAGTTAGCATCTTGTTAAAAATCTCTTGTGGGGGGGCGGCTGGGTGGCGCAGTGAGTAAAGTGCTGGCCCCGGAATCAGGAGGACCTGAGTTTGGTTCTGGCCTCAGACTCTTAACATACACACACAAAAAAACACTAGCCATGTAACCTTGGGCAAGTTACTTAACCCCAATTGCCCTCCAAAAGGCAAAAAAAAAAAATCTCTTGTGATTAATTAAGGAAAATCTGCCCCCCTCCCCCAATTTTTCTCTGTCTGTTGGTACTACCACCATCTTCCTAGTCACTCAAGGTCACAACCTTGTAGTCATCTTTGACTATACTGTTGATTCTGCTTTTGCAATATCTTCTCCATCTGTCCCATCCTTTCACTCACACTTCCACAATCCCTCTAGATTAGTCTCATATTGCTTCTTGCCTGGACTATTATAATAGCTTTTTAATTAAGTTTCCAGTCTCGCCTCTTGCTAATCCATCCTTCATAACACTGCCAAAGTAATCTTTCTAATGCATAGGTCAAGTCTTGGCAGTTGCCTATTCAAAAAAGTCTCCGGTAGTTTCCTATTATATTATATTATGATCTGGTTTTTTTAAAAATATATTTTTTTTCAAATGAACATCCACTTTCTCTTCCATTTCTTTTCTCCCATCTCAACTGAGAATATAAGAAAAACAAAATCATTGTTGCATACATATATTGTTAAGCAAAATAAATTCTTCATTGGCCATGTCCAAAAAAATTGTTTTTCAATATGTACACTTAGCCTATCGTAAAACTATTGGATGGTGGGTAGCATCATGATTTCTCTGGAATTATGTTTGGTCATTGTGCTGGTTCCTACATCTTTCAAAGTTGATTGTTTTTACCATGTTATTGTTATTCCATAAGTTATTCTCCTAATCATTCTCCTATTGCATAAATTATTCTCCTAAGTTCTGCTGACTACACTCTGTATTGGTTAATGTAAGTCTTACCTTAAGTTTCTCTGAAACCATCCTCTTTACAACACAATACTATTCCATCACATTTCTTTGTTGTACTTTGTTCAGCCATTGCTCTGTTGATTCCTAATTCTTTGCCACCGTACAAAGAGCTATTTTATTTTTGGACAGATTGGTCCTTTTCTTCTTTGGTCTTCTAGGTTATACTCTTACTAGGGGTGTAGACCTAGAGTGGCATCACTGGGTTAAAGTGTATATAGAATTTAATAGCTTTTTGGGCATAGTTCCAAGTTTCTTGTCAGAATTGGCTGGACATGTGCACAAGTCTACCAATAGTGCATTATTATTGTACCTGTTTTCCTACAGCCCCTCCAGAGCATTTGTCATTTTCCTTTTTCTTAATTAACTTTACCAATTGGATAGGTATGAGGTAGAAACTCAGAGTTGTTTCAATTTGCATTTGTCTAATTTTTAGTGGTTCAGAGCATTTTTTTTCACCAAGTGGCTATTGATAGCTTAGATTTCTTCCTTTGAAAACTGCCTGTTCACATGATGTTGGTTCTTAGCCTAACTTTTCAGCTCCCTTCCCTCCCACTGCTGCCTTTCGTGCAGTCTGCTTTCCAGATACACTGCAGTGCGAGTTCTCCTCTTCTCTGCTTTCTCCTGCGTATCAACAAACCTGCTTCCTTTCTCTGGAATGGACTCCCTCCATGTTCTTCATTTATTGAAGTCCTTGTCTTTTTGCCACTTTCTAGGTGAAGCCTTCCCTGAAATTGAAAGTGTTTTCTCTCTTTTCTAAAAGCTCCTTCTGAAACTGGGCCTCTGCTTTAAACATATTCAGTCTTTCTGTATCTGTCTCACTTGTTTACTTGTGTGCATGTCTTATTAGATTAAAAACCCCTAGAGGGGAGTCATTAGGTCTTTAGTGTCTGCAAAATGCTTTACCTCTATTGACTCATTTAATTCTCACAGGGAGCCTATGAGATAGAGGTGAGCATATTATTATCTTCCCTGCGCAGCTAAGGGAGGACAGCTAGGTGGTGCAGTGGATAGAGTGCCTTGATTGGAATGATACTTGCTAGCTGTGTGACCCTGGGCAAGTCACTTAACCCATTTGCCTCAGTTGCCACATCTGTAACATGAACTGGAGAAGGAAATGGCAAGCCATTCTAGTACTTTTGCCAAGAAAATCTCAGAAAGAGGTCTTGAAGAGTCAGGTATGCCTGAAGATGATTAAACAACAACACAGCTAAGGGAATATGAGTTTGAGATGTACCCCAGGTTGACACGGGCCAGAAGAAGCTTAGAAAAGAAATTGTGTATTTACTTCACTAGTTGTAATGTGTTCTTAATACAAGTATGTGATAGCCAGAATGAGTTCTTTTGGGATAGTTGGTTTCTCTAGCTGGGGTTTCCCAAAATTTTATTCATTCTGTTTAAATTGTCTTGGACATTTATCCTTAAATATGTAAGGGCTAAAGTAAAGGTAATTCCCAGACAGTTTGATCTTTGTAATTTTAAAAATGTCTTCATTATAAAAGATTAGTTAATTGCTTTATCAGAGGAATGTTTTCTTTCTTTTCCTTCCTTCCTTCCTTCCTTCCTTCCTTCATCAGGCAGTGCTTGTAATTTTAACTCCGTTGGAGTAAGGGGCAGGAATCCTTGGGGGCTTGAACTGGGGACTTCCTTTTCTGGGGGACCGAATACTTTTGGGGATGGAATTTCAGCTGTATTTTTCATGTGACCAGCTTGTCGTACCCCATGGTGGTGGCAGAGCAGGGAAACAGCTCAGGGATAAAGAGCTCACAGAATTCTGAGAGGCAATGGAAGAGTAAATAATGTTCTCTCGGCCTGTTTCCCTGGAGAAGTTGCCCTGTGAGCTGCTTCCTCTTTCCAGATGGATGGTTCTTTCAACCCTCAGCTATCACCCATAAATGGATGACTCTCACTTCTGTCTCTTGCTGTCATCTTTCTTTGCATGAATTTCAGTCCTGTAGTTCTAACTGCTTCCACTTAGGCACCTTATCCTGCCAATCACCTTAGTAAATCTAGCCTTGGAGTATTCTTCCCAAACTACCCCTTGTGCCTATTTTTTTTTCCTGTTCCTATTAGTCATATAATAATTTTTCAAGTTCTCCAGGCTAGGAAACTTGAAGTCATCTGATACTAGAATGATTCAATATAAAAATGGCAATGAATCAGTTGGCAAACATTTAGCAAATGCTCACTGTGTATTAGATTATGCCAGGTGCCGGGGGTATGAAGAATGGTGCAGTCCCTATTCTCAAAGAGGGTATATTCCATCAGGGTTTACATTCAAGGAAGATGACACATACATATATAAGTAGATGCAGAATAAACCCAAAGTAGTTAAATCCAAGTCAAGTAGTTTGGGAGGGAGGATATTAGCAGCTGTTGGGATCAGGAAAGGCTTCATATAGAATTCTTCAGCTTCTTGAAGGATGGAGGGATTCTCTTAGTAATACATGAGGGAGGGGCAGCACATTCCACTCATGGAGGATGACCAGTGGAAAGACAAGGGGAATGGAACTGGATTCTTTGTGCGGGGAACAGAAGGAAGGCTAGTTTGATTGAATTGCTGAATGAAGGAAGGGGGGAGTACTAGATGATGATTCTAATAAGATGAGCTTGATGCTAAATGTTAAAGACTTTAAAAGCCAAATTGAAGAGTTTATGTTTGATCCTAGACTCAGGGAACCACCAGAGTTGACTAATAAGAAGCTTGGTCAATGCCTGATTCCAAGGTTCCTTGGCTATAATAGGTGGCAAAGGTTTATTGAATTGTATTGAAAAACTGACTTGACATACACAAATCCCCTTTCACCAACTCTAGGTAGACTGTTCTTTCTGCATCACACAAACATTCCATGTTCAAGTCTTGAACAGTCCTGTTTGCATACATTGCATTTATCCTGGCATGCTTTTCCCCCAAGCATCTGACTATTCAAGTCCCAGATTCGAAGCCTGGCTTCTCCTTCAGGATTTATGGAACCATTCCACTGTCCTCTCAACTCCTCAATTCCTATAATATTTTATTATCTCTACCACCCCCCTTGCCACTTAATCACACACTGCTTTGTTTTCTTTGTTGTTGAAAGTACACATTTGTTTTCTTAACCAGATGCCAAGCTCCAGGAGGGCAGTGACTTCATTTCATCCCCCACCTTCCTTTGTATGCTCCAGAGAGCACAAGACTGTGCAGCTAAAACTTCTAATTCCATTACCTTTAGGGCTTCTGTGTTTCAGTGTATTGGATCCTCTTTCTCTCCTTGCTCCTCTGGGCTATATATAGATATAAAACTCCTATAGGGGAGTTATACTCAAATCAAATGAGGGGCACTAATCTATTCCTAAGGATCCCCGTGGGCTGCATGTTGACAGATTTACAAGGTAATATTTTCTGTGTTTTCTATTTTAAAAATTTTCTTAAATGTTCCCCAATTACATTTTAATTTTGTGGGGGCAGCACTCCAGAGTATTGTAGGTAGCATGCAGCTTGTGAACTTTGATAACCTCTGCCTTACTAAATAGTACCGTGGAGTTGTTATGGTCTAAAACACTTCGTCATCTGGTCAGTTTCAACACTAGCATTTAATAAGCACCTACTATGTGTCGGGCCCTTTGCTAAGAATTTAGGACACAATGAAAGACAAAAAATAATTCCTCCTGTCAAGGAGCTTTTAGTGTAATGGATTGGTGACCAACTTTCTGGTAATGAGCCTCTCTGAGCTTGGATAGAGTTGTCCCCTGTTGCGAGACATAGTCCAACCCTAGGTCCTTTCTGAAAGCCTTAAACTTTTGGAAAGACTTGGTAGAATTTGCTCTAGTAACCAAAGGTCTCCACAAGGGTCAGACTTGAGGATAGGTTTAAGAGGTTTTCAATAGAAATATGTGAATAAAATGCTTCGGGAATAGTTAATCAATCTCCAGCCTAGTAGATAGTGTATTGGACTTGATATCAAGAAGACCTGAGTTGGAATTCTGCTTGAGACACTTTAACAAGTGGCTTTTGGTCCGTCAGTTATTCTCTCTCAGGCTTAATTTCTTAAGTTATAAAATGGGGGTAAGAATAATACCTACCTCTCAGGGGCGTTCAGAGGATCAAATGAGCGCTTTGAAAACCTCAAAGCCCTTCATAAAAAGTTTGCTATGATTAACTCATTAACACTCTTGGCTTATCTCTTATTGGGGAATGTTGAATTGAAAGGATGTTGGGTTTGGATTTGAAAGATCAGAATTCAAATATTAGTTGGCCTCTGATAATTGCCTGTGTGACCACGGGCAAGTAATTTAATATCTCTAAAGCTCAGTTTCTTCAACTGTAAAATAAGGAGGTCGCACTAGATAGCCTCAAAAGTGCCTTCCATCCTTTTATTTTTTTAACGCCTGTCTTTTTATCCATGTTACTTACTTAGGCTCTTTAGAATCTTTGCTAGAAGGAAAGGATTGTGCCGTCCAATCTGCCAGTTAGGCTTTTTAAAGTGGTGACATTTGGAAACGTGATTCTTATCTTCCCATATGCACCTTCCTCTCCCAACAGACATAATGGAAAATTAAAAGTGATTTTACCTTAAAATTAATTAAAAAAAAACTTTGCACAGAAAAACTTATATAATAATGTGATTTTTTTAAAAAATCTTGTTTTGCTAAATTTCATGTTTTGCTTTGTTTCATGGCTTCCTGTTTTGAAAGCAGTTTGCAGCATCAGGAAAACTGACATCTCCAGACCATAGATTCAAGGGTATGGGTGATAGTAAATGATGTGAATACATATGGAATGGGTGGAGCATTTGAGTCGTTCTTCTAAGATGTTACTCTGTTTTTTGGAAGGTAATTGTTGGAAAAGGATTTTTTTTTAAGTTAAGTGTTATAATTTTATATTAACTGCACCAAGGCTTGTGATTGTGTTTCTGGGAAGAATACACACACACACACATATACACACATACATATATGTGATATGCATAAGCATATATATATATACATATATAATTTTTAGAATGAAAACTGGGATCATGATAATGAGGGAAGTTATTTTCCTTCAAGGATATAAATGTAACTGAGTGACTATAAATATAGGAGTCAAGTTTTTTCTTTGACATTAATGAGTTGAAGTTAGAAATTAAACAACAGAGAAAGGTTGCTTTGTGTCTGAAGTCATTACTGGTTTATTTATAGGATCTATCACTTGCCCAAATATACTATGATGATAAAAAGGTTCAAGGGACATAGTTTCTGGGTAATTTAATCATTTTATTAATAAGGCCAGCACATTATTAATAAAAGGATGGTTATTTGGCCATCTCTCTTGGACCAAAGATAATCATGGTGGTGGACTCACAGTTTATATACCCTTCAAAGAATTATATATCCTCCAAAATCCTGAGGGGTGACAATCAACTCTGATTGGATCACCCAAAAGGAGATGAGATATATTAAAATGAGGAGCTGACGGTGACATGATGTCACCTTTGTACACCACCCCCAGCTTTGGGCTATCTATTCAGACAATCTATACTTCACCCAAGCCTGAGTAGATCACAGTAGCTTCCACCAGGGGCGTCTTGAATAAGAAAGTTAGTCCAATCCCATTATGAGCAATGCCTTTCAAGAGACTGAACTTTAAAAATCAGGAACTCAGGATATTGATTATTAATAATCATTTCTCTCAATACGCTGTTGAAAAAAAATTACTGTTTTTAGAGTGTATGAATTCTGTCTTTTTCTAAATCAAAATGAATTTCTGTCACTATTGTTAGAAACAGAATTCAGTAGCTGAATTCTCTGGGCATTTATTAAGTGCCTGTTATGTAATGGACACTGTGCTAAACATTGGGGTTACAAAGATAAAAGTGAAAGTTCCTGTTTGCAGGAACTTTCTTATATTTTATCAGAGAAGATAAAATTGTACATAAATCTATAGAAACAAGATGCATTAAAAAGTATATATAAAGGACACCTAATATGAAAGCACTACTTTCAGCTGGGAAGGAACCAGGAAAGACCTGGAGAAGGTGGTGCTTAGTCTGAGGCTTGAAGCAAGCCTGGGTCACGATGGTAGCCAACAGGATAGGTGCTACAAAGACCTCTTAATCCCCATGGTTTTTTAAGATTATCTGAAAAGGTTGTGGCCAAATTTTTCCACTTCTTTGGAGTATTTGGTATTTGCTTTGTGAATATGACTTTTTTATTGTACCTCCTGGCATAAAATCTATTTAGAGTGAATTCAGGTAAAGAAAGGAACTTGGTTAATTACACATGATAGGATAGACCTGATAATAGATAGTTTTATATTTTATAGTTTCTCATTAGAGGCAGTGAGTTGGTTAACTAGTTGGTTTACCAGGAGGAAATGAACATCTGGGCTTCAATTTGCATAGTTGTAAAAAAGAGAGAGTTGGATCATATCAGTGTTTTCTAACCCCTAGTTTGTTGACCAATACTGTGTTTAGGTTGCCTAGTATATTCTTTCCTCTGTGTTCCCCCTCCCTCACTTTCCCCTTGAAAATAGAAACCTACATACCAGCTGTCCTATCCCATGATTCTAGTAGCACAAATAATAGAAGTATCAGACATGGCCAGTGAGACCCATAGTAGACCTGAGTGTAGCCTGAACCAGATTAAAATGTGATTGGGAAATAATGGACAAAATAAATTTTAAAAAATCGAGCATAGACAGTGTTAGTATATGGTTTTCTAAGTCAGTATGTGGTAGGCAGGGATCCTTATGTATAGTATAGAGGACAGTGGTTTCTATTTGAGTTTGGCACCACTGGCGTTGAACTTAAAACTCTTTACTTTTGTCTCAGTAGTTTTTACTAGCTTGCTGGGAGTTACTGACAACCATGTCACAAGTCATACCTTCATTCATTCATTTATTTATTTATTCAGAATCGGTGGAGATACAGTGCAGTGGCCATAAAATCTCCCATCTGCATCCTTTTGCTTTAACATAGCATTCTCAACTTAATGCATACCCCAGACATGTATGCACCACAGCTACAGCCTTTGTTTTCGTGCTTTGTACTCACCATGCCCAGTCTGGCTTCTAGCTCCACTATGCTACCTTATACCAGGATTCTGTTTATGCTTTTTTGCACATCCTTAAGTGTTTCTTGGAGAATTGTATTCAGTCTTCTTTTACATTCGCAACCACTCCTATAACCCTGAGAAATAGAGAGGGAATTTTAGAAGCCCCCCCAAAGCCACAATACTTACGTACCTCTTCCCCTCTCAGTCTGCTACACCCCATTCTCCCAATATGCTAGTCTGTATTTTTCCTGATATGAAAATCTTAGAACATCAAAATTCTTCATTTCTTAAAATTTATAAGCTTGCAAAAAGGAAATTAAAAAAAGAACAGACTGACCAAACCCTTCCTTCTCTTTTCTTTCTCTGTTCAGCTCATGAGTCATCCTCAGTAGAAGATTTAGATATTTTACTATCTATAGCACTATTTGTCTGGGGAACAATGGACTAGATCTGGGTGGGGAACCTGCAGCCTGGAAGCCACATGTGGCCTTCTAGGTTTTTGGGTGAGGCCTTTTGACTGAGTACAAGTTTTACAGAGCAAATCCTTTTATTAAGGGGATTTGTTCTGTGAAGTTTGGATTCAGTTAAAGGGTCACACTTGAGGGTACGTTAGGTCCTAAGTGTGGTACTTTGACTGAATCCAAACTTCATAGAACAAAAGCCCTTAATAAAAGGATTTGTTATGTAAAATGTGGACCTAGTCAGAAGGCTACACTCAAGGACCTAGAAGGCCACATGTGGCCTTGAGGCTAAAGGTTCCTAAACCCTGGAGATGGTCTCTGCTGTCCTGGGCAGAGTTTGCAACAACAGTTCCCACAGAAGCAAGTCTCCTGGTCTCATGCAATAGTCAATTTATCAATTATCTTGGAACCACAAGGAAAGAAGAAAATAGTTCCCTAGAACTGCAGTGACTTTGCAGAGTTCCCCAAAGGGAAACCACATTTGGAGAGCTGCAATTTGTCCCATGACTGCCACTGAACTCTCCTCATGTTTGTCTGTCTTTTTCCCAGCAGGAGTTGTGACTCTCTGGGACATGATTGCTAGCCAGTCCTCTAACAGCTTGAATTATTCTCTGTCCCTGCTTGTGTGGCAAGGACGCTAGACCCACTAATTTGAGAAAGAGGAGGAATGTAGAAATCAAAATAAGAGGTTTAACTTGATATTTGTTGTGGCATGGTGGCAGACCCCTCCCTCATATGGCAGTGGAGGTACCATAAACAGCTGAGAAAAAATAATTTTTCAATGCCACAGTTTGGTTAGATGAATAATACTGCCCTCAACTGTCAAAGGACCCTGGAATGTTTCTTTGTTGCTCAAGTATCATTTCATAGGTGAAGCTGCTGGTTCTAGATGGGCTACTCAGAAAATCGTGTCACCTTCTAAGGACACTCAGCTAGAAATGTCTTTGTGACCAAGGAGAGAGGAGCTTATGGAAGCAAAAGAAAGAACCTCCCTCCACCTTTTAAAAAGACTTCTTGAATCCTAATCTTTCCTTTTGTTTCCATCCTCTCTGTCCATTTCAGCCCTGCATAGTTAGCTTCTAGATATTTTGGAATTTTTTCTGCCATGTCAGGTATAAGAGTTCTCCCCCTGTTGAATTGGAGGCACTTATCTCATCTCCAAGGTGGATTGTTGGGCCAGGAGCTGTGTCCTTTTCCTTTCCCCACCATCTCCCTTTGCTTCATAGAATCACTTTAAGTCCCTTATTTAAAAAAAAAATCTTTGATTAAATTATTTATTTTTAGTTTTCAACATTCACTTCCACAAGTTTTGAATTTTCTCCTCCTCCCTTTCCAAGATGACTTGCAATCTGATATGGACTCTACACATACATTCCTATTAAACACTAAGTCCCTTATTTTAGAGAGGAGAAAACTGTAGTTTAGAGTGGGGCAGGGTGTTGGCCAAGATCATAGTAGATTGCAATTTCCAGAACCTGGGTCTCCTACCATTTGTCTGGTTGTGTTTGCATTGTGCCAGTCTGCTGCTGTGTGATAAGATCTGAACATGAAAAATTAAGGAACAACACAGCTATTAAAGCTTAACACCGCACTAAGACTTTTTGGACTTCATGTACAAGAGATGCCAGGATGTTGTTTACAATTAGATAATAGTTAAGTGGTAGGTATAGACAAAAAGTACTATGAATTCAGAAGAGAGAGAGATCCTTTAGGTAAGAGAAGGTTTCCTAGAGAAAGGTTATCATCTAGGTCCTGAAGGAAAAACATTCAAAGTCAGGGGAAGAGGGCATTGCCAGAAGAACAGCGCTATGAGCAAAAGTTCAGATTTTCTCCTTCCCTCTCTTTTTTATTCCCCTCTCAACCCCCACTTTCTTAACTGGTTTGCTGCAAAAGGGAATTAAAAATTAGTGTTATTGTTTTAGCATTTCCTGTTCCTACCGTGTTTCCCCGATAATAAGACACTGTCTTATTAATTTTTTGGACAGAAAAACACCAGAGGGCTTATTTTCAGAGGAGGGCTTATTTTAATGAACATTGACAGCAATTTTAATAAACAGGTAAATGTGAACAAAAAAATGTACCTTTATTCAATAATGAATTCAATAAAGAACAGGATGATGTGCTCACTGCTGCAGCTCTGATTGGATGCAGCTCGGAGCACGGCGTGTGTTTCACTGGGGGGGGAAGGGGGGACGGTGCATACAGAGGGTACCGTAATGTAGTGTGTAGCACAGGGGATCACCTTCACTACAGTAGCAATCTCAATAGGGCTTATTTTCGGGGGACGGCTTATTTTAGAGGAATCTTACACAGTAAGGGGAGGGCTTATTTTCGGGATAGGTCTTATTATCGGGGAAACACGGTATTTAAACCTTTTATTTCCTTTTGCATTTTTCTAAGTTGAAAAGTTTAAGTTGTTTAAAAAATATTATCCAAAGTTAGATTTTTTATTTTTGAGGAGGGAGGTATGTGGGAAGGGTGTTGGTATGTGATTGATAGAAAAAAAAATTTCCTGAAGCTGATACAGTCAACAAGGTTGCACAGTATTAGCGATATTCATTGAAGGCCACAAATTCTCATCTAAACCACAGAGTCGTTATAATTCTCAGATTATTTAACATTTTAGCTGGTCTCGTATATTTATTTGCATTTTATTCAAATTTATTTCTTCATCTATTCATTTGATCATTTATTTGTCTATTTATTTATTCATTTATTTATATAAATATCTATCTACATCTGCAAGTCACAAATATGTCTGTACCCATTGCAAACAGACCACTGATGATGAGTTGAATAATTTCCTTGTTTGAGTTGGCAGTACATAAGAAACCTTTAAGGCAGGTTGCAGGGCTGCAGACAGTGCCCCCTACTAGTGAGTTACATTCCCAAGGTTCTTTTGTAAGTTGGCTGCTTGGAACTCAATACGTTTTCCCACAACATTACTATCGATAAAGTTTATTTTTCAATATAATCTACAAACTTATTTAACTTGTAATGCACTTGAAATATAACACTAATAATAATTATAATTTGTTCACTTCTCTACCAGCTTGAGAGTGCCAAGAGTGCATCTCCCAAGCACCTGCCCTGGAAATGAAATGAGGTGCCCTCTTTATCCATAATCTCTCCATTATCTACCGAGCATTGAGAATGAGGGCATACTAAGTCTTAAGCAATAGTTCACCGTTCTTGGACTGTGGAGGACAATACATGGAGGTTTGGAGTGAGGAGCAGCATTTGAGTTGCCTGTGTTGCAAACTGACAATAAGAAAACATTCTCCTCCACCTGATGGACTGATATGAACAAGTATGGTCCAGAGAGTTGGCTTGTTAAGCATGTTAGCATTAGAGATAATGCAAAATGTCCGTGCCTGCATCAGAAAGCCAGTCATTGAGACAACATATCTTAGCTTTGTTCTCATTAGCATAAACACCCCATGAAAGCAGTTAAATTGATCTTTAAGAACTAATGCCAGGGACACCAACATACTGGTGATCTGAGTACCAGCCTGAAGATTAATAGGCATGAAGCATAAAACAATAGGACTCTGGGGTGGCCAGGTGGCTCAGCGAGTAAGAGCACCGGCCCCAGTGTCGGGATGACCGGGGGATCAAATCTGGGCTCAGATACTTAGCACCACACCCAGAAATAACTGGCCGTGTAACCTTGAGCAAGTTACTTAACCCCGATTGCTTTAAAAAAAAAAAAAACCAACAAAAAACAAGAGGACTCTGTCACCTGGGAAAATATCTACCTTCATTGTGATAGGTTTTCACCCTTGTCTGACACACAAGAATTGACTCTGGGAGGTATGTCTTCTCTGCAAGTTCCCAGGAAGGGAGGGATTGTTAAGTCAGGACTCCAAGTCCATGTTTACTTGGTAGTTCAAAGGAATTGAAGATTTGGATGGAATTATTAGTCAGATTATGCCAAGGAGGGTATATGACTGACAAAAACTCTAGAGTTAACTTTTGACTGAGTGTGGCTCCTTAATGCCTGGCTACAGGCCCAAGTGACTTTCAGAGAAGTCATTAATCTCATACTTCTTTGGAAGGTGAGAAAATCTGGTGTGGTCCTCTTGGGGACTGTGTCTGGAATGGATCTTCAATGGAAGGAGTGAAGATAAAGACTGAGGAATAGTGGGACTAGTGAGGAGCACATGCTTCTGCCTTTTCCTGCCCCATCCCTTTCAATAGCATTTTGCAAAGAGTGCCAGTCAAGAATAGTGGTCTGGAGATCATACAGATCATACAATCTACTAATGTATCATATTTGAAACTGAAGTTTTCACTACAGAAACTTGCTTGAAAAGCAAGTTTTGACTTGCCTTGCCTTTTCCCTTTCCTTGGAGTTCTGGTTTGATGAGGAGGTAAAAGTGGGGATCCTTATCTTGGGGAGGGTGGAGCAGGAGGGAGACTTACAGACCATGAGATAGAAGTGAAGGGAGAAGGGAAAGCAAACCTCAGTAGCAGTGGAGAAAACAGAAGATGAAATTTTTGGTCCACGGAATCTCTAGAAGATTGTATGAGAGGCCATATGGTTCAGAGGATGTGGTCTGAACCCCAGAGTGGTTCCTGACTACTTGGATGGCCTTGGAGAAGTCATTTGACCTTTGTGGGCTTCAATTTCTCATCTGTAAAATGGGGGTTGGGGGGACTTAGACTAGAGATGGCCTTAGAAGTTCCTTCTGGTGCTAAGTCTGTGATCATATGATCTATGATCCTTGTCTTAGAGAATTTCTGCCTTGAATGCTAAAAAGGTAGAGGAAGGATCCATACCTACACAATGGTTGAAATTTAAAATATTCCGATTATTATCACCAAAATACCAAGGCCTTTACAGCCCCAAAAGAGTTTTCTAAGTGTCCTTGTACCACCTTTACTGAGTGGCTGAATTTGAACATCTGAGGGACTGTAGGAGATGCTCTTCTTATCAACATGGGCTGATGGTATTGGGCTGATGCTAGGCCTTGTGCCCTTCTCCTCTGATAGCTCCTGCTGTACCAGGAGATATACAAGAAATATGGCACTTTACCTTGACAGAGACCCAGAGTTTGCTTGAGGAAGTGGGAGCTGGAAAGGTTCAGTTTGCATGTTATTGTGAAGTGGTGCTGTTTTCTGCATTCTTTTTCTTTTCTTTTTTTTTTTTTTTGGCTTTTTGGAGGGCAATTGGGGTTGAGTGACTTGCCCAAGGTCATGCAACTAGTTTTTTTTGTGTTAAGTGTCTGAGGTCAGATTTGAACTCAGGTTCTCCTGACTCCAGGGCCAGTGCTCTATTCATTGTGCCACCTAGCCGCCCCTGTTTTCTTCATTCTTAATGTTTCAGTGTTTTCACTAGTTGTTCTATCTGTTTCTTGCCACTGGATCCAGATGGCTCCAGAGGAGAAAGTGAGGCTGGTGACTTTGCACAGCCCTTCCTCTCTTAAATTCAATTCACTTGCAAGTCATGGCATCACCTTCCTGATGTCATTGGTTTTCTTTGAGAATGAAGGACAAACACCAGCAGCAGCAGCATCTCATGGAAGAGATTGTGCAGAAGTAACCTTGAAATTGGGATTTGCATTATGTTCAAAATATTTCTCAATAGATCAGTCACAAATTCGTATTTTTAAGATACGCTATGGTAGAACTGAATGTAGTATGTATCATAATGATGAGCCTTACTCTTTGATTATGTAACATTTATAATGAATTGCTCATTTGTACAAGTTATTATGGCTAATATTCCCCTAAAACTTTAAGGCTTACATATAACACTTTAAGACTCTCCTTACACCAACCCCATGGCTTAGGTGTTACTGAGATTATGATCTCCATTTAAACAAAGGAGGCTCAGAAAACAAATAAACTAAATAAACTAGCCCAGGTTTGTACAGCCTTTCACCAGTGAGCTCTCTCTCTCTCTCTCTCTCTCTCTCTCTCTCTCTCTCTCTCTCTCGTTCTCTTTCTCTCTCTCTCTCTCTCTGTCTCTGTGTCTCCCTCTTCCTTTTTCCCTCTTACTCTTTCTGTCTCCCTCTCTTTCTCTCTTCCTTTCCCCCCATTCTCTTCTCTGAGTCCAATAGTTTTTCTCCCACACCATCCTGCTTCTTGTGCATTTCATGGAATTTATTATGGGTATTTATGCTAAGGGTTACAGTTTTGTTCTGCTTTTAAAATTCTTTATAAATTTAATCTTGTTCACTTAGTGTGACACTCTTCCCCACCTCCCTTGCCAGTTAGAGTTCAGGATAAACAGGAATTTATTTCTTCAAAACTTCCAAAAATCTATTACTTCAATGATCTATAGTTTTTTCCACTTAACGTGACCTATCTTCATGATTTGTGCCCCCCCCCTAAAAATAAAATGGTGACTAGCCTTCTAGTAATGAGTCTTTCAGCACTCATCCAGGTCCTATACCCCATTTAGAAATCCATTCATTCATTCATTTGGTCATTCATTCATTTATTTATTCATTCATTTTGCATTTAGCTCTGAGCGTTATCTCTGGTTGTCCCCCATACCTGGAACTTTCTCTCTCCTCAAATCCATTTATTGTCTTCCCTAGCTTCCTTCAAGTCTCAACTAAAATCCCATCTGTTACAGGAAGTTTCTCCTAATTCCCTTTAATTTTAGTACTTCCCTTTTTATTTTTTAAGTATTTAAAAATTTAAAAAACTTTAAATTAATTAAAAAAAATTTTAAAATAGCTTGTTTGTATATATTTGCTTGCATATTATTTCCTCCACTAGGTTATAAGGTTCTTAAGGAAAGGGACTATCTTTTGTATCTTTTTGCATTTATCCCCAGCATTTAGTACATAGCAGATACTTAATAAATATTTTTTGAAATGCAACTTCCCAAAACATATCCCAGAGCACACTCTGACTAAATCCTGTTTGCCCTTAATCACAGCTCTTGCTTATAATTCCAACATAAATGGAGAAAAAGACATAAACCCTTCATATTTAACATGGAAAAAGCAACATTTGCAAACATTTGGTGTGAAAGCAGCTAACCTCTGACAGAATTATGGAGAAAGAGCAACTGACCTTCCTTGGCCCTTTCCCCTTTGAGCACCTCCTTGGATCTGTTTCCCCACACACTCTAGGAACCACCGTAGCGTAGCTTTAGCTCACCCTTCTGTACTCTGTACTCACCCTTCTGTACTTCTGTACGTGTTACTCCTATTCATCTGTTGCCTAGTTCCTCCTTCCCTACCCTTAAATGTTACCTGTCCCCTAAGGGCCTGAGTTGACAACCAGCCTCTTTAATAAAATACTCTCTCCAGGGTGCTAATGAAATAAGAGTAGCAGGCTCTTCCCAAGTAATATACATTTTAACTGGGGCCTTCCAAGGTCAATGTCTTTGTTGTTTCATATATTAGAGAATTTAATAGTAGGAATTTAGAGGTAAGGAGTAGAGAAAGATGGGGCCCATCAAACTGTAAAACATCACACTTAGTATGGTTACCAGATCCTTGGATATGGTACATTGGCACTTCCCAGAAAGGGCACTGGGCCTGATAATCCACGAGCAATCCAGCAATTTCCATTTGTGGATCAGAGCAGGAAGAGACAGAGCATTTTTTCATCTAGGAAAAAAAATGAGGAAGTAATGAAAGGGTAGGGTCCCTCCAAGGGATGCTTTGTCAGATGTCAGATGGATGAATGATTAATCCACTCACATCTTGGTCAAGGAGAGGGCCTGCTGCATTTTTTCCAAATGTGTCTTAACTTTTGTTTTGATTTGCTTCTTTAGAATAGACATCATAACAGTAGAGATTTTAAACTTGAGTTCATGTCTACAAAATGCTTTATAAACCTTAAAAAAGAGGGGATTTCAAATAAGAAGGCAAGTAAAGTATGCTAGAGACATTAGCTGTTACTAAAAGTGTGTTTTAAAATATTTAACTAGAAAAACATAACATTATACCTATATTTTCAATCCCTCCAAATCTCGTTTTCTAGTCCAAAGTGGCCTTTTTAGGAGACTAAATTCCTATTGCTCCTGCTTAAAACATACTTTTTAATAATAACAACTTTAGCCTAATTTAATAACTCATTTCTGTAGGATTTTAATGTGATTAAAGAACTGTCCTTATAATTGTCTTTTGAGGTAGTTAGACAAGTATTATTATTTAGATTTTGCACATGAAGGAAATGATCAAGACACATTGACTTAAAAATGATAGATCATAGCTATTTTGTGATAGATTTCCTCTGTTTATTGCACCATACTGCTTCTAATTTCTATCAAATCCTACAGTACTTTTGTTTGAAATACTTTCCATGCTATTAAGTGCCCTTTTGAGGGAGGGGAATAGAGGAGAAGGCAAGGGTGATATGATTTTTTTTCTAAAAAAGTCATTTGGGGCCCAATCTGAGCTTTCAAGAAGGTAGCTAAGCTGAGTAGTACCAGAATGAATTAAAAAAAAAAAAAAAACATTTTTTATATTGGGGGTGGAGGGTAGGAGTAATGAGATTGATTTTCTTGGGTACTGTATATTATTTGTAAAATTTTTTTTGCTCCCCCCATCAAAGTTAAGAGCTGCTTTCTTTCTGTTTTTCCTGATGTCTAGAGAAGCCAAGGGCTGCAGAAAGTCACAGATATTAAGATTTTGCTTCTAGTCCTGTTCATTTCTATTTATAGTAAGCTGACATTTGCTATGGACAGTGAGTTGGGAGAGATGACAGTAGGAAATTCTGATCTTTGGTAAGGTTTCCTTAAGCAAATGTACTTCCTTTTTGTAGAGAATATATAAACCATGGAGGTAGTGGTTTCTCAGCCTGTTCTTCCATCCACTGAAAGCTCACAATCCAGTTGACCAAAGTCAAGCTGTCAGACTCTCAAAGGAGAGAGTCCTACCAGCTAGAGATAGAAGGAACTTTAGGGAACATCTATTCCATTGCAACTTAATCTTTTTTGTGTCATTGACCCCTTGGGCAGGCTGGTGAGACCTAGTGATCCCTTTTTTTTTTGAGTAATTTTTTTTTGGCTTTTTCAAGGGGGGAAGGCAGGGCAGTGGGGGTTATGTGACTTGCCCAAGGTCTCATGACTAGTAAGTGTTCCATATCTGAGGTCGGATTTGAACGCAGGTCCTCCTGACTCCAGGGCCAGTGCTCTATTCATTATGCCACCTAGCTGCCCCCAGTATAATATTTTAAATACATAAAATGAAATACATAGGATTACAATGGAAACCAATTATATTGAAATGCAGCTAGGTTCTGATTAGTGCCAATAATAACTCCCTTCTGATCACATTATTGTGATTCACATTATTCAGATTCTCACTGCATATTTCTGTTGGATTGGACAATTTTGCCATATTTTACATAATTACAACTTTGAATAGTTGAATTCAAATACATAGGATTTATTATTTGCCTATTTGGGATCTAGTTGTACAGTTTTTCACCCAC
>NW_027185896.1:573689-604185 GCF_028583685.1 Petaurus breviceps papuanus
TCATCTTCACAACAGGACTTGGCCATCTCCCTCTGTGGTGGGTGAAAGATGAAATGTCACAGTTCCCATAGTCACTGCTAAGATGCCCTCAGACTTTCAGGTGTTAGCACTGCTGTGCATCCGTGAGCTCATCAATTCAGGTGCTTCCTCATACCCCCCAGAGCAATAATCCACCTTCTCCCAGGACCTCTCATGCCACCTTGTTTCTGCCTTTTGAATGCATGTATCATAACTTTGTCTTACATGTGTCTTACGTGTGCTTTTGTCTCACTTCCACATGTGAGTTAAAGGTAGGATTAGAACCGTAACAGATATGGGTTAGTCAGCATGTAATGTAAATGAATTAGGGTGAGAGAATGAGAGTTAGGGGGCCCAAGGACTCTTAATAGCATGGAATCGGATAGAGTGAGAGGACTGATAGAGTAAGAACGTCCCAATAGAAAACAGAGGACATGTAGAGGAATCTAACACAGGTCTAGAGCTAGCCCTGTCTTAACTAAACTTTGTATTTCTCCCAGGATCAGTATAGGCTTTGCTTTAATAAATGTTCATCAAATTGAAAAAAAAAAATTTGAGAATACTGGCACTTTCCCTCCCTCTCCCTCAGTGGAAAGGGGTGGGCATCTCGGCAGGTTGCTTTTGAAGAGTCTGACTTCTCATGGTGAAGCGAGATCCATGATGTTGTTCTGTTGTCATTATAGGATGTCCCCAAAATCTTAGTACAGATTATACCTGTATTTATTGCTCTGTATTTATTATTCTGGTCTCTCTGAATGTTGGTTTAATAACACCCCCTCCCCACAAACTCTAAGAGACAGAAGGGTGATAGAAAGTAAGGCATAGGTGTTAGAGTGAGGGAATAAAATGCAACCAGTTAGCATATATAGAGGAAAGAATGCTTACCTCCTGCTACCACTCCAGCTAGTAAAAAGCAGCTACTGGCTACTTCTTTATTTAAATACTTTGTTCTGGCAAGTTTAAAGTGCTTTCTTTACATATTTGTTGCTTTGAAGTAGAAAGAAACAAATATCTTTCTTTGGTGGGAGGTCACTTGCCTTGATTTTCTTTTCAAACTCCAGAATGAGTGAATCCAGTGATAGGAAAAGAGGGAGGGACAGGGTTAGGAAGGGAAATTTATAGTTGTTTATGAAAATTTTCATGTATTTTTTTAAATCTGATTTTATTTCATCCAAGTTTCATTAAGCATTGACTTCTCTATCCTTCCAGGGATCCCCTGACAGAACCTTGTATCACATGCATACTGATGCACTTGTCTTTACTTAAAAGGTCTTTGGGATTAGCCTGGAAACAATGGCATTGCTGTAGAATTAGATCGAATCTCTGCCCAACCCAGCTTTAACAAAATAAATTGATGCTATGGCCTGGGCTGTGAGATGTTTCAAAACTCCATAATCATAAATTGGTTTTGATAAAAATCATATGTCTTAGCCTCATCACCTGCTTTATTCCATGCATGTGGTTTCAAAAAAATCAGTCATCTTCTAAAGATGAAGGTTGCTCAAAATGGAATATAATTAGAAGAAATGTGTTATGGTTACAAAAGATAATTCCTAAAATTATTTTGAGTAAAGATATATCTTTGGGGAAATGGTATATCCTTCAAAGAGAACAGCTTGAAAGGGGATGACATTCTTGTGCAGGAATAGGCTCTGGTTTATTAACATATTGCCTTTTAGTTATAATATATGTAAGAGCTGATGCTCTGTATTTAAAAAGTTACTCATAGCTATTAAGTACATTGCTATTCACTACAAAGGGAGATTCATCTGTATATTGGTGTTATATGCTGTTAAGCATTTATTAGTGATCTACTGTAAACAGGCAAGGTACTGCTTGGTGCTATGGATACAAAGGTGATAAAAAAATCCCCCTACCTGGTTTTTTTTTTTTTTTTGCCTTTTGGAGGGCAGTTGGGGTTAAGTAACTTGCCCAAGGTTACACGGCTAGTTTTTTTGTGTGGTTGTTAAGTATCTGAGGCCAGAACTGAACTCGGGTTCTCCCGACTCTGGGGCCGGTGCTTTACTCACTGCATCACCTAGCCGCCCCAGAATCCCCCTACCTTTAAGCAGTTTGTATTTTTATGGGGGAAGAGAGAGTATATGATAAGGTAGAATGTGGTCATGGAAATTGAGCCAGACAAATACTGTCAGAAAATTGAGTATGGGAAGGTCATTTTTAACCAGAGGGTGATTAGAGAGCAAGCAATCTAGGAAGACTTCTTCAACACCGTATTTGACTTGGATTTTTTAGGAAGAGATAAATTTTAGCAAGTGGACATGTATTGGCCGTGAGTTCTGGTGTGGAGAATAGTTCATGTGAATGGATGAAGTTGGGAGAGTACAATATTTTAAGATCGTATTTACCATAGTGATTAGAAAAAAATAATGATAATGCCCTTCAACTATTGGTGCTGATCACCATAGAAATTGACCTTCTCCTTGTATTTGGTTTAGTAGGCAAAGAAAGGCCTAACCAAAGTGGAATCACAGAATATATTTTCCTCCTTGCTTTCCAGATTTCAGAGACGCTGAAGATAAAAGTTGTATTGGACATTGAGATGGGGGTGATCATTCTGAGACTGGTCACACTTTAATTAGAAATGTCTTTGCGTAGTTAGCCCAGATACAGTCATGCAGTTTTCTGTTGTTGTTTTTTTCTCTGCAAAAGAATGAGTAAATTCCTTATTTTTTTCTTTTAGAAAAACCTTTTAAGTTTTAGGTTTTTTAGATTTAGGATCATTTAAGTCCTTCTTTGATCAGAACTTGTCAAAAAGTTTTAGGATCAGTTCTTTTCATTATTTAGAATAATGTAACTTGTGAAAATACAAACTGGGCAAACATTTTCTAAATTTTTTTGAATTATTATTTTTATTTTTCATTCCAAAAGGATAGAATATGCAATCTGGAATTTTTCCCACTGAATTTGTTGCTTGTTAAGTAAGACACTATTTGATGGAAGTTTTCATCCTTTTCTACTTTTCCTAGTGGATAGAGAGTTGGCCAAGAAGATCTTAGTGGCTATGTCATTCTGGGCAAAGCACTTAAGCTCTAGGTCTTCTACACAACTGTCTAAGATTGTAAGTTCAGAGAAGGTGCTGACTGCTTTTAGTAGTTAGATTTTCCTCAAATGGGTATTCCCTACATCCATGAAATCACAGGATTGATTCTATCATCCTTTAAAAAGTAAATATATATTAAGAATCTAAAGAAGATTAAAAACAACAAAAAAAATTGACTAAAAAAGAAGAAAAGCATTTACTCTTATGGGTTGGTGCTACTTTCTTTGTCTAAATTAACTAGAAAAGCCTATCTTTAAAAAAAGGCGAATATGAACTGAAAATGTTTTTACAGTGGATCACTTGGTTCAGAAGATGTACTTGGAGTATCCGCATGATGAAGTTAATCTTGAAATCAGTTCTGAGATTTGGGGGAGCTTTACAATTTAGTAGGAAGAAAAAAACAAACTGTGGTAAGCCAGGTTTGGGGTCACACTGGGAATTAAGATTATGAAGGGCTGAACAACAAGTTGAACAAGAGTTTAAGGCCCCAGGTAGTATTATAATCACTGCTTCAGGATGAAGATTTGGAAAATGAACAGCTCATTAAGAAGGTGGAGGATTTGAATGTTTGAAGCATGGCTTAGAATATAGGAATAATGGGTTGATGGCCAGGGAGGGAGTATACCTAACAAGGGTTGGCCAGAATGTATTTGACTGTAGTCTTACAAATGTAATCAAGGGGTCACTAAACTGAAAAGAAAGGGGCAAGGAGAACAATTCTATGTGTATGAGAGAGAGAGAGAGAGAGAGAGAGAGAGAGAGAGAGAGAGAGAGAAGCTAAATATAGGAAGAAGGCAATCATAGTAGAGACCCAGAAATTTTCAAGAGACAGTGCAACACAAACAAAAACCCTCAAAACAAAACCCAAACTAAAAAAATTCAGCAATAAAATACCACAGAAGGATACATTCAGATGCATGAAATGTGAGTAAAAGAAGGGTGAACTAAGTCAGTGAAGAAGCTTAAGATCATACCATTCCCCATAATTAGTGCTATCTCAAATTCGAATGGTCTGTTTTAGGAAGTAGTAGTTTCCCTCTGATTAGATATTTTTAAGAGAAAAAAATGAATATTTTCCTCCTACCTACATTGTAGATTAAACTGAAATTAGCATGGGTGGTGAGCTCTGCACAAGGCAGTGACATGGGAGGGGTTGCCTTTTCCCCATGGTGCTGTTCTCTCCATTGCCTTGCAGTCTGCTAGTTGAAGGAATAGTTGAGAGTGCAAGGGGACTAGGATGGACTTCTGTCCAATGATCTTACTTTCCTTGAATCTTTCCCCCCTCCCCCACTCCCTCTAAGAGCAAAGACAGATTCTAAGGGAAAGGAGCTGCCCCCTTTTCTGTCAAACTGTATCTACAACATCTTCTGTACCACTTCAGTTGTATTTCATCATCATCATCGTCATCATCATCATCACCACTGTCACCACCACTACCACCACCATTATCACCATCATTAGCAGCTGTGGCAATTATATAGTTTGCTACATACTTTACAAATATGACCTCATTTTATCCTCCATATCTCTGGAAGGTAGGTATCTGTAGCGTCAACACACTATTCATAGCACCGATGGTGATTATGCATATGCTGGCAGAATTCTCGAACAGAAATTATATCAGATTCTCCATATAGAAGACAGAAGCAAAACACTTATTCAGATACCAGAAAACCAAATCCATCATAGCAACATAGAAGTTAATGTACTACAACGCAGTAGAGAACCACACCTTCCTTTAACCTTCCCACAAACCAACACTCACAAATCTAGCACCCCTGGTGTGTCCTCTCTCTCCCACTGTCTAGCTTCTCTGATTCCCAGCTTCCTGTGGGCTCTGCTCCACCCTTTGGCAAACTCTTCCTACCACAGGCTCCGTGTCATTACATTCAGTCTATTAGGGGGCAAAGAAAATTTTCAAATCAGGAAAGGTCTTCAGATTCCCTTATTAGGTTTATTAAGGGATGGGAAAGATGTTCAAATTCCCATTACCATTATAGTATCCCTATTTTTACACATGAGAAAACTGAGGCAAAGTGAAGTTAAATGATTTACTGAGGGTCACGCATCTAGTAAAATTCTTGAGACTGGATTTGAACTCAGGTCTCCCTAAATCCTGACCCAGTGCTGTATTCACTGTGCCACATAGCTGCCTCAAATGAATTTTCCCCAGCCCCAAGGATTCCTAGTTATAGCCATGATTGTAGACATGATTTTTGTTAAAGTATGATTTATCATACTTTTTTTGAAGAATCTCTGAGTTCTTTCCCAACCTCTGAGATTCCGTGATTCTGTGAGTTTAAAGTATCCAGGTTGTGGTTGGTTCTCTTTGGCCTATAATATATGTTCATCTCTAGATCCTTGATATTCTTGGACTTCCAAGATTCCCAAGAAAGCCTTCTAATATTATTGAATATTGAACATATAGAGAACAATACAACATTATAAAATATGTGTGTTGGCAGGTGACTACTTTCTTGGTTTACATCAAATCTTTTGGTTAACAACCTCAAGTTACAAAACAAAAAATTAAGTGCAACTTATGTCTATGATTTGCTTTGAGTTATAGGTAGGATTCCAAGAGTGTGACCATTTGTAGGAGCCTTTTAAGATTACTCTAAGAAGAAGAAGAAGAATTACAAGACTGGGAGGAACCCAGGGAAAGTTTATCTTTTCATATCTTAGAAGAATTATATTTCAAACATCTCAGAGAAATAGGAAATCCATTTCATTCTAAGAGGCCATGTGAGATTTCCTCAGCCTTTCTCAGTGACCCATTTTAATGTTTATCAATCTCTGCTCTTAAGAAATTCTTCCCTCTATAATAGTTCCTCGTGAGCTATAATTATGTGTACCCAGCACATACCTTTTAGACAGAAATTTCATTGTATGAGGTGTAGATAATGCAAATGATATATTAGATTCTTCATTATTTTGTTGAGTTGTGAGAGTTGAAAAGAATGGAAAAACAATTTTTGAAGTTGGCCAACAGAAAATAGTTTCACTGACCCTACGGTTTGATTTGCCTTTAAATAGATTGTAAACTCCTGCATGGCAAGCCCTCATCATTTTTACACATATTTCTCTTTCTAATGACTTATGGTATGTACACATATTTTTTGGGTGCTCAATTAATATTTGTTAAATTAATAAACTTTGCATTAGAAACTATATTTTTTTTGCTCAAGTCCAGCTGTGATTATGAGTAGCATGTTTTATAACTTAAAAAAAATTACTTATTCAGTGGAACTGCCTGTCCTCAATTAGTGTATCACAGCATCTAACAGAGATCCTTCATGGTTGTATGATATAATATTTCATTGGATAAGTTGAGCCCTCATCATTCTCTTCCCAAAGGTAAATGATTTAATTTCTTTTGAACTTTTTGTTACAGCTTGTTTTCCCAAACCTTTTTTTTTTTTCATTTTTTAGCTCTTTTAGGCATCTCTAAGGCCCCTTTTTGTTTGTGTAACCCAGAACTAGATGTAGAAGTATGAATAAACTTATCTATGCTCAGTATACTGGAAGGATTAACTCAATGTTTCTACCATGCCATGTGAATTCTTAAAAGTCATAGCACTTCATATTGCTATTTCATGTGCATATCACTATTTACTGTAACTCTGGTCTTTCCCTCCTTTACTCATTTGTAACCAGTCACTAGTTATCTTGTATTTCAAAGAATTATAGAACAGAGAGAGTGCCCAGGAAGTCAATATCAATTGCCTTTCCTTAGAACTGATACTTAAACATATGAAGCCTTCATTGTAATTCCTTAAGGGAGTTAGCAAACTTAAGCCTTTACAAAGAATAACTCAAGAAATGAAGTAGAGGGTGGATAAGTAAAAATCCACCCAAGAGATAGATATAAGCCCATTGAAATGGATCATAAATCTTTGTTCTCTAAGGACAGTTTGGTGCTTATATTCTGAAAACCTCATGAAGACCCTGAATCCTTTAGATGTTTGTTACAGAAGAGGACCTATAGTTACCAACTCCCAAGATGGTGGCCGTAGCCACTTTTCAAGGCTTCATGAATCTTATTTTTTTTCTTCTCAGATCCACCTCTCATAGAAACCAGGATAATCTTTCCTGTGCGTAGATCTGATCTTGTCATTTTATTAACTATCTTCAGTAACTCCCTATTTCTTACCAAATATAGTTTTTTTTTTTTTTTTTTGCTTGGTATTCAAGGCCCTTCACAGTCTGGTACCATTCCTCGTTTCCAGCCTTACTTCATTATTTCGCTATATGCGCGTTGTTCATGCTTTACCTCATGCCTTTCCCAGGGCCTGGAATGTCATCCCTCTTCCTTTTTCTGTTGAATTTCCACCTATATTTTAGAGCCAAGTTCAAATAATAACTCTTCAAATCTCCTGATTGTTTCTTTTAATAAAAATCTTTGTCTACAGATGTCACATATCACTTAGCTTGTAGCTCTCTAGATTATTAAGTAATGTTATGTATTATGATTCTTTACATTGGTGTCATTTATTTAATAAAGACTAAAAACTATAAATTTGTTTTATTTTGATTTTTTAGGCAGAGCTCATAGTAGTGGAGCTGTATTAGAGATCCAAAGCATCATAGATTTGGAGCTGGAAGGGACATTAGACATCTAGTCTAACACTTTTATTTTGAGTAGTGGAGGAAGCGGAGGCCAAGGTAGATTAAGTGACTTGCCCAATATCATAAATGTAATAAGTTGTGTTGTGTTTTTCAAAAAAAAATTTTTTTAAATTATTTTTTCTATTTGTAGTTTTCAACATTCACTTCCATAAGATTTTGAGTTCTAGATTTCCCCCTCATCTTTCCCTTTTCCCTACCCCAAGAAAGTTTTTTTTTTTTAGTAGTTTTCAGTTATGTTTGACCCTTTGTGACCCATTTTGGGGTTTTCTTGACAAAGATACTAGAGAGGTTTGCCATTTCCTTCTCCAGTTCATTTTATAGATGAGGAAACTGAGGCAAACAGGATTAAGTGACTTGTCTAGGGTCACATAGCTAGAAAGGTATATGAGCTGAATTTGAACTTAGGTCTTCTTGACTCTAGGCCTGGCACTCTATCCACTGTATCACTAAGTTGCCCACCTAGTAAGTGGCAGAGTTCAAGTCCAGTGTTCTTTCCACTCTATCTACTACTTCCTTTTTCTTCTTTATAGAGAACATCCCCTTGGATACCATCCAGATCACCACAAAGCGAATTAAAGACAAGAGAGGTACCCTAAGCATATTGATGATGATTATTAAGTGTTTACTCATAATGGTGGTGGTAATTTGAAGGAATGTAGAATATTAATACAATTTTCTCCATCTTAGAAGGGAAATTATGGTGTGACTAGCTTAGTGTGGAAAGGAAAATTATGTTGATTAGGTCTTTATATTCCTTTGAAGTATTGGAGATGAGAATTACAGATAGTACTTAGAGTCTGGAAGACCCAAGATCATCTTCAACTGTAAATTACTCTTACAAATGAAACAAGGCATTTTCTTGAACTTTTTAACTGTAGCAATGAATAATTTGACTCATTTAGGTACATACTATAATGAATTAGAGATGCATTTCCTAGGCTATTACTTTTTGCTCAGCACCCATAATAGTATAAATATAGGTTAGATTATCTTTCCCTAGTATTTATTCATATTGAAGCTCATCTGACACTATTCTGTATTTTAGTTTGTCTTTGTTAAGTTGATATTTCACTACTTAAAAGATCTTGGTATCATGAATGAATTCAGAGACTTTAGTTTGTATTTGAATTTCAAATCATTTATGGAAAATTACAAAAAATGGAACTGATCCCAAGAATGAACACTAGAGTACACTACTGTTCTTCATTCCTAAAAATATCCATTTATCTTTGCCTTTTTCTTTCCTTTCTATCTTTGGCAAAACAGTCCTCCAGTTGCGTAATGCTTTGAACTCTAGAAAATGCCTGAGAATTCAGTTACTATGTGGAGAGTATTTTGAAATAGTTTGTTGAAGTTCACTATATCGCATGCAAAATATTCACAGAATAAAGCTACAACACTAAAATGCTTTAATCTAAATTAGACTGATTGAGCCGTTCTTGAAGCAAAATCAGTATCACTCTTTATGAGGATTTGGATTTCTTTAACATGAAACTGGAATTTTTCTTGTATCCTGTGTGATTTAAATAGATGTGAAAGCACTCACCAGGATAAGTTCTTATGTGCTGACTATTTTTATGTAACAGAATCTTTCCCATCCTTCAAGATCTACTGTACCTGCCACATCCTTCATGAAGACTTCCCCAATCCCAATTGAAGTTTTCGCAGCCCTTTGTTCAGTCCTTCCCTTTGTACTTATATTTTTAATAATAATAATTGAGATGTGCCTTGAGGATGGTAAACTTTACATGAGCTGTTATTTAATCCCAACAACCCTGAGAAATAACCCTTATAGTTATTATTGTTGCCATTTATTTTTCTGATGAGGAAACTGAGACTCAGAAAGGTTAAGTGACTTGTCCATGATCATTTTGTTCAACTCTTTGTGACTCCATTTTGGGGTAATCTTGACAAAGATACGGGAGAGGTTTGCCATTTTCTTCTCCAGCTCATTTTTTTATCGATGAGGAAACTGAGGCAAATAGGGTTAAGTGACTTGTCCAGGGTCATACAGCTAATAAGTATCAGAGGCCAGATTTGAACTCAGGAAGATGAGTCTTCCTGACTCCAGGCCGGCACTCTAGCCACTCTACACTTACCTGCCCCTGAACCACAGCATATTTAGTAAATGTAAAGGACAGAGTTCTAATTTTAGGTCTAACTACTCTATCCTGACTCCAAGTTCATTTGAATGTTCCTCTTCAATATACTTTAAGTATAGTCCTCTTCTGCT
Organism: Petaurus breviceps papuanus; assembly: GCF_028583685.1. Taxonomy (NCBI): domain Eukaryota; kingdom Metazoa; phylum Chordata; class Mammalia; order Diprotodontia; family Petauridae; genus Petaurus; species Petaurus breviceps. Next base: position 583,631 of record NW_027185896.1, read on the forward strand.
TCTATGTTTGTAAGCTCTTTAAGGGTATTAGTCTTTGTATTCTGTACCATTTAGCATAATTTCTTGCGTAGAATAGCAGTTATAAATAGATGTCTGAATGAATATGAAAAATATCTCCTGTTTATATCATCTCAAGACAGTGTTCTGAGTGTGTGTAGTAGACACTCAAAACATATTAACAAAAATAATGGGTATTTAATTGAATTCTTCGTTGTTTATTTAAATTAATCCAAACAATTTTGATAGTGATCTGGAGGAAATTTCCCCCTTGCCTTGATAGATTTTATCCTGTTCACTATACTAATACAACTTTTCACAATCATGGGTACATAAGTTTGTAAAGCTGGAAGCAATCTGAGAAAACTAATACAACCTCCTTATTTTATAAAGGATTCATCTAGTTGGCTTATAGACTTCACAGAACTCTGTGGGGACCCTAATCTATAGACTCTACTGACCATATGTAACACAGTATAATCCCTGGGCTCCCCAAACTGAATCTAATAGATCCAATCCAAGAATCCAAGAGTAGAGGGCCAGGATCTGTAAATGAATTCGTTTACTCCCTGGATATCATTTGAGTTTTCAGAAAAGTTAATTTAATACAGACTGTTTCTTGTATATTATTTCATTTGATCCATACAAGTAAGTGTGGCAGATGATTATTTTCTGTATTTTGCCAATGTGGGCAGCTTCAAAGATAAATGACTTTCACAAGGTCACAAAGCAAGGACAGAGCATAGCTGGGCCTCACAGGCAGACTGTCATTTTGGGACTTCGTGTTCCATCCTGTGGCTATTGACAGTGAAGATCTGGACATTGCATGAAGTTTCATGTGAAATTGCTACATCCTTTATTTCTCTGTAGAATATTTCTATTCATTGCTGGATAGGCTACAGTAAGGAGTGACATTATTGTTCTCTACTCCCTCTTCCCCCTTTTTCAGTGAGGTTGCAGTTCTTTGTGTGGTCTGTTTCATGATAACTTAGGTTTGCTTAATTGATTTTGACCAGATAACCTTAGCAAAGGCTATTAATTAAAATTTTTGATTTTTATTATTTTGAATTTGACAAAACACCTACAAATAAGAACATTTGCATATATGAAAAAAAGAACAGAAAAAGGCATTGTCAACCCTCCCCCAATTCTCCATTATGTACAGTTTGTATAAATGTTGTTAAAATCCACCTTAAGTTCTGTGTATGACTATTTGCCATCTTGAAACAAAATGGCACCTATTTTTCCCAAAAGATCCTCTATAGTTTTTCAAACTTATTTTAATGAACTTTGACATGAGAATAGAGATTAAAGAGATATGCCAATGTACCAAGGGAGGTTTAGTGTTCATAGGACTACTAATTTGTGAAAGCCTCAAAATAATATCTCATTTTTTTTTTGCCTTTTTTTGGGAGGGCAATTGGGGTTAAGTGACTTGCCCAAGGTCACACAGATAGTTTTTGTGTTAAGTGTCTGAGGCCAGATTTGAACCCAGGTCCTCCTGACTCCAGGGCTGGTGATGTACTCACTGTGCCACCTAGCCGCCCCAGTAATATCTCATTTTAACCTAAGCTATACTACACTAATATTTTGTGGCTCTTGCCTCCTACCCCAACTCCTTTTCCTCCATAAGAAGGCATTCTGAATTGCAGTGACTCAGTTAATTGGAGCTGAGGCATGATCCAAGGTCAAAATGGACTAACCTAAGTGTAGAGCAAGGAGAATGCCAGGATAACAATTTCTAGACCTTCTAGACCATTCTGTGTTTCCCCAGCCTGGTTGCAGTCCTGGATGTGCTCCAGTTTGTTGATGGCCCTCCTCAAATGTGGTGCCTGATATTCAGATGTGGTCTGACCAGCTCAGAATACAGGGGGACCATTAATTACCTGTCTTGTTTGGGACCCTTTCCCTAGCATCTCTGTAACATTGTTCTCTATTGAAAATAATCACCTTTTTGTGCTATGATTTCAAAATATGCCTGATTTGCTTGTTTAAGTTAGCAAAGGAAGAAAAAATATGAATAAGCATTCCTGCATAATCTTCTTCTTAGTGCTTTCCAAAACACCGTTATCAAATGGCAAGTATGAAAGCTGTTTAGATTACTACTCGATAATGACCCATTACTTGGGCAGTGTTTGCTGGACAAAATTAAATAGTTTTTCTTTTTCTTTCTTTTTTTTTTTTTTTGATAACTGAAACCTGAAGAAACCACAGTGTTCTGATTTTTTTTAAAATTGATTTCCCTGTGGTCAGCATTCCTGAAGTGGATTGAAATCCTAGTAATACAGCCTCGTATGCCAACCCAATTGGTAATTTCAGTCAGATGGAAAATTTACCTTCCCTTCCCCCCTTCCCTGCTTGAAGGCATTTTTTATTTCACATAAGCTGTTACTGTGGCATCCTGCAGTTAGGTGGTCCAAAGAAGCCCCTGGCCCTTCTTCAGGGCTGTACATGTACTGGGGAAAGAAATCAAGGTAATTTGTATCAGATGGAGCAGTGACATTCAGTGATATTGTTGCTTTGCCTGGATTTTATTGCATCCATTTGACTGATTTTGACGAGCTCCTGGAGAAATGGATATATATGTATGTTGGCTCAGTAATGGGTCTGCAACTGGGGGCCCCATTTCACCATAAAGAGCCCTTTCAGTCATCACTTAATTGAACTTTTCTTTGGGGCTTCCTATATGAAGGGGTCAAAGTAGGGCATTTCCTTTGCCCATAAAAAAAATCTTGAAAGGGCGCCTGTGCTTTTGGAGCCATAATTATCAAAGGTCTTTTTGCCTCTCCCACCTGAGGGGCAGCCAGTGCTGGGGCTGCCCCACTGTGTGTCAGCTGTCTTTGAAAGAGCAGCAGCTTCTAAGCTGCTGGCTTGGGGCTCTCGCTTTTAAAAACAAGTCATCTTTAAAAGCAAAGCAGTCCAGGGACAGGGGCTATGAAGCTGTTTACTTTAACTGTGGAGAGCAGAAGAATGCTCAGGCAGAATCCCAGGAAGCAGCAGCAGCAGCAGCCCAGGCAGCGGCTGCACCACTGGGTGAGTTTGGCATGGGAGGGAGAGGAAGGGAGCAAAGGGAGACCCACGATTTGGGGGAATGGGCAAATTGGCAGATTAACAAACTGGACCGAAGGCAAATGGAGGCAGTCCAATCGGGTTTGCTTTGTGGTGGGAGTCTTAATAAGTTTAGTTGTTAATTGTGCTTATGGGGAATTCCGTGAGGCTGTAAGAAGGTAAGGGGGACCTCATTATGGTCACATCTGGACCACTCAACTCAATCCTGTTTCTTATCTAACTGCCTCCTTTTAAAATTAACTTTTATTTTTTACAATTAACAAGCATTTATTTTCTTTCTCTCCCACCTTCTACCCAAAGGGGGGTAGGGAATGAAAAGAAAAATAAAGCCCTTATAACATATATACATAGTCAAGTAATACAATCTCTACTTTGTCCAAGTCCAAAAAATGCGTTTCTGCATGTTTGGTTCTCAGTCTCTCTGTCTGGAGATTGGTAGCATGCTTCATCATTGCTTTTCTGGAATCATGCCTGCTCATTGTGATCCGACAGAGAGTTCTTAATGAAGTCTTCTTAATTTCCTCTTTTTAAAATCTGAAATTGATTTTCAAAATTACTTTCCTGTAGATGACAAATGAGAAATCTGTGATGAAAATCTGAAAGAGATAACTGGTGAATTTTTCCTAAGGAATAACAAAACAGCCTTAAGAAATAATCAGATTTACTGGAATTATTAGGCACTCTATTTGGGGCTTATTTAATGGCTAAGATTTTTACCTTTCTTTGTTCCCCCCAGATTAGCACAGTGCCTGGCACATTTGTCCTTGTTCATTCGTTTCGGTCGTGTTCAGGTCTTTGTGTGCCCATGCCTGGCATATAGCAGGAGCTTAATAAATGGTTGGTGACTGACTGACTGACTTGGGATCTCCAGTTTTTCAAGACATCGTTATGAGACAATTGTAGATATGCACTGGTAGAGAGAACTTTCTATCTGGGAGTTTCCTACAGCAGGGGAATCTGAGACTTGGTCAAAACAAATAGATTTAAGGACTTCAGAATCTCAAGTGAGGGAATTGAATGCTACTATTTTTAAAAATGAGAAGTTGTAGGTGAGGATGGAAATCATTAAATACGGGCCTTAGGAATTTCTCAAAAGGAAAACCCCTGCATTTTAAATTTGATCTGATTATTCGTAGATGGTTTTTTGGGGGGACTGAAACAAAATGATGTACCTGAAGCATTTGAAAGCACTACATAGCCCGATGTCTTGCCAGTGGTGGTGATGGAGTTGTAAGCCTGAATGAATTGAGTTGGAGAAGAGAGTGTGTATTTCCGCAGAGTAGATGATATGCACTTTAGGGTTCACACTGAGCATTTCAGTGCCTCCTTTATGAGAGATTTTTCTCTCTGAAAAGAGATCTCACAATGTGGGCAATCAGGACCAGCACTAATTACTGGGTATCCCTCAGGCAATCCTTCTGTAACCAGCAGCTCTGCGCTCCACTCTTCCAACTTTTGCTCCTAACAATTAAATGCAATTTAGATTCCTGAACTGAGCCCTCTAAATGCTTCAGTATTACTATCACCTCCTTCTGTGCACACATTGGCCCCACCTCTTCTGGAGAAATGAAAGAGTTGTACCAGGTGAAAACAAAAGGCGCCTGATCCTGCCTCCTCCTTTCATAATAGAGATGTTATGTGTAGATAAAATCTGAGCAGCTGTTAATAAACTATTTCAAATGGATTCTTCAGAGTTCTAATCATGGAAACAGCATTAGCTTCAAAACTGGGCCTTCTACCTGTGTCTAGTAAAGTTCTCTATGCATAGTAAACATGTACAAAATGTGGAATGTATATATGAAGAAAATTAATAGGTAGCTGTGACCTCGGCAAGCAAAACTATTGGAAAGGAAAGAAAAAAAGCATTTATTAAGTGTCTACTATATGCCAGACAGTGCTATATACTCTAAAAATATGTAATTTGACCCTTACTTCAACCCTGGGAGGCAGGTGAATTATTATTCCCATTTTATGGTTGAGGAAACTGAGGCAAACAAGTGAACCGTCTTCCTCAGGGTCACACAGCTAGTAAATGTCTGAGACTTCATTTGAACTGAGACTCTAGGTCTAGCAATCTAGGTACTGGACTACCTAGCTGCCTAGCAAGTTATTCTCAGGACTGGAATAAATATTTATTTGAATAGCAGTTGTTGACATTTATATAGGGGTTTTTATTGTTATTGTTTGTTTTTGTATTTTGTTTTGTTTTGGACTGAACCACTGATTTCATTAGTGTAGGAAACTGCCAGTGAAGAAACTTTCTCTACCAATACAGATTAGCAAGTACTCTGCAATTTAGAGCCTTAGAATTCCCTTGGGGGCATCGAGTGGTTTTGTAGCTTGAATGTGTCTGACATGGGACTTGAACCATGACTTCTGGTCTCCAAGGCCAGCCCTGTGTCCGCTACACCATAAGGTTAACAGAATATTTGGCATCCGTTTCCTTATTTGTTCCTCAGAATAATCCTTTGGACTAAGTACTAAAGGAATAGCAAGTCTGTTTGGTTTATAACCAGGTAGCAGATAAGTGGTATGGACAATAAAGGAGTGCTTTAGGAGTTCATGGGAAGGAGATGGGTAATGGGGGCTGAAGTAGAGTGTGTTTGACCATGAAGGATGATTAGAGTTTTGATAGGCACATTAGATGTGAAAACTTCTGGGGTGGATTGGTGGGGAGGGAGAAGACTTGTGTTTATTGAGGATATAGTCAGAAAAAAATGTTTAGTATGGTGGTTTGGGGCCATTTTAATATTTCCATGAATAGACTCACATTTTCCCAGTTCCTTTAATAAAAACTTTTATTTTATTTATAGTTTTTTTTGTGTTTGCATGGTGAAAGTGTTTTCAGGGTATTAGATGCTCAGCTTGAAGAAGATAGGGGTTTCTGTGGGCTTCTTTGCTGAATTACATACATGAATTACATTACATATTGCCTTCATCTAGTGCCCATAGGAACCCTTAAAATAGGCCACAGGGTTCATTTTAAGTGTGATTTTTGCCAAAGTGCTCTTGCATTTTGTCCCCTTGATATATTGTATTATATTTCTGAATTTCCATTTTAGTAATTTCATAATTTTCATCCCTTCTATAAGGCAAATTAGATATTTTCCTGGAATTATTTAATCATGAGGCACAAGTAAATAGTAGATAGACTTAGTTTACAAAAAGTGATTTATTTCTTAATTTAGTAATTCGATCAAACTTTTGTTAAATTCATATTCTGTACAAAACACAGGCCCTAGGAATACAGTGGCACCAGAATAGCCCCTACCCTCCCAAGAACTTCCATTCTCCCTGGAGGGTGGGATGACATGTGTACAATAATCTATCTATGGAGAGATGAGGGTGTGAATGCTAACAGTTAGCAAGATCAGAGAAGGCTTCCCATAGCAGTGATTGAATTAAGTCTTAAAGGAAAGTGGGGATTCTGAGATAAAATTGAGGGGGTAATGAATTGTAGGCTGGAGGCTGGAGATAGAGTACTAGGAAAATAACTAACAGTCTTAGTTTATGGGGTATGTAGATTTCAAGTTTCCAATTTCTAGTGATATGAAATAAGGCTAGAAAGAAAGTCAGAGCCAGATGGTGGAAGATTTTGAAGAATTTGTATGTTTTTCTTTTTAGCAATGGGAAACCACTGGATGTCTTTGAGCAGGGGAGTAACTTGGTCAGTTCTGTGCCTTAGGAAGATTATTTTGGCATCTGTGTTAGAGGATAGATTAGGAAGTGTAGAGACCAGAGACAAGGAGTCTAGTGAGGGGGTTATCAGGTAACAGGTGTTAAATGAAGGAATGCATACATGAATAAAATTAATAGATAGTTGTAGGCCTGGTAAACAAACCATAGGAAAGGAAAGAAACAAGCATTTATTAAGCGCCTACTATATGCCAGAGACTGTGCTATGCTCTTTACCTCTTTACAAATATTTAATTTGATCATCATGTCAACCTCTGGCTAGGTGAGTAGGGTTGCTGGTGGTGGGGGAATATGAGTGAGTTATGTTAGGGAGGAAGAATTAATAAGATTTGGCAACTGATTGGACTTCGTTGCTAACCAAATTTTCCCCCCATTGGATTGAATCTGGTTTCCATTCTTATGTTACTCACTCAAATGCATTCTCTCCTCTAGTAAAACTGGATTTTTCCCTTCAGAGGGAGAGGGAGAATCAAGAATAACTTATGTTATGAACCTGAGAGATTGGCAGGATGAGTGGGTTTAGAATAGATAATAAAGAATTCTGTTTTGGACATATTGAGGTGCCCAGGGTACATCTGGGAGGAGAAATACAGCAGGTTGTTTATAATAGCCAGCTGGGTATCTGGTGAGACAGTAAGATACAGGTTGGAAAGCCATTTGCCTAGAGATAATAGTTGAACCCCTGGGAGATTTTGGGATCTGTATATACTGAGAAAAGTGCTGGGAGACTAGGAGGGGTCCTTGTGTTACATCCTTACTTTGGGAGTGGTATAGGGACACGTGAGCATGGCACTGGGAATAAGCCAATAAATAACCTGGGAGTTAGGAAGACTTTGGATTCAAACTGTACTTGCTAGAGACTTGCTTTGTGACACTGTCATTGAAGACAAGGCTCTGTAACCTCTTGAAACCTTAATTTTCTGATCTGTAAAAGATGCCACTTTTGTCATGGGGCTGGTGGGAGAAGCTCATACTGCATTGATATTTAGTTCTGTCCACTTTAAAGCACTATGGAAACGCCAGTGGTGATGATGATGGTGGTGGTGATAAAGATGCTAGGAAACTAAGTTGGAGAGGGCAGATCAGTAGGAGAATAATCAAGGGACAGCAATGTCATGGCAGTTGAAGGAGGAAAGCATCTAGGAGCACAGGGAAATGGTCAGCAATTTCAAGAAGCAGCACAGGGATCAAGTAGGAAGAGGCCTGAGAAAAAGTTCACTGATTTATTAACCATAGATCTGGGTAGAAAGCCTGATTGTGAAGGATTGAGAATGAGTACATAGCGTGGATGTGTGGTTACAGGGAATAGAGATGGAATTCCTTAGGAATTTTTTCTGAAGGGATAGAGGATAATCTGGGGCCCTGTCAGGGGCAAATGAAGGGTCTTCCTCCCCCATCTTAAGTGAGAAACCATTTTATGACTTTTGGAAATCCTCTATGTAATAGTGTATACTCAACAAGCATTTATTGAGTGTCTACAACATTGGACAGTCTTTCTTTATGAAGACAATGATAGAAACTCAGGCTCTCAACTGTCATTCGCCCCCCTCCCCGTGATTGGTCATTTGGTCAGTTCCCATTAGGATATATTTGAAAGACAGCTTACAGGTTTTATGGATGCATCCTGGGGTCACAGGAACATTTTTCCGTCAAAAATTGTTTGGTGGACCTAGGGTCTGGATCTTTTACCGTCTTCTCATTAGCAGAATGTTCAGTCTGAGCAGCCAGTTTAATTGGCCCATAAATCCTCTAAGTGATGGAAAGTAGTTTAAGGTCTTGTTAACTTGTACATTTTATTACTTTAGACTGGATATATTTGTGTTTGTATGTGGTTGTAGATCTACACATACCATGTCTCAAGACTGTTTTAGTAGCTTTGGTTGTCATCTTGATGACTGCTAAAGTATGGTAGGAGGGAGACAAGTTTTCAGTTAGCCCTTTATCCAGTGACCATGGTGAAAGAATAACCATTTTTGATTTCCTTATTGGCAAGATTTCTATTAAAACTTTTCTGTATAGAGATGTGTGTGTGTGTGTGTGTGTGTGTGTGTGTGTAATGCAAGCCAATATTGTTGTTATTATTCCAAATTTAATAAATACCAAATAAAATGAGCGTTTCCATATACAACATTGAATAGAAAAAGATTCTATGTAAAAATACAAAGAGAGATGCTATTTTGAATACCTAAAAAAGAGGGGCTAAATGCTTCTCTCCCAGCAGAGTAATGATGTTCACCAGATATACCCTAAATAAAAAGATTAGAAAAAGACGTTGACCTTGGAAAACTTCCATGGACTCTATTTTAAAATGCGGTGATCAGAGTTGACTACTAGCCTAGCCTGAAGTGATCAAATGCTTCTGGGACAGTAGAGTGTGTAAATCCAGTTAAAGACACGTGCAAATGTAAATATTAAATCTAAAAACTTACAATCTAAGGTACTTGACATATGCCTATGGGTGTTCTAGGCCTTGTTGACATATATTCTGTTAGGCAATGCCTTATTTTTCTTCTGTGTGCTATCATTCATGTTTGGGACATTTAAAGACTCCGCTTGTCTAAATTTTGTAGATAAAAATCAAGAACACGACAAAAGAAAGCTAATGTCTTCTCTCTCTCTCCTTTTTTCCCAGCCAGAAGAATCCACTTCAGGTGCCCACACTTTTAAGAATAAATCCTTTAAGAAGGCCAAAGTCTGCAGTGTTTGCAAACAAGTTATTGACAGTCAAGGTGTTTCATGCCGAGGTGAGCATGTTCATTGTCCTGGCTTATGTAGCTAGCTACAAAACTGGTGGGAGGAATTTCCAAAAATGTACAGTACTGGAATTCCCCTTTATCATCAACAGGTTTGCCATGTGGGAATCTAATGCTTATTTTGAAGTAGGCACCAAGATTTGCATTAATATATGCTATATGAGATGATCAGAAAGTTAAGAGGTGATATCCCCTTTAGCCTGGGGTTTCTTAACCTGTTTATGTTATAGATTCCTTTACCAGTCTGGTGAAATATAAGGACCTCTTCTCAGAATATTGCTTTTAATTGCATGAAAGACCTAAGATTATAAATGAAACCAAGTATGTTGAAATGTGGTTACTTAAATATTTTTAAAAAACAAGTTCATGGACCCAGGTTAAGAACCCTTGCACTAAATGAGGGAGAGATGAGCCCTGAATTCATGTTTGCTTAACAAACGTGAATTTGTTCAAATTATACTTCATGACTTGTTTACAAGTGTTACATGAAACTTCTGACCCACCTTGGCATCTTTGTATGTAGTGTATCCTTTGTGAAATTCATAAGGATTTGAGAAATTTTGAATCACAGTTATTGATGGCTACTATTAGAATCAAGCTACTGTCCCTTTCAACCAAGTGAACACAACTTATTTATTTATGGAGATTGAACAGAAGATAATGAATAAATGTTTTAATTCTTTTCAAACACCTTGGAAATATATTCTGAGAGGGTCCTGGGCATAGGTAGGATGTTGGATTAATAATACTAGGTTGTGTTAATATGTTCTTGGAGAGATAGATAGGTATTATTTTTCCAATTTTGCTGATTAGGAAAATAAGACTTAAAAAAGTTGTATGTATTGCTGTGGTTACTCAGCTGCTGTTTGTTAGGGCTAGGATTGAAGGATTCAAACGCAGACCATCTGACTATAGAACCAGCACTGTTTGTACTGAATTCCTATAGAAGGAGGGTAAAGAGGACTGTTCCTTTGAAAAATGTTTTCTTCTCCTTGTCATAACCTGTTTAAAGAATTTCGATCAAGATTCTAATAATAAAGTGGTTGGGAATCCTAAAATTCCATAGGATCTATGTTGGAATCAGGAAGGCACAATCAGATCAGTTGATTGAGAAGCATTTATGATGTGTCTCGTCTGCTAGGCACTATAAGACTGCAGAGATAGCTGGGAGGTAGTGACTGCCCTAAGTACTCACATTCTGTTGGAGATGGGGGGTGGGGGTGGGGTGAGAAAGCAATGTGCATGTATCAGAGTGTACAGAAAATGAATCCAAGGCATTTTGGAGGTTGGGTGCAGCACCAGTTCTGTGGGCATCTCACAATCTTTCCTTTAACATACCCAGATTCTTTGAGCAGTGAGTGTCTTGTAGTTCAGACCAAGCCAGAGAGACATACAACAAACAGCTCATAAAGTGGAAAGACATAGATCACCAAAATCCACAAAAAGATGTAAGCCTGTAGGTGCCACAGGAAAGCCTTGAAACCAGCTCTTCCTGATTCCAAAGCCATCTGTCTCTCTCTGCTAAGTTTACCTTAAGTTTATATTCTATATTCCTGTTAGAAAGGTGAAAAACAGTTGTTATATGCACAGTCCAGTATTCAGACAGATACAGTGAGCATGAGTGCATGTGTATGTGTGTGTATATAAGTGTGTGCGTGTGTGTGTGTGTGTGTGTGTGTGAGAGAGAGAGAGAAATGGGGGGGGGGGGTTCTGTTATCTCCTGGACTCTGACAGGGAAGGATGTTTGACTTTAGAAGAGCTTAGGTAAGTTTGTGGGGGAGGGGAAGCAATGGCACGTATCACCCGAAAGGAATGGTTAATTTTTAAAGATTCTTTGGTTAAAAAAATGTATTTCACTTTATTTTTGTTGATCTCTCTTGTTTTCATATATGTTCCTCCCCTTCTCAGAGAGCCATCTCTTACACAATAAAGAATAAAAAAAGAAAGAAAGAAAGGCTTTCTGCAGGACCAGTCTATACTTTTGATAATGGATCTGACAGTGTAATGTAGTCTTCTATACCCATAGTTCTCCGGCTCTGCAGAGAAAGGCAGAGAGGAGTGGGGTTCACATAAAATGCATTCTTATGCTTATATATGAATGATTGTAATTGCCATTGGGAGAGTTATGGTACTTACAGCAGTTTAAATGAATACATGACTGCTTCTCAAGTCAATCCAGATTCCAGGCTCACTGCAGGCAGGGACCATGTGGACCATCTTGATAGCTCCCAATATCATTAAGGGTGCTGTATATTTAGTAGGTTCTTAATAGCCATTGAATGGAATTCCAGGCTTTTCTGTCTTGTTCCTTGCTTAATTACTGTTTTCTCACTCTGTGATGAACCTTGTTAATGTCACATTTGGGGCTGATCTAGCCTTCCCTTAAATTTGCTTTAAGAAAGTAATGAATATTTTTGATTCCAAAGGCCTTTCTTGAAACTAAACAGAAATGCTTAGCTTAGGAGGAAACTTGGAGGTCACCTGTTTGGGTTTTACAACCCAATACACAAATCTTTGCTACAGTGTCCTTAGCTTTAGCACACCTAATTTATTTTGGAACAGTTCCAGTGACAGGGTACTCATTAATTTATATCTACAGAAAAAAATACTACATCCTGTTAGGCAAAGCAATGAGACTGCTGGGAAGAGTCTTCTAGACTCTCTTTAGAGACTGCTGGGAAGACTTCTTTTTTTTTTTAAATTCTAAAAAGTGATTGTTTTTATTTTTAAATATATAATGGTTTAATAAAAAGACTATATGGCTCAATTAAATAATAATTTGAAAATACAGAGCTGGATTCAAGTACTGGCCCTGTCACTAAACTATTGATCTCATGCCTCAATTTACATTTTAACAACAAAATGAAATTTCATGCTAATGATAATTCATAAAAGGGGTGAATGATAATATTTTGCAGCAGTTTTGGATACAAGTGAAAGAATTTTAATAAAATAAAAGATATGGGAAAGTATTATCATTTAGAACCACACCAAGACTTCTGGGACACCCCATATAAAAGATGTCCACACAAAAGCTAACCTATTATACCCGGATCAGCAGATAAAAGGGAAGACTCTTCTAACTAAGATTTAGTTAGAAATGAGAGTTGACACTTCTCTCTGACTGGATTGAGTATCATCTGAAACTTAATAATTGCTTTTTAACTAAATGGCTGTTGATGGAATGACTGAAAAATTTTACATGATCGTGAATCTGTGATTAATCTGTACCTGTAATTAATTATGTGACATCATTATCACAGAAAGTGTTTATTCTATTCCCATTTGTGAAGTATTCTATTTTGGGTATCAGGATGAGCAAAGAAATGAGCATTCTGATTTCTCTCCTGTATTTGCCCTGGATTGTAGGGAGTGGATAGTGATTCTACTTCAGAAAAACTTGAAAGAACAACTGTAAGCCTTTAGATAGATGGATTTTTTGAAGGGAGGATTTAACTTTAAAATGATGAGAATGACTGGTCAGTCATAGTCAAATACACACACACACACACACACATACATTCTCCAACTTGGATTAAAGATGTATTCAATGTTATGGGAAATGTTGTTTGTCCTTTCTTCTTGAAGAGGACCATGACATAAGGGAGATGATGCCATGACATGAAAGTGAATTAGATTTAAGTGAGGGAGGGCAGTGCAAAGTCACCTGCCTCACTTTCTCCTCTAGAGCCATCTGGGTCCAGTGGCAAAATGCAGATAAGTACAACTGGAGATGGCCCTGGATGCAGTGGGGGACTGTGACATTTTTAAGCAAAGGTCTTTAATAGGACTGGTTTGAGGCAATGTCCATTCAGTGATTAAGATTAGGTAAGTAAGAAGCAGAGAATGGCCTCTTTTGCTTATGGGAAATAGTTGCTTATTTGCAGCTCGACCTCCAGTGTCCAGAAGGGGTCACTGCACCGCTTTCTACATTGAAAGAACACAGACAAGCCTAATGTAACAGCAAAGTACCTAGCTGTTAAGCATCTATTAATGGGCTATTGAATGCAAAACATTTATGTGTTGGGGATCTAAAGACAAAAGTAAAAACAGTGTCTGCCCTTGCGGGTCTTATAATATGCTGAGGGGCTACCACATGTAAACCTGTAGATAGAGATGTTATTTGAATGCAACAATTAGGGGGCTCAGGAAACTTCCCATAGGAAGTGACACTCTATTTTTTCATCCCAGTCTATAGGCCTTAGGTCATGTATCAAAATTAGACTGTACTGTGTCATCTCACTGTCTTGACTCTTTGGGTCTGATAGTTGTAAATGTCACGTATTTTTCAATAAAATAAATGAATAGCATCCCATTCCAGAATGGCCCCAGAAGCTTCGAATATCAGCATTAATGGTTGTATTATTATTATTGTGTTATATTATTGATTATGTTATAGACTGACCAGCCATAGACTTGCCTTGCCAGTGTCTTAGATAAACTAAGAGCAGAATTTAAAGATATGTAATCCCTAGTCAAATAATTTTAATAATATAGTACACTATTCATTTACAGAGTGAATAATCAAAGTAAGGTGACTGAAGAAGAAAATGTAATGAACTTGTTGCTGTTAAAACAAATCATATATTATTTCATCAGGTTTAGGGTCTTGGAGGGACTGGAGAATCTGGCCAACTAAGAAACTTTCAAATGGTAGAATGTCTTTTGTCCTAGGAATAGCTTAGTTAAATTTGGAGAGGATTATCACCAGATTGGCTGAATAATAAGGAATTTTTCAGCTCTAGAGGGTTCCAGAAGCCAGTCTACTAAGTGGTAGAAGGGTTGCCAGATGGGTTCTTGGATTTCTCATCCACAGTGAGGAAATCACCTTGGCACCGTGAAGTTTTGGATTATTTTGTGTTTGAACAAAATGAGAAGCTTAGCAGTCTAACATGAAATTCCTTTTTTTCAATTTACTTTTGATTTCTATTTTGTTTGGTGTTATTTCTTATATATTTCTATATAAGTTTAGTGTGAATTTTCTCTCTCTCTTTTTTTTATTTTTGGAGGGCAGTTGGGATTAAGTGACTTGCCCAAGATCACACAGCTGAATTTTTTTCTCTTGGAAAAAATTTTTCTGGTTTCCCTCTTTGATTATATAAACTAGAACTCTGCCTCTGACCGACCCTTCTTCCACCCCACTCCTTTTTAGAAATTATATTTCCAATTCTGGCCTCAGACACTCACACTTACTAGCTGTGTGACTTTGGGTGAGTCACTTAACTCCAATTGCTTTGCCTTTCCCCCTCAAAAAAAAAAGTTATACTTCTGAGTGGTAGCTTAGTTTTGTGGCTAACATGAAGGGCTTAGAGTCGGGAAGATATGAATTCAAAATCATTTTAATTTATCTAGCCCTGTTTCCTTATCTATCAATAGAGGGGGTTGGATTCAGTAACTTCTAAGGTCCCTTTCAGCTCTATAATTATGATTCTATTATTTAATAACCATCCCGAGCATTTTTGAAAGACAACCCGCAAACTATTATCTGAAATAAAAGGAGAAGATGCAGTAGGTGGTGGACAGAGTGCTGTACCTGAAGTCAGGAAGTAAGATATTTACTAGCTGTGTAACCTTGGGCAAATCACTGTGTTTTTGCCTCAGTTTCCTCATCTGTAAAATGAGGATAATAATGGCACCCACCTTCTAGGATTGTTTTGAAGATCACATGAAATGCATTCTTTATAAAGAGCTTAGCACACTGTCTGGCATAGTAATAGGCACTATATAAATGTCAACTGTTATTATTAATTTCATCATCATCATGATTATTATTATTATCCGTCAGTAAATTCCTGGCAACTTTGGAAAAGTTTTACAGAATTTAAGCTATTTGTTGGGTAGCTTTTAAAGGGAGAGAATCTTGCCTTTTCTTTTTTGGGAAGGTTAATTATCTCTCGGCACTTGTCCAATAACTTTGAGACAATTTTTTAGCCAAAGGAAAATTTTTCTCCCTAAACTGTTGTACTGTATCACAGGATTGTGCAATGTTAGAACCAGAGGGCTCCTTGGGGTCCAGTATGACTCCCTCATTTTACAGAAGAAGAAACTGAGTGTCCCTTGGCTGTCATTTCAGAAAGTTCAGTGAAGTTTTACACATCAAGGTTAAGCAGATTTTAGGGTGGGTTGAAGGGGGTGTAAAAAGTCGTGTTTCTGCTTATACAAAAGGAGTCAGTGATCTTAGAAATTCTCATTATGTAGATTCTAATGGCTCCCTTGCATATTTTAACTGCTTTCCAGTTTATATGGAATTATCTGGAAAGTGAGAATGATTTTTCCCCCCATTGGAAAATAAACAAAAACATGGGAAATGATCCAGGTTGACAGGATATCTATTCTGCCTATCTGACCATATATCATGTGGTCATTCTTTTAAAAAAAGACTTATACTTAGGTCTTGTGAGCTGCAGACAGTTTTTTTTGGGGGGGGGGTCTTTTTGGAGGGGAGGAAGGCAGAGCAATTGGGGTTAAGTGACTTGCCCAAGGTCACATGTTTAGTAAGTGTTAAGTGTCTGAGGCTAGATTTGAACTTAGGTCCTCCTGACTCCAGGGCCAATGTTCTATTCACTTCACCACCTAGCTGCCCCTAGACAGTTTTTTTATTTGTTGTGAGGCAGACCCATTCTCAGGGACAGTACCTTTTTCTTTTATATGCTTGTGTTCTAATTGTTTTGAGTTCCTTAAACATTATTATTAGAGACTCATCTACTCACATGAAGATATAGTGACCCATTGTTTTCTCCAGTAATGTTTGCACATCTCATTGCAGTTTTCTCCACTTCAGGAATCCTTGTTTAATCCTATTCATTCATCAGCCATGTATTGATTGGTTTTTGTTTCTATGCAGTGCTCACTACTGGGCAAACTACAAAGATAAATGGGAAATGCGGTGCCTCTCCTGAAAGATCCTATCACACTTTTTAAACGTCATCCAGAGTTACCCTTGAATTTTACCTCCCTCCTCAGAGTCATCTTACGGTATATCATGACACATTTTGGAAATAAAAACAGAAATGTAGAGGGAAAAAATCAGCAAAATCGATGAGTGCCTGGAGAAAAGTCTTCTATTGCATGCAATGTTCCTCACCCTTCCATCTCCACAAAGGAGTTGGAGTGGGGGGACTTTAAAGAGTTGTTATCCTAATGGGGTAGGTATGGCAGTACACAAATCCCTGTTAAAAAATGTGACCACAAGCATATCAATGAGGTCTCAAACAAGGTAAAATGTGAATCGATAGTGAGAAGAGAGTCTTTTTGGCTCTCAAAGGAGAGTTTATGGAGGCATTGCCATTGACGTTGGGTTTGAAGAATGGTTAGCAAGTTATCAAGATGAGATGGCAGAGCTGGAAGGGCCTTCCAGGCATAGGAACAAGTATGAGAGAAGGCATGGAACAGTTACAGTGGAGGTCACATTTGAAGGACCTTGAATAGTTGTTTTTGGCTTGAACGTGGAGTAGGATTGTGAAATAAGGCTGGAGAGGTAGGCTAGTAAACGTCAATGAGAGTTTCATGAAATCACTTGTTTGGTCAGTCTGCTTGTTTAACTAAGAAAGGCTAGTCTTTGGACCAGTGTATAAGGAGCTTTATCACTAGATTGTAACTTCCTGAATAAGCAGGGGTTGGGATTTTCCATTGAGAGGCAGCTGCTAGCGGCAAAGCTAATGACATCTCTTTTTTCTGCCTTTCTGTGACCTGGTAATTTATTTCTCTCTAGTTTTTCATCTTCATCTTTCTTCTGCTACTGCTGCTTCAGAGCTCTGTTTGCTTATCTTTACTTTGCACGTAAGATACTTGTCAAATGAATGAACAGAGCAAAAAAAGTGTTATATTGCTACCATGGTAATAATACATGGGCCATGCCCTGTTCCCAGAATGCCTGGCTGTAATCCTTGCTACTGGGAGGCTGAGACTGGGGGATAGCTTGAGTTTGGGAATTCTGAGTTGTAGTAGGTTTAAAGTCAATTGTTGTGATTTTTCCATTCTCCATCCTCCAAGAGTGGGGGCCACCAGACTGTATAAGAAGGGGAAAAATGAGCTTCTATACGGATCAGTAGTGGGATTTGGCCAGTGACTGGCTGCTGCACTTGGGGCCTAGGTGAGATAAGGAGAACTTGCCTCAAAAGAAACACATTTTTAAAAATGTGAATGAGTTAATAAGCAAATAAATAAATTATACAACAAATGAATATATACGAAACTTATAACCAAATATTCATTCTAATGTTGCATATATAAATATGTTTATAAACACATATTTCACACACAAACATATTTTTTTCCCTCAGATGAGGTTCAGAATTTCCTGTCACCAGGTCAATTAAAATTTCACATTTGCTGTTCAACCTTTAAATGAACACATGTGAAACCTTGCCCGAATAAAACTTCCAAGTGGTCTCAAACCACTTCAGACTGTTGAAGGGAGACAATTCAGTTTAACATTGATGCTATCATACAAGTTAATTAGGATTGGTCCATCTTAAATGAACCACATCAAAGCAACCTGAAATTCTGTGTTGGGAGGACTGTTGCACATAGCTAAGTTCTTGTTAACTTCATTATCTGAAAAACTGTTTCACCCAAAAGGCACCGTGCTATATTTCAAAAGGAAATGTCAGTGAAAGAACACTTTGTTTTGAGCTGTTTTCCTATTTTTCCAGTGAGATGGGATTGCTTTTGCTCTTCTTAGGAACAAAGAGCTAGTGAGTTTGAAGATGATTAGATTTTGCAGTGTTGAAAGTCAGCCAGAGTCAACTGTGAATTCAGCTATTGCCTGTTCTCTTTAGGATGCAGTTTATACACTTGTTAGAAGATGAGCCTGGCGGAACCACTGCATCCAGGGTGCTGCCTGCAGCCAAAGCTTTTTCCATGGAGTCATAACTTCTCACTATTTCCCCTATTGCTTATTTAAAAAGCGAGTCCTGAGAATACTTCCCAATTTCAGTTAATTGAGATTAATTGGGCTTGCTATGTGCAAGGATAGTGATAGGTATTCCTTTTGAAATATATATAAAAGATGACTCCATCCTTGCCCTTAAGGTTTTGTAAATTTAGTTGGGGGGGGGGGAAGACACATTTGAAAATGGAGCTAACAATACATGACATATGCCAAATGAGAGAAGGGGAAGAAGCAGTGACCTAGGATGGTCATTTACTAACACAAAATGTTTAAAAGTATTAACTTATGTGGGTAGGGCTGTGTGTGTGTGTGTGTATGTAGGGGGGTCGGAGTGCAAAGTGGGTGGGTATGGGTGTGTAGGATCCTAATAATTTCAGTGATTGGCATATTCTGTATTTTTTTCCAAGAATCTTTGGAACTGACTTTAATATTTCTGCATATCCTTTGGCCAGGATTTGTGGTTTCATTTGTGAAGTGAATTCCCCCGTTCAAATTCCCCCTGTGGTTGCAGATCGACAATTAAAACTTATTCCTAATTTGAAGTCTTAGAGAATGGCTTTTTATGCATTTTTGTGTCCTGGATTCCTTTAGCAGTCTGGTGGAGTCAATAGATGCCTTCTTAGAATCATGTTTTTAAATGCATAAAATAAAATGTGAAGGATTAAAAGGAAAACTATTATATAGAATACAGTTATCAAAATCTTAAAAGAAAAAATAAGTTCCTGGACCTCAAGTTAAGAACCCCTGTCTTTGAGGGTTGCTGGAGGGTACTGAAAGATTAAGTGACTTGTTTATAGTCACATAGCTATTTGTCAAAGGTTGGTGTCTTAAACCTGCTTCTTGATTCCAAGACTTATCCTTTATCCACCCTTGGTGCCTTTCATCTGCACATGTTACTGTTAAAATATGGGTGAAATGGAGTTCCTTTTGAAGCCATAGGTTTCATTGTTTTCTAATTTAGATTGGGAAAACATGGAAAGGTCCCGAAGTAGATCATCCTGGCAGGAGCAGAGGATTCTTGAGGGTTGGGGAGGGATTATTTTCCTGGTAAGAATTAAATTTTGTTTTTATTTTGATTTGTTAATAGGATTGTGGAAAGACTAAATAACTTTGCTTTGGTCACAATAGGATATTAGGAAATAGAGTCAGGAGCTGAACCTAGGTGTTCTGATTCTTTCTATATTTTGCCACATTTTTTTTTTCCCCAGAAACTCTCAGAGGCAGGTATTATTATCCCCGCTTAGTACATACAACTCAGGTAACATGCCCAAGGTGGTATAGTTAAGGAAGTGGTCGAACTGGGACTTGAACCCGAATCTTTTGACTACACAGCCTATGTTCTTTCTCCTGATACCATGCTGATTCATTATAATAATAATGTATAGTCTGTTATGGTTTATGAAGTACTTTTAATGCATGTGATCTCATTTGAAATACACAGCGACTTTATGAGGATAGGTAGTAGAAATGTTATTTTTTATCAGTTTTATAGATGGGTAATTTGAGACTCATATAAGTCAAGTGACTTACTCAAGGTCATACAGGTAGTAACTGGAGAACTCAGTCAATCAACAACAAATACCAGTCAATTAATCAACAGTTATCAAATATCAACTATGTACCAGACAATATGCTTGGAACTAAAGCCACAAATACAAAGAACAAAATAATTGCTACTCACTAGGATCTTACCTTTTAATGGAGGTGACGGGTACCAATTTTATTTTATTTTTTATTTTTTTTAAACTATTTTGCCTTTTTGGAGGGCAGTTGGGGTTAAGCAACTTGCCCAAGGTTACATGGCTAGTGTTTTTTGTGTGGGTGTTAAGTGTCTGAGACTGGAACCGAACGCAGGTCCTCCTGACTCCGGGGCCAGCACTTTACTCACTGCACCACCTAGCCGCCCGACAGGTACCAATTTTAGTATGTATAAAATAAATAGGAAGCAAATTAAAAATAAATGTTTGGTATTTTGAGATGCTTTAGCAGTTGGGGGATTAAGAATGGCTTCAGGTAGAGGTGGCTGGGTGGTGCAGTGAATAGAGTACTGGCCCTGGAGTCAGGAAGACCTGAGTTCAAATCCAGCCTCAGACACTTAATACACACACACACACACACACACACACACACACACACACACACACACA
>NW_027185896.1:604195-848844 GCF_028583685.1 Petaurus breviceps papuanus
ACACACACACACACACACACACACACACACACACACACACACACACACCCCTAGCCATGTGACCTTGGGCAAGTCACTTAACCCCAATTGCTGTCCAGAAAAAAAAAAGAGCAAAGAATGGCTTCAGGAAGAAAGTGGTGCTTGAGCTACATCTTTGAGGAAGAATGGGATTCCACAAGGAGGATGTGAAAAGAGGAGTCTCTTTCCATCAAGGAGGCTGGCCAGTGCAAGGACACAGAGACAGGAAGAGATGGAATGTTGAGTGTGAGGAACAAAAAGAAGGCTAGTGAGGCTGCCTCATGGAGTGTGGAGGGGAGATTATGTACAATGGGGCTGGAAAGACTAGTTAGGGCAAGGTCTTGAAAAGCTCAAAAGCTAAAGAGAAGCATTTTAATTTTATCTTAGAGGCAGTTGGAGCCACTGGAATCTATTGAGTAGGCAAGGGACATGGTTAGATTTGCGTTTATGGAAATAACTTTGGCAAGATGAACTGAAATTGGGAGAGATTTGAGGTATGGAGGCCATTTAGGTGGCTGTTGGAGTAATCTAAGTGTGAGATCATGAGAGCTTGACCTAATGATCAAGGCATAAGATGTTAGAAATGTTGTGGAGTAAGATTTAGCAACTGATTGTATATGTGGGATGAAGGAGGTTGAGAATAATATTGATAGGAGTTGAAAATAATAGAAACAGATTTGCTAGAATGGTTCTGTTTATTCTGAAATCTCTTGAAATTCAAAGCTGAAACTTAAAATTTAATTAAAAGGTTTTCTTTAATCATATCTAACTGGAATTAAAATAGAATTAAAGTTAGGATTCTGTCAGAATCTTCTATCTGTACCCTGGAAATGTTTGTCTTTGAAATGCATTTTCTTTTCATGTGAGTATTCAAATCCTTCTTTCTACATAAAGCCATAGCCTGAGCATTCATTCTATCATTTCTCCTTCTCCCACTTCTTGCCCTTCAGAGACTTCTTCGTCTTTCATTCTGAAGTGGTGTCAATGAAGGCGACTCAAAGTAGAGGAAGCAGAGTCCTGCAGTGTGTGGTAGAGAGACTGCCTGGTGTCCAGAGAGGACTGCCATCTGGCAGGCCGGGGCCATAAGTCAAGAAGGCAATTTCAGCTGTAAGGGCAGAACTAATCATTAAAAGATGCTAGAGGAATTACTTTAAGCCAATTAGGAGAGACAGAATGGCTCAAATGCAAGAAATAGAGAGACCTTAGCTGTATAGAGCTTTGATATTTCCCAGAAAGAGTGACGGTTATTGCAAGCTGCTTTGTCCCAGAAGCCCTACTGTAGAGAACTTTGAGGTCACAGAGGAAAGGGTCTTTCTCATTAGGGAAACAGGGAACATGAACATGACATTCTCAAAAACCTAACCTTTGTGAGTTTTTTTTTTATCCCAATAAAGGCATATATCTTAAATAAGGTCTAATGAAAGGCATAAGATAATGTCGATTTATCTATTTGTTTTAATTTATTTTATTTTTAATTTATGGAATAAAACAAGCATTTCAATAACATAATTTAAAAAAGATGATTGTACAGGCAACCACATATCTATTATGTACAACTTATTATTTATTTTAAATATATAATAAAATTACCATATAAAGATCTTTTTTTATTCCTCTTTTCCCCATTCTCTCCCCCCTACCTCCCACCTCTGGGTTACCATTAGACAGAAATAGGTATACATGTAAAATTATCCTACACATACTTCTCTTTATCAGTTTTTTTCTCTGGATTTAGACAGCCTCTTTCTTCATATGTCCTTTGTAGTTAATTTAGGTATTTATAATAGTCAAAATGACATTCACTTGAAGTCATTCTTAAAACAATGTTGTTGTTACCGTGTACAATATTCTCTTGGTTCTGCTCATTTTGCTCTTTGTTATTTCTTGAAAGTCTTTCCATATTTTTCTAAGATGATTGAGCTCATCGATTCTTATAGCACAGAGTAGTATTCAATCACAATGATATAATACAACTTGTTTGGTCATTCCCCAATTGATGGGCATCACTGCAATTTCCAGTTCTTTTCCACCACAAAGAGAATTGCTGTGAGCATTTCAGAACATATAGGATCTTTTCCTTTCCCCTAATCATCTTTGGAATAATATGGCTTTATTGAAACAAAGGGGCGTGAAAAAGAATCCTTTTATTTTTATGATTAGGATAGGGATAGAGCCTGGACCCATGATTTCTTTGCTTTAGGAAATTCCCGGGCAAGAAAATTCCTCTGCCAATATTGGTTGGCATCATCCCTTCAACTTAGAGTCTCAGAGAATTACCTAGGACACTGAAAGGTTATGTGTCTTACCCAGGTGACATGGCCAACAGGTGTTATATCTGGAACTTGAACCGAGGTCTTTCTGGCTTCTAGGCTGTCTCTCTATGCACTATAATAATGCTGTTCCTGTTTAGATGATTACCCAACATAATTTTAAGTAATATGAAATGTTATATTGCTTTATGCTTTAGCAAGGTATGTATTATCAGGTAAAAAGTCCATGGCTTTTTAAAACTTTAAAAAGTGAGAGATTTTTCCCAACCCATCAAGCTCTTTTGTGTTTGTCAGTATCTTGCTCATTCCTACAGTGGCACTGTCTATGCCAGTCTACTGAAGATGGCAAATCTCCTGGATTATTATAGGATGATGACAAATGTTACTCTTACTGGGTGCCACGTTCCTGTTGACATGACTCAGATAGAAGAATTCCAGACCAGATCAGAGGATCTGAAGGGTGGAGAGATTAGAATACTCTTTATGACCTTTCTAACAAGTCATTTCCACTTAGAGATATTTAGTCAGTCCACCAACAGACGTGTATTAAACATTTGCTATATATACTCTGCTCAGTCCTGGTGATAAAAGAAAGGCAAAGATAGCCACTGTCCTTAAAGAGCTCACATTCTAATGGGAGGAGAGAAAATCTGTAAATAACTAGTTACATACAAGACATACACAGAATTGTTGTGGTTGTTCAGTCATTTCAGTCATGTTTGTTTTTGTGACCCCATTTGAGGTCTTCTTGGCAAAGATACTTGAAATGGTTTGCCGTTTCCTTTTCCAGCTCATTTTATAGATGAAGAACTGAAACAAACAGGGCTAGGTGACTTGCCCAGGGTCACACAGTGAGTTCAGACTTGAACTCAGGAAAATGAGTGTTCCTGACTTCAGTCCTGGTCTTCTATCTATTGCACTATCTAGCTGCCCTATCCATAGAATAGGAAAGCAACCTCAGAGGGGAAGGCAGTAGTATCTGGTGGCCAATTCTCTATCTCTTTTAGCCCTCTCTTTCACTTTTGGATAACTCATTAGGAAGTTTTTTTCCCCCCTTAAGTGGTTGAAATCTGAAGCTTTATGGTACAATGAAAAGAATGTTAGATTTGGAGGCTGAGGGCCTGGGTTTGGATCCTGACTCTGCTACTTAAAACCTGTGTGACCTTAGACAAATCATCTAACCTTTCTGAGCCTTAGTCTCCTCATCTATAAAATGAAGTCATTGGACAAGATGATCTCAAAAGTACCTTCTGAATCTATGATTTATGATCCTATAAATTTCTACCTCCTGATTTTAGTCCTGTGGTTTGGGACCTTGCAGAACAAATCTAATCCCTCTTTTTCAAGACAGAGTTGTCATATTTCCTCAGTCTTTTTTTTTTTTTCCTCTGGGCTAACTATCTGGGTCTTTCCACCATCTTGGATGCCTTCTTTTGGACTACACTGTCTTCCTGTGTGGGCTGCCAGAGCTCCAGAAGAGGATCTAACCAGAGTAGAGTACAGTAGAACTATCCCATTAAATTTCTTTCCATGGACATAGATCTGGTTGATCATGTGTATTATGCCGTAAAGAGTAGTGGTCTTGGCCACACACATTGAAAATGTAGCCAAGACCGTGACTCAGCAACTCGCTGTTTTTTACAAAGTTTTTGAAAAGTGTTGATGATAATCCAATTAAAACTGGTCAGTGTAGTTCTCAGTGAATGATTTCTGGTTCTGTTGACAACTAGCCAATTAAAAGTTTCAATTCCAGGTTTTTGTCCACTTTCTTTCTTATTCAAGGTTTCTGCTAAGTAGTATTTTCCTTCCCCATCTTTGTTGTCTAACATCTGGCTTTCTGTTGAAAGCTGCTGCCTCATGCATACCCGAAGTGCTGAATTTCCTGGCTGCCACACATAGCTTTGGTTTCTTTGACTCGGTTTACAATTCTCCCTACTCTTCCTGTTGGGCTGTCAGAAATTTTCTGGATCCTCTCCTGGGAATTCTAAGCTGTCTGGGCATTAGCATTTTGGGCTCCATTATAGTAGATAGTCATCTGGTTGGAGCTGTGAAACATGGCCATCCATTTAGCCAAGAGGAAAAAAAAATAAACTCACTGAACGCTGAGATTATGCGCCAAACGCTAAGTTGATGTGCTAATTTTTCAACAGATATGTTTAAAAATTTTAAAAGTGTTTTCATTAACAACCATACTCTGATGTTAAGGTGCAGAAGTAATTATGGACATCACTCTAATAGGAGAAATTGAACAGTTGTCCAAAGCTAAACTCAAAGCTTCCGGTTTATAATCATAGGATCAGAGGGTTTAGGACTGGTAGAAAACCTTAAAGATCATTTAGTTCAACCCTTTCATTTTACAGATGGGGAAAAATGAGGCTTAAATTATTTGCCCAAGGTAACATAGAGAGTCAGTAGCAGAGCTCAGATCCAAATACCCAGTGAATATTTTCCTACTTCTACACAGAACCAACTCAAGGCTTATGAGTCAGTCAATAAACATTTGTTAAATATCTGCTATGTGCCAACAAAGAAAGGCAAAAGATTGCCCTCAAGGAGCTCGCAACTTAAATAGGATCAAAAAAAGTACCTGAAAAGGGGGAGGAAAAGAGGGGAGAGGGTATCTGGCTCTGGAGAATGATGAAATCCTAGAACCAGGTGGAAAATGAGGTCTCTGCCCTGTGTCCCTTCCTTAAATAGAGGATCTGGGAGGAGCTTTCTCATGTCCATCTTCCAGACTATCCAATTGGAAGGAGGGAGGAACCCAATGCAGAAAAGGAGGGGGGGTGAAGAAGAAGGTACTGAGGATGTGTGAGTTTTAGAGTTGACATCATTTTGCAGAAGATGGGTTTCTGGACACAGTGATTAAGTTCAGGTGAGTAGCCGGGTGTGATTTTTTTACTTGGCACATTTTATATTCCAAAGAGTCTGCTAACCCTAGGCTATCAATTCCATATCAGATTGCTGGGCATCTTAGCCTTTGGGCTGGTGGAGTTCTGCAGCTACCTTGTACTATTACTGCTTACTCACTCACCTCTATTTTTGTTGAATTGTCTCCCATTGTCTGAACCACTTATTACCCCAATCTAAATCTATATCCCTTACCACCGCAGTCTAAATCTTGCCCTCTGCCCCCAAATTCTAGCCCATGCCTCGTCTCCTTTAAGATATCTACCCTAACAAATTCCATTTCCAAAGGTGTATTCCCAGCTTTGCCTTCCTCTACCACTTATATCTATGGGTTATATTACACACCAATTAGGGTGTTATGAGTTCTTCTGGGGAAAGAGGGTACTATACCCTCTACATCTTCTGGATGCCCTATTTTCCATTTCAGTGCATAAAATGCACATTGTTGCTGTACCCCTTTGGCAAGACATAGAGGGAGGCCAGGATCTGGCTTGGATCCACCCTCCAGAGGAGCACTTTGGAAGTCAAGAAGCTGAAAAAAGGAATTCCAAGTGGAGAACAGTTATAAAACAACATAAAATTAAATTCAAGTCCATGTTGTATAAATAAGGTATGAGAGAATATTGTGTGCATTATTAGATGCATTAATCAGGGAAGCTGTCTCAAAGGTCAGTGAATGACTGTTTGATTAGATCTAGGGAACTTTGGGGATGCAGGGGATTGAGAAAGTTATCTAAATTATATGAAATATAAAATAGGTAAAAAACATTTAAATAATAGAAAAGTTGTATTGAAGCAACTTTCACTTTTCTAATTGTTTTATCTAGGGTTATTTCCCTTAACATTAAAAAGACAGAATTATGGTTGATTTCACTGGCAGTTTTTTCAGGATGACAAAGTACTTCATAACTGTCCTGATTTACTCTTTCAGATTGCTTTTGATGGGAGAGGGGGTATTTACCCAGAGACACAGAAATAAGTAAATAGTAGTGGGTTTTGTATGTGAAAATATATGGAGAGGAAAAAAATTAAAATTAGTTTCTAGGATGATGTTATACAAGCATAAATGAAAAGCTTATTTAAATTTTTTAAAAGTGTGGTTTTTAAGTCTTGGGAAATTATGATACGTGGAAAAAACAGAAAGAACTCATAGATAATAACCCCATTTGATGATAACCATTTCAGAGTTGTCTTGGAGCTATATTGTTGGGGGACTAAACTACTATCTCATGTCACCAACTTTTTAGGGGACTGATAAGACTGGTGAAGTGTCTTTGATAAAACAGGAACACATTGAGCGTTGGTGCAAATCTCCAATCAGATCTTTAACTGAATGTTTTTTGATGGTGTTGATTTTTGCCTCCCCCCCCCCCCTTTTTTTTTGCCGCTAGGCCTGTTTAGTCCAAAAGCTTGAAATAAGTAAACTATTCTTTGTATATTTGTAATCTTCCCATAAAGGAAGGCACATATATAAATGAAAAGTAATTAAAAAAATAAAAAATACATAACTGACCTTTTTTCTTTCTGATGTTAAGTTGCAGTACAATGAGAATATAGAATTGCTATTGCTTATTATGGAAATGTTTTTGAATCAAATAATCTTCATAGATCACTGACTCTTAGACTTTTATTACACAAATTTACCTTCTGGTTTTTATGATCTGTGCCCTAAACTACATACTTAGTTACACACACACCCTGAGTCCCCCTTCTATTGAATTAATATGTAGTGAATTGAACAGTGAAATCAATTTGACAATCATACTTTTAAAAGTTGTCAGGATTTATAGCTGGAAGAAACCTTAGCAGTCACCTGGGTCCAAAACTCTTATTTTACAATTGAGGAAACTGAGGCTCCAAAGAGTTTAAGTGATGTGTCCAATTTATAAAAGCAGTAAGTATCAGAGCCAGGCTTCAGTACCAGGACCCCAAATTTAGAGCTTTTTCTACAGTAATACACCATCTTCTATTTTCACTGTATTTAAAATAATAGCATTCTTCTAATGCTTTCAGGTTTACAGAGAACTTTATCCTTGTTAACTCATTTGACCCTCACAACAATCCTGTGAGGAAGGTGCTATTATAATATCCTCATTTTGCAGATGAGGAAACCAGAGACAAGGAGAGCTTAAGTGGTTGGCCCAGAGTCTCATAGCTGGTAAGAGTGAGATGAGATTTGAACTAAGAGCTTCCTGACTCCAAGTCCTGTACTCTATCTTATCACAATTACCTGGCTGACCAAAAAATATCTCATCAATGGAACCACTTAGTAGCAATTTAAAAATGAACTCATGGGCTCATAGAACATTAGAAATATGATTGGAATGGATCTTAAGAGATCATGTATTCCAACTTTTCCGTTTTACAGATGAGGAAACTGTGAGCCCAGGAGAGGTGAAGTCATTTGCAGAAGGTGACTCAAGTAGTAAATAGCAGAGCTCGATCCTCTGACTCCAAATTAAAAGCTCTTTTCACTCTGCTACTCTGACCTCAATAATTGTTCTCCACTCTTCCCCCAGTTAGCTTGAATGTCAATAAAGTCTTAAACTAGCCTTCTGCCCATGGTTAGGTTCTATTAACCTATTTTCAGGTGAGCCAGTAAGTTACTGCATAAGGATCTCATCATAAATATTTATTTTTTTTTGAGAATTCCCCAGCTTGTGATTTTACTGATGTAGTTATTCCATTCATCAGCTCCTTTAGTAGAGTTCTGTGATTGTACGTGAAAGTGTCATCACCTTGAAGACCAGCTGGTCATGAACCTCCTAGAGCTTTTCTGTGTTGGTCCTCAGACAAGTGGCATTCAATCAGTGAGTGAGCCAGGACCTGAAGCATTTCCAATTTGGTGGGACGACCTTCCAGAACTTTTGTTCTTTCATAGTGAAGACTTGAAAGAGGATTTTAAGTGGAAGAAGGAAAGGGTTACATTTCCTAAGTTCAAGCATGTATAGAGTGTTGCTTGACCCAAAGAGTTTTTTTTTTTTTTTGCCCCTCCTTAAGTTATTTTGTGTAAATCCCAGCTTGTTGGGCTTAAGTCTGTGTTAGGTGGTTTCAGAGGTATGTTGACTTCCCAGGCTCAGGGAGTCCATTTAACTGAGTGAACTATTACCTTTCTTGGATATGCTTCTTTTCATTAGAGGGAATTGCTATATTCCCTACCTTCATAGAAACTAGTTTAGGTATGTTGGATTGATACAGTTCTTCAGACTGGATTTGTCAGTCAGCAGTTTCTATAACATATAAGAGAATGTGTTTCTTCTCCTGGCATTCCTGTTCACATATTGTAATGGCATACTATAATTTGCATTTGTTAGCAGCAAAACTGTTGTCGCTGTGAACTGTATTCTGCTTTGTGTTCTTGGTAAGCTGAGTGTTTGTAATTTAAGGGGTAGGGGGGGGCTTGTCAGAGATTCCAGAAATGAAACAGCACACTACACATTCTTGTTGCTATAAGATAGCTTTGGAGTTTGGTAGGGAATGTTAGCCAGGCTTATTATGTAAATATAGGGTTGGTTAAAAGAAAAAAAAAAGACTTTGACATAATTTAAGATAAAAAGAACTATGTAAGTGTAAGATAATACAAGAAAATAGCAACTTTTTGAGCCATGTATTATATATATGAGTGAGATAAACTTGTCTCATTTTAAAAGGCAACTTATTTGATTTGTTTTTCATGGCAAAATTGTGGCTAAAAGAAATATGAAAACCAGCCACTTTCCCTTATCTTTTTGATAATATACAAATATGACCATGTTTGAGAGTTGAGGAATGAAGGTTATAATTGACCATTTTTGGCATCATTTTCCCTTCGTTTATACCCTTGGAGCCCATAAGTCTTTACAGTTGAAATTGATTCAATTAAATAAACTTTGAAGTATGTACCATATTTCAGGCAATGTGTTGTGCTGCGTATGTAAAGACAAAAAAAGATTATGTATATTCGCTTTTATTAAAGCTCTGTGGATATGTATTCAAAAGCCCGATTCATTTTTCAGGTATACTTTGAGTCTGTGATTACATCATCATGAGGATTCAGTTTACCAATGGTGACAGATTCCTTGATGCAGTCCCCCATGCCTGTTCCATGCTGGACAGTTCTTAGCAATTTCCTCCTGTGAATCTGCATGAAGCATCAAACTAACCCCCTGGAAACACCCTTGCTCTTATGTTGGTGTCTAGGGATGCCAGTTGGTGCCACTCATGTAGTGCATCTGTTGTCTCTCTTTTTTAGGCTATGACTGACCTGTTTGGGGCTCAGATATGTTCATGACCATATTTGTGTTTTATGTGGAATATCTTTCAGGATTCTGGCAACTAGTTCTGGTAAACATCTAGATTCCTCTACTAAGTTCACCTGATGTCAGTCCTTGGTGAATCCATTCACTCTAGTGTAACAAATATTAAGCACCTACTATGTCAAAGTATGGTGCTAGGTGCTGGTGAAATATTCCAAATATTCCATGCCTTGAAGGAATAATGGTTTCTGTTGTGGGATTTGATATGAACATAGGCAAGTATAACTTGAGGTATCCCTACTTCCAGCCTTTCCACTCACAATTGATTTGATCTGGTAAGGAACCACCCTTTCTGACTTTGTCTTCTTGAGTGCCATTAGCACAGTGCCTAGTATATGGTGAACACTTAATGAATGATGGTTCAATCAATCATTCATTCATTCATTCACTCATGAATGTCCATTAGATATCATACCTGGATTTCCTTCTTCTCTGTCTCATCCAAGTTTGTCTATTTTAAACCATTTGGCACAGGAACAGAACTGTTTGGTTATTCTTTGCCATTCCTTTTCATTTAAATATTTCCTTATATTCTGTTTTATTCCCAAGAGCTGTTTATAAACTTACACAACAAATTGCAAGTTGGGAATTTGACTTTTTTTCTATGTAATCCTATTAGTTGTTGTTGTTTTTAAAAGATCTGTCATGTCATATATTTCCTAAACCTAATTTTCTTTCAAATTTGTTCCATTTGGATATGAGAAATTGGGACTGTCTTGAAATCATCCCTGGATGTATCTTCTTTTTAGCCATCTAGTGGAAATGTTTTGCTTTAGTCCAAGGCTTGGTTTGTAGAGGTATATACCTGTAGGTCCTCTGTAGCTATAGGCTTGGAGAGTTGCCTCACACCTGGAGAAGTTAAATGTCTTGCCCAGGGTCACACAGTATATACTATGTGTCAGAGGGCAGGACTAGAACCCAAATCTTCCCAAATGATGCTCTGTCTGTTACACCAATCTAATGTCAATCCAGAGTACATGATGGCAAATTAATGTTGTCAAAAGTCTAGTTCCTGATGATATCTAGCTAGATAATCTGTCTTTACCTGAAACCTCCATATTTCACGTGTGATCTCTTTTGGCTTATGTACAGTAACTGGTGGAAAACATTAAATATGCCTATATATTGTGGTCTGAGGAAATTCAGTCTCCTCTATTCCTTTGAGAATCTTTTCCACATATAGGCATCTTTTCTGTAATATCCTTGCTAATCACTTTTATTCCTCTGAAACTATTTGCAATGATAATCACTTTTGAAAGGGAATTGACCAACCAGATTCTCCATACTTAATTGCTATATGAAGCTGTTCCAAAGTGGCCATGTAAAAAAAAAATGGTGAGTTCACCTGCAATACTCATTTTTCCCTTTTTTTTTTTTTGTTCTCATTGAGAACAGTTACAGTGAGGAAATTAAGTTTGAAATTTCAGGTTCATTAAGCAGAGAATCAAGTGCATATCAGTGGCTTTTGGGAATCTGTAACTGCCACGAACAGAAATAAAAAGTGTTAGTTGTTGGCGATTATACACGAAGTACATTTTCCAATGCCATAGTGTATATATTCAGAATAATGTGTCCTCTTAGGTGTGTCTACTTTTAAATTGGAATTGGGTGCAAAAAAATGACTTATGTGATCATTCAAGATTGAGGTTTTTAAGGAATTCTGAAATGGAGATTGTTACTCCCTTTAATTGTTCATGGAGTTTAGTAAAAACATTTCTTGATGACGTTCTGTATCAAGGGCCAGAAATCAGGGATTAGCAGGTGCTTTCCCACCTCCTAGGTCTACAGGAATGCTTTTCTACTTGGGACAAAGTCTTCAATTTGTCCACTGTGGCTGCTCCCTGGGAGCCTGTGGGGTAAGTGCTATCTGCCATTCATGTATTGTGAAGGTAACTTTTTATTTGGTAGGTAAGACTGGTTTGAATATGTACCTTAAGGCTGCAACTGTACTGTACTATATGTGTGTTTAGAGCCTTTAAATTCTAGTGACACATCTAATGACAACCAGTAGTAAATGGGAATGGGAGCAAATGATTTCTGTTCTGTAACTACACTTTGCAGTGGAAGTTTCTCTTTCACATTTCATATCACTTAGAGGCTCCTTATAAAGTTTTGTTGATTTATTTATTAATCTTGTCATTGTTGGTTTCTGTATCATATCCCCTTAGGATCGTTTCACTTGCCAAAGCAGTCATTCCTTCATTGTATGTTATTGCATTTTTAGAAAGTTTAATGTGACACTATTTTTGCTGGTGGATGACTTTTACAGATAAACAAAAATTATTAGGTGTTAGAGAGGATAGTACAAAACACTGGGGGCTTTCATGGTGCTTCTTGTTCCTAGCACAACGTGTGACAGACACTTTTCCTTCCTATTCTTCTTTTAGTGGTGAAGCCTGAGACAAAAAGGGTGAAACGAGGAAAGACATGAAACTATTTAAGTGAAGAGATCCATTTGGGAGAAGTAGATGCATCTAACCCCCCAACTTCTCTTGGAAAGCAGAGATATAAGAAATACAGAGTTTTGGCAAATATGACTCTTTCTGAGTGAGGGAGATGTGGATACACTAGAGTGGGGTTTTTAAACCTTTTTTGTATCATGGATCCCTTTGGCAGTCTGATGAAGTCTATGGACCCCTTCTCCAAATGATTTTTTTTAATGTCACTAGTGAAGGAAATGCTAAATTTGTTAGAGACTGATGACATTAAATATGTATTTCTTTTGTCACCTGAATTCATGAACCTCCTCTTAAGAAGTTGTGAACCAGAGTGAACTTTAGGAGTGGGGCAGAGAATTGAGGCAAATTTTAAAAAAGGAAGAGTAAGTTCTTTGTGGGGGAAAATATGTCAGTGAAGGATTTTTTGGAAGGGAAAGAGGGGAAAGGACCATTGGGAAGTAGAGAGATGAAAACCCAGGCGATCTCCTGCTTTAATGTTGGGTGTCTAATCTCCTTTTATACAAATCTTTTTGGATACTACTGAATTTAGGATTTTAATCTTAAATAGATACTTGTTGAAGTAGAAAGAATCAACTATTTTTCTGTAAACACTTGTTGGGTATTGCATATATTGTTGTGAAAAATACTGCAGATCCATTGACTGGAATCTGAGCTCTGAGGAAGATATTTTGCAAGATAGTGGTTTAAAATGACAGGGAGATTCTCCATGTTTCAGAACCTGACAGTGAGGCCTAGTTGTTCTGAGGGTGGGTACCAGAACTCTTAATTTTGGAAATAGCTTAATTTGACAAGGGAGCTGATGTGTGGTGTTCAGACCCTCAGCTGCCAAGAGGAAGCACTGAAAGCAGACTGGATGAGCGTGACATTGATTAAATCAGCTGGGCGATGTCAGACAGGGTCAGGCCCAGAAAACCCATAACAACTGTTATTGAAAAACCACAGGCAGAAAAAATGGAGTCTGTGGACTGAGAAAGAATCAGTTAGTAAAGCAGCTGTTCCTGCTTTGTTAGTAAAACGTCCAGGCTCTAAAACACATTGCTAAATGAGGGTATTTAATTGTTCATCCTAAGTCTCTCTTCTTTTAAAATCTGATTCAGTTTTAGGTTTTGATTTCCCATATTTGTTGTTGCTGAGGTGTTGTTTTCAGTCATGTCTGACTCCTGATGACCCCACTTGGTTTTTTTGGCAAAGGTGTTGGAGTGGTTTGCCATTTCCTTCTCCAGTTCATTTTACAGATGAGGAAACTGAGGCAAACAGGGATAAGAATCTTGCCTGTTGTCTGAAGCAGGATTTGAACTCAGGTCTTTCTGATTCCAGGCCCAAAACCTTATCCACTGTACCCCCGAGCGTCTCATGTTTATAGTTTTGGAAAGAGGGTGTCTTTCTTCATAGGGCCCGTGTTGTGTGCAGTAAATTGTTGGTGTCCTCTGGATGGACAGGAATATTAGATATATAATAGAAAACACTGGACATATAATAACCAATTATTATAAAAAATTCCTATGGGTAATACTTGAAGATCTCTAAATTTGCTCTGTAACCTTCTGTTTGATTCCCCGTTCCCTGATTTTTTTTTAAGGACATAACTAAATCATAGGAGGGAGTGTGGTATAATGGTTAGATGGTAGGCCTCGGAGTCAATAACATGTGGTTTCAAATGTTGCCTCTGACACATACTGACTGTATAACCATGGGATAGGGATGAGTCAAAGATAGACTCTCAGAGTGACTGATGGTGCCATCAGTAGCTGGGTTTTGGGTATGTTAAGTATGAACTTCAGGAGGGGAGGGCAAGAAAGTGAAAATAGAAACATTGAGAAGCCAATTGGAAACATAAGACTGGTACTTTGGTGAGAGGTCCTGCCTGGAGAATTAAACAAACATGGCACTTGGCAGCCTAGGGATGAGAGGTAAAGTCCTGAGAGTAGAGGAGCTGTTTTTGAGGGAGAAAGTAGAAAAAGGGGAGTCTTGGTGGGAGTGTTGCAGGCAACCAAGTAGCATAGTGGTGATGATGCTGCACTTGGAGGCGGGAGGTCCTGAATTAGAATTCTGGCTCCACCTTAGAAACAGCCAGGTGGTGAAGTGGATAGAACACCGAACCTATCTATTGTCAAGAATACCTCAATTCAGATCTAGCCTTAGACGCTTCCTAGCTGTGTGACCCTGGAAAAATCACTTAACCTCTGTCTGCCTCACCTGTAAAATAGGGATAATAATAGCACTTAGCTTCCAGGGCTGTTGAGAGGATCAGATAAGATACTAATTAGTGTGATATCTGGCACATAGTAGATGCTTTTATTCCCATCCCTCTTTCTTTCCCTAACCTCTATCTATCTCAGTTTCCTTATCTGTAAAATGAGGATAATACTAGTACTTACCCATAGGGCAGTGAGGATCCCAGGAGCTAATTTAGGGAGTGTCTTGTAAATCTTAGCGTGTTAGATGAATGATAGATGCCGTTAATGCTGTTGTGTAGTCCTGGCAGTCTGCATCAGGCCTTCTTACTTGTTAGAGTTTCTCTTTCTGTAGTCTGTTCTCTGCTGGTCTCTGTTGGCTTCCTTTTACTCAAGGACCTTGACTCCCGTATGTATATTTGAAGTATGTTTTTGCCAATGCTGTTCTACCTTATGTGACCCAGACCTCATCCCCCACCCCCACCCCAGGGTGTGTGTGTGTGGTGACAATGAAGCTAGGATGACTAGAGGGGGGTGTGACAGGTAGGAACCCCCCCAGCCTTTTTTTGTGGCACAGATGGTTTTACCATCAGAGCCCAAACTCTGCCAGGTCCTACCGATGCCAAAAGGCTTTGAATATCAGCCTCATTCTTTGTCAGTTAAAAAGCTTTTATTAAGTGCCTACTATGTGTCAAGCATTGTGCTAGGTGGTAGAGATACAAAGACAGAAATGAGAAAGGTCCTTTTCCTTCAAAGAGGTGTGTGTGTGTGTGTGTGTGTGTGTGTGTGTGTGTGTGTGTGTGTGTGGCAATTAGATACAAGGTACTTTTTGAGGGGAAGGCTTTGGGTATCAGGAAAAGCCTCGCATACAAGGTGATGCTAGAGCTGAATCTTGAAGAAAACTAGGAATTCTGAGACAGGGAAGAGAAATGGGAGTGTATTGTAGGCATGGAAAACAGGCAACTCAAAAGTATGTCAAGACAAGCAGAGTCAATAAATATTTATTAACCACCTACTATGTGCTGGGCTAAGTGTAGGGAATACAATAGAAATAGAAACACAGTCCCTGCTTTTAAGGATCTTTTATTCAAGTGAGGGAAGGTAACACATTAAAGGGTGCTTGGGTGGAATAATGGGGAGGGGAAGAATCAACATACCAACTGCCCAGCAGAACGGGAGAGACAATTTAGAAAGTCAGGAGTGCATTCTCAAGAGGAATGAAAATGTGGAGGGGGGAAGATTGAGTGCTATGTATAAAGAACAGCAAGAAGGTCAGTTTGGCCCTTGGATATGGATTATATTCAGAGGACTAGTTTGCTGCCCTGCTGCTGTTCTTGGCATTTGGGGAATGATTGCTGCCAGTGAAGGATGAGAGGAGAAAAGGATGAGCAGTGAAAGCCGAAGAAGGAGCTGTCAGCAGGAGTTATGATGGTAGTAGAAAGAGAACTAGGAAAGTATCATGTCATGGAAGTGAAGAAGGGTGGCCACAGGGGTGGATACAGCATAGAGGTCAAGGGGGACGAGAATTGAGAAGAGGCTGTTGGATTTGGCGATTAGCAGGTCACTGACCTTCTGAGGAAACAGTTTCAAGAGAATGGTAGTGGTAGAAGTCAGATTGCAAGAATTTGACCAGTAAGTAGGTGACGAGAGAAGAGGAGACAGTGAGCATCAATTCTCTTTGGAGGTTTGGTGTTGAAAGGATATAGTATCTATTGGAAAAATGTATCAGATGAGTGTACCCTTGGGACTTAATGGAGAAATGATGGTGATAGATGTGGGGTTAATGAGCTTGGGAGGGGGAGGGATGCAGAATATTTTACTCTAATCTTTAGTTCAAGATGCACAGAATTCTTAGTACATAAAAGTAAGCAAAAGTAAGAAATTTTCCTAACCAAAGTGCTATGGAAATTGTGATTTTCTTCTCTGAGTAATCCTTTGTTTTCTAGGTATAAACATGTCATTGAAATGCATTAAAATGGCAGCAATAGCAGCATTACAGGATGTAGTCAATGTTGCATCCAGTACTGGTTAGGTTAATATTATACATGTTGATTTTCATCAGAGAATTAAGTGGAAAAGCTTTCTATTTTAGAGGACAATGGGAACCTTATTATGACCCCATTACCTCAACAGACTCCGATTTCTTCCTTAGGAGGATTTTAAAAATTAATTTCATTATATTTTAATACCTTAAACCTGAAGTTCTTAACCTGAGAGTCTGTGAAATTTTTAAAAAATATACTTTAATAACTTATTTGCATTAAAATACCAGCACTGGTATTTTAAAATGATTTTTAAAAAAATTATCAAGCATTTTTCCCCCTTTTCAACTCTAGCCTACATTCTGGGGGTGGGGAACCCCTTGTAATAAATAACACAGGAATAGTCAAGCAAGCAAATTCCCATAAGGGCCATGTACAAAAATGTCTCATTCTACCTATTTAGTCAGGAGGCAGCTAACATTCTTCCCCACAAAGCCTCTGGAATCACAGTTGATTATTTACATTGATCAGAATTCTACAGCCTTTCAAAATTGTTTGTTTTTCACAATGTTGAAGTTTTTGCAGTTCATTTCGATAACTATAATTGGTTTCCTTTATAACATCATGTATTTTATGCATTTAAAAACGTTATTCTGGGGACAACTAGGTGGAGCAGTGAATAGAGCACCAGCCCTGGAGTCAGGAGGACCTGAGTTCAAATTCAGCCTCAGACATTTAATGCACTAGCAATGTGACCTTGGGCAAGTCACTTAACCCCTATTGCCTTGCCTTCCCCCCTCCCCAAAAAACAAAAACAGAAAAAAAAATCATTAGTCTGTTGAATGCATGGGATTCACCAAAGTGGTCTGTGACTTAAAACAAATGTTGAGAATACCTGCCTTCAAACTAATTTATCACTATGAGAAAACTTTGAGAGAGACCTTTTACTTTAAGACACAGTTAATTTTCAAATATTGATGAAAGTAGGTGTTTGGGAAACTCAGGGTAAGAAATAAATTAACTTTTCTAGTTTGTATTCTTGGAGTTTACATATGACATTTGGAATAATATATGGAAAACCTTGGATGGATAAGTTCCCTCTGCTGTTAGAATCTGTCTAAAAACCTTTTCCTAGCAGATTGTCTTGTTCCTCAGGACTTTTGTCTAAGTGGTACTGGTACATCTGGATCCTGTATGCATTCCTCTGAGGCAGAGCCTTTGGGGATTCAAAGTTGGTGCATTTGTATCTTATAATTGGAATGATTTGTTACTTTGAGGTCAGCCTGTGAAGTAGTTCTAAAGTCCTTGCTGAATGAAGTATGATTTCATGCCTTAGCTTTTAAAAGTCTCATGGTCACTCATCAGACCAAGTAAAACAGATAGACCTGTCTCTGTGTTGCCAGTCTTTTGGTACATGGCTTGTTTTTGTGACTTTTTTGGTGGCTGTCTCTTGGGGCATCCCATTTAAACAAATAAACTTCTCTTTTAGGTCTACATACTTAACTACCCATGCCCACTCCTGCCAGGGTAGATTGATTTCCTGCCTAATGGCAGCTATTCCAGTTCTTTGGCAGATTTCAGGATCAGGCATAATAGAAGCTAAAATAATTTTATGGTTGGCTAGTCTTTATGCTTCAGCACATGCATCAGAGTGCCCTAGGGGTGCAGGAAGAATTCCGGAGTTCACTCATACACAATGAATATCATTGACCAAATGGATAAATAAGTTACTGTGAATTTTTACCTTCCTTCTATATACATCAGGTATAGTTCTTATTCAGAATAGGTTCCGAACCATATAGATTTGTGATCTGTGTAGTATAGAGACACCCTCACCCACCCACCCACACACCCCACCATTTCCACAGCAAGATTCTTTTGATCAGCTGACCATTTAACATAGTTACTTCTGGAGTGTGCACTCACTAGATGAAAAATAAATATTTTTCCTGGTCAGTGTTATTTTATGGCCGACAACATGAATAATCCCACTTAAAATGAGAAGGCACATGAAGTCCTAAGTATGGAGGAAATTAGAAAAGACAATTTAAAACTCAGGATGCAAGGAAAACTTGAAGGACCTGCCCGAGTTACAACATTGATTGATCTTGTGTGTGTAGGAGATGGTGAAATTCTTTCTGTCATCCTTCAGTCTTGAAGTCTCTGAATACCCAGTTGTTTCCTATAGAGAAAAAAAAAAGCAACTAGTGGTCAGGGAGTGATTATGGAGATCCTATTGTGGCTGAGGGAGAATGCTTTTAGTTCCTTATTATGGCACAGCTGCATCCTCCTGGGGAGAGGTCCTGTGAAATCTGCATTGGTTCCAGCCTTAAATCGCCATTGTTAGGACCTTCAAGCCAACACATGACCTGCTCAATTTAGACAATTGGCCCAAGTTGAAGGTTTTGCCTGTAGGAATTTAGACGTGTATTTATTTTGACAGTTGATTCTTATGTTGTCCGGAAATGAAGTAAGTAAACCAAACTCATTCCTTTCATTGGAGCTAAGAGCATGGAGTTACGCTGCTTTTCTCCTGGTATTTTGAAACGTTTCTTCTCTTCAGGCAAGTGTCCTGAAAT
Organism: Petaurus breviceps papuanus; assembly: GCF_028583685.1. Classification (NCBI taxonomy): domain Eukaryota; kingdom Metazoa; phylum Chordata; class Mammalia; order Diprotodontia; family Petauridae; genus Petaurus; species Petaurus breviceps. Next base: position 622,880 of record NW_027185896.1, read on the forward strand.
GCCTGAGCGTATCTTAATGCTTGTTACTCCTCCAGGATAATCGAATCTTTCCTTGCATGCTTGGATATGGCTTCCAAAGTAAGGAGTGCTTTAAGAAAACCAATCTCTTTGTAGCTTGGCTCCAGAGGAAAAAAACAACAACAAAAAATCTTTCACTGAGTCATCATTACCTTACTCTGTCTAGCAGTTGGTAACTGCTATCAAATGTTAACTTGGTATGTACTTGTTCTTACGGCCCACCAACTTTATTTTGCAATTTTGGATTACATCATAAATGAATAATTTCCCTAGTTATCAGGGAAAGTTCCGGCTGTGCCCTCTGAAGTGCCTGACTGTCCTGTAAGAGGAACTTTTTCAAGGATTGGGAGGACTTGTTGGATAAAATAAGCATTGCTAGCCAAGCAACTCAGCAACTGTATTTTGTTTTTTTCCTAGTGTGCAAGTATTCCTGCCACAAGAAATGTGAAACAAAGGTAAGTACTGCCTTTCTCCGTTTCAGTGGCATATTGTGGGTAAGTTAGATTTTGTTTAACGAAATGTATAGAACTAAACTTATTTTCAAAGAATGCTTCTTTGGAAAGTAACTAGTGTCAGGATATAATAGACATGTCCATATATGTATGTATGCGTGCGCATGTCTTTTTTTAACTTATATTTTACGTAAGCATTTGTTTTCTCTCCCTCTCACCTTCCCCACTCCAAAAAATTTTTTGGGGGAAAAATAACAAAACCCTTGTAACAAAATATCCATACTCCAGGAAAACCTAGTTTCATTCCCTGTCCAAAAATGTGTCTCCTTCTGCATCTTGAGCCTGTCACCTCTCTCAGGAGGTGGGTAGCGTGTTTCATTATAAATCTTCTGGAATCATGATCATTGATCAACATTCTTAATTCTTTTAATGGAGTTTGTCTTTATAATGCTGTTGTTTATTGTATGATTTGTTCTCCTGATTCCCACATATTATATAGCTTAAGTTGTTTATGTCAGTGGATATCATCTCTTTTATTTACTTACAATAAACTATAGAGCTATACAATTTCTGTAGGACATGAACATTTTAAATTCTGACTTGGGACAAAGTCTGTTTACTAGTGGTGGTGGTGATGTTATCAGTAGAAATATAATTAATTATATTTATATATCACCCTAAGGTTTACAGGGTACTCTATAGAATGTCCTGAACTGATTAGCCCTGTACTACTAAAATTGTCTCTTATGATTGGAATGCTTCTTGGCTTTCCATAACAATCCTTTCTTCTAGTGTTGGCCTCTGCTGTCAGTTTACAACTCATTCTTAGTACTTGGAAAAGGCTAGTGATTTCTCATATGCATTTGAAACACATTTTCTGTTAAGGTAAAGGATGAGAAAACTTAAATCACTGTCTTTTATTGGGGGGGGGAAGTAGATGACTTTCATTAAATGAAGAAGGAAGTTCTGGCATTTGTATCACTTGCTGAATTAGGTCATTATGAGAAAATAATTTTTCTTGATTCATTCATTTAATAAACATTTATTAAGTACCTGTGATGTGGCAGCACTGTACTAGGCACTGGGGATCCAAAGATAAAACACTAAGTAGTATTTGTCCTAACATAGCTTATTTTCTATCATGATGATAGACAACAACACATACAGAGTAAGTGCCAAGTAACTACTGGTGAGAGGAGGGTGGTGCCCTCTGGGAGCATCAGTATTGACCTTTTGTCAGAGGTGACACAAAGCTGAGCCCTGAGGTCGGGGCTTCTTCAAGACAGAGGTGAGGATGAAGTGTATTCCAATCATGAGGGACTCCTGCTGTAAAAGCATAGAGACCTGGGGTGGAATGGTACCAATAGGAAATAGCAAATCGTGTAATTGGATTGGAAGGTAAAGTTCATTAAGGAGAGTGAGGAGCAGTAAGTTTAGATTCATATAGTGAAAGGATAGTCAGCCAGAAGAATTTATATTTTTTTCTATTGTCAATAGGAAGCCAATTGCAGTGTTTTGGGTAACAGAGTGACATAGACCCATGCTTTACAAATATCGATTGTTGGCCCTGTGGAGAATGGATTGGATCTGGGAGAAATTGGAGTCATTGAGACCAGTTAGTTGACTGTTCCAGTAATAAAATGAAGAGGTAAAGAGGAACTATGATGGTGACCATGTGAATAGGAGAGATGGATGCAAAAAATTATTGTAGAAGACTTGGCAGCTGATTAGCTGTGAGGGATAAGGAAAAGCAAGGAGATGAGTGTACTTGACTTTTAAGTGGTAAACTGGAGTAACTAGAAGGATGGTGGGGACCTCCACAGAAATAAGGAAGTCAGGAAGAGAACTCTGTATATGTCTTGTGTGTGAGTGAAGATAATTAGTTTTGTTTTGGACAGGTTGAGTTTGAGTTGCCTACAAGGCATCAGTCAGAGATACCCAACAGATGTAGGGGTTAGATTTCAGGAGACAAACAAAGCCTGGGAGTGATTTGCATTGAGATGATAGTTAAACACACTAATGAGATTATTAAGAGATAGTGAAGAAAAGAGGGCCCAGGACCATAGTCTTGAGGATTGAGTGACAAGACAGGAAGGAGGAGAACCAGGAGAGAAAAATTTCACAAAAATCAGGGAGGGGAGGAATTGATCTCAGAGGAGGGGGTGGTCACCAATATCAAATGCTACTGAGGGATCAGGAAGGATCAGGACTGCTGTTATTTGGCAATTAAGAGGTCATTGGTAATCTTGAAGAAAGCAGTTTCAGTTGAATTATGAGGTTGTAAGCCAGTTTGCCAGGAGTGGAGATGTGAGTGTGATGAGTATAGATACCTTTTCTGAGTTTTAATGTGAAAGGAAGGTTAGTGGTCCTGGGAAGAGAGAAGTTTGAGGAGATAGAGGATCAGATGAAAGTGTTTTTTAAAAATAGTATTGGGGAACATATGGGCATGTTTGTAAGCAGTAAGGAAAGAGCTGGTAGATAGGGAGAGATTAAAACTGGGTAGAAAGAGAAAATGATAAATGGAGCAAGGAGTTTGACAGACCTTCTTGGATACTGAGAGGTAAATGATAAAAGAATTGGTGGGAGGCTGATAGATATCATTCTTATTAAAGCTAAAAACTGTCACATTTGAGGAACCCTTTTTATTAACTTGGCACTTTTTTGGGTTATGTAGTTGTTTCACAGATAACACACAGGAGGCACTGGAGGTTTGGGACTCCAAACTCTTAACAGGTTCACTCTTGATCTGGTGAGACAGGCAGACACCTTCAGAAGGGTTAATAATCACTTTTATTCTAGTCTAATCTTCTCAGAAACATTGCTGATAATGGAAGTACCAATTCATACCAAATTCCCTAATCACCCTTCTGGCAGTGACTGGTAAAAAGATGGGCAACTATCCCTATGTCTTGATGGGGTCAATTGAGACGGGCACAGCTTGTGCACTCTCCTAATTTCCCTCAAGTCTCAATGGGGGCTGGTTGAGGCAGGTGCATGCATTCCTCTATGCATTACCTGTGATTTCCCCCATGGATTCCATGGTGGTTTCCCCACTTGGTTCCCCTATGGATTCCCCATTCATTGACCAGTGCCCACTTACTTTGTAGGGCAAAAGATAAAGAAGGCACATTAAGCCACATTAAGCTCATATGTTAACTTCATTATTATCGTCCTTCTGTGCAAGCATAGCATATATCAATTATGTCACTCCTGTATCTCAATGGCGCAGTCTCAGTAGGACTGCCTATCACTATGATTCTAGGAATTACCATCTAGGATCATTGGGGCTATTCTGGGAGTTTTCATCCAACACCTGGAAACTAGACATCAACCATGGCCATGGATCCTGAGAAACTGAACTCTAAAAAGGATAACAAAATCCTCCTTACTTACAGTAGTGTTATAGTAAAATTGGTTTTTGTGACTAAAAAGGCCACCGTGGAACCCAATATATGGAATTAAGACACTGGAAAGCCATTTAGTGATAGTAAATGCCAAAGCCATGAGACTTTGCCAGTTTTCCTCTGGCCTACCACAAATGCCTAGGGGTTCTTGGATTGCAAAATTAAGTTATGCAAATCTTGAAAGAAATTGTTTAATCTTGAATTTCAAGTTAACTAAGGAGATCATGGACACCTAGGGCATCCTAATGGACCCAACATTCTCAGGGATGGGTCTTCAGCATGGTTTTTAAAAATAATTTCTTTGTTTGGTTGGTTTTGGGTCACAACTTTTTTTTAATAAATAAGGACTTGAGGGGCACTGAGGCTAATTAAAAGGGGTTCAGGTAATTAGCAGTAAAAATAACTGACAGCACAGTGAGTAAGAGCACGGCCCCAGTGTTGGAATGACCTGGGGATCGAATCAGGGCTCAGACACTTAGCACCACACCCAGAAATAACTGGCCATGTAACCTTGAGCAAGTTACTTAACCCCAATTGCTTATAATAAAAAAATAACTGACAAGTTATATCATGCTTAAAGTTTCAAAGCATATTAATTTTTTTTGGACTAGACTTCTGATTTCAGTGGTATTAGGAATTTCCAGTGAAGAAACTCCCTGAACCAGTATAGCTTATGGATGGCTTTGTAACAGTTTTTATTCGGAAAAGGGAAAAAAATCCAAAACCTTTTACCTATATTAAATCACTGAGGAGAAAAAAAATATACCTCTGTTCATTTTATTTAATGAGCATCTTCCTTTATCTAGATAGAATTATTCTGAGAATAATAAGGTAACTGGCTTAATATAGAATGCAGTAAAGTGGATGTTGAATCTTTCAGTCATATATTTCTGTCATATACTCCTGAGACAAACAGTCAAAACATCTTCTCTTCCTGCACTGGAATTCATCTTTTTGTAGTGCTTAAGGGGAACATGTAGGGATTTATGTTTTACTTTTAGTTGATAATAATATTAATATTATTAGCAAAAAATAATGAAGATAAAGAGGCAGCAAGCATGGTATAGTAGAGCTTAGGATGTAATCCAGGAAAAATGGGTTTACTTCTTATCTCTGCTACATGCTGGCTCTGTGACTCTGGCCAAGTCACTTAGCCTCTAAGTGCCTCAGGCAACTTGCTCAGAATTTAAGGTGTAGAGAAACTGATTATCTACTTTGGTAGAAGAAGTTCCTCACCAGGAGTCCCTTTCCATTGATGGAATCATATGAGGTTTTAAAAAAAAGATAATAGTTGACTTTTTTTTTTAATAGAGCAGAGTTTAGTATAGTGGAAAGAATACTAGCTCTGGTGTCAAAGGGCTTGAGTTCCAATCCTGATTCTAATGCTTACTATCTATGATCTTAGGTAGGTCATATTTCCTACCTCAGCCTTAGCTTTTGGGGATTGCACCAGATAGGTGACTTTTGAGGTCCTTCTCAGCTCTAAATTATTATGAACTATAAAGTGCATTACATTAATTGTCAAATTTGAACCTCTAGTAGGCCCTGTGAGAAAAGGTACAATGTATGTATTGGGTGGCTGGGTGGGGGAGTAAGGGGATAGTTTTATAGTCTTCACTCACCTGAATGGATAAATGAGGAAGCAGAGACCCCTGTGGTCAACCTGCTAGCAAGTATTGGAACCTGGGTTTAATCAAGGTCTACTGAATGCAGTCCAGTCCTTCTTTTCCTGTTAGCCTGTAATCTTCAGAAAAATGAGTCCCTCAGTTGGGGCTTGCTACATAGACAAATCTAAGTGGTTGTTATCCTTGGTTGTTGAAGTGAGGCCTGTGTGAGAGGTGGATTTTAGTCTGGCTGAAAGGCAGATAGAAATAAATAATTTATACACTAGGAGAGGGAAGAAGCACACATTAAGGCAGAAAAACTTCGGCTTTATTTCTTTGTGCTGAGATGATTCCTCCAGCCTGAATTGCTTTTAAGACCACGAGCTGTAGTTCTGTTCTTTTCCTTTGGAGATCTCTCTGCTTTTTCTGGATCTGGGCTAACAAATTTTATGGGACTAAGACAAGATTACTGCAACTCAGAACACAGGGTCAAGAACACAGAAGTTATAAACAAACCCTGACTGATTCATCATTTATTCATTTGTCCATTCGCTTATTCTTTCCACATATCTTTGTTGATCTCCTTATGTACAAGGAAGGTACCTTTCTAGATTAATTACTGGTTAGTATATTCCAGTGTCCTTGAGAGGTAAGTCAGCATTTTAATCTCCAGTTTCTAGTCAGTCATAGGAAATTAAATAACATCCTGCATTGGGCAGGAAATTGCTAGAAGAATCAGGATGAAAACTAGCTTCATAACACCTGACTCTGGTCATGTTCTGTACTCCTTAAGCATGATGACTCAATTTCTTTTGCCCTTGGAAATCACTCAAGTTCATTCATCAGCAGAGAGGAAAAAGGAAAAACGGAACGAAGAATAATAAAAATATTCACAAACATCCCATATCAAGGCAGATTATGATGAATAGACAAAAGGGAAGTCTGGTTCTATTGGTTGCTCTGAAACGCCAGATGTGAGAGGAACAGCCTGTAATTCTAGTCTCCTTTAGAACACTTTGGTTTCCTGCCATGTTTTTGGGAAATAATCGCGTAGATAATTGTGTAAACAGTTGACTGTCTGATATGGATTTTCTGCCACTTTCACCCTTAACTGGGGGTTAATCACATTGTAAAAGGCATTTAGTCAAATGGTTTGGGATTATGAAAATTAAGAAAAAATATGTGAGATATTAGACATTAAAATCACTTCATTTAGAGTAAGTAGAATAAGACATTTATTATGACCTTAATCCAGGGGATAACTACCTAGGACCCTTTTATATATGACTGCCCCAATTCCTTCTTAATATGCAGGAATGATTGTGGCAGTCTTTCTCCTTCCCCTACTCCTGCCTCTTAAAAATTTGTAGGCTCTTGCTTTTTGGAGAAGACATAAACAGCCTAAACCTTATGTTTGAGGTCCTTTACCATTTGGTTCCAACTGACTTTTCTACCTTTATTTCACTCTGTTTCCCTTCATATACTTCTTTTGAGTTCAAATCCAGTTTCAGACATTTGCTAGATGTGTGACCCTGGGCAAATCATTTAATCCCATTTGCCTCAGTTTCCTCATCTGGAGGATGATCAACCTGCTAGCAAGTATTGGAACCTGGATTTAATCAAGGTCTACTGAATCCAGTCCAGTCCTTCTTTTCCTGTTAGCCTGTAATCTTCAGAAAAATGAATCCCTCAGTTGGGGATCTAGACAAGGAAATGGCAAACCACTCCAGTATCTCTGCAAAGAAAACTACAAATGGGGTCATGGAGAGTCAGCCATGACTAAAATGACACAACAACAACATACTTCTTCCAGCCAAAGAGAACCATTAATTTTTCCCAGAAGCTGCCCCTCCTCTTTTGAATGTGCTGCATTCTCATCTCTAATTTTCAAATGAAGAGTTTGTAGATACTAGGAGTAAACGCTTTGTACCCACCTGGCCCATCACTCTTCTAAACATGATATTCCAAGCCTTGCCTTTTGAGTACACCACTTGTGGGTAGCATAATAACAAAAGAAAGGATCTATGAAGGATTATAGGATTAGAACAAATGTAATTTTAGGGCAGTTAGGTGGTCCAGAGGATAGAACCTGGTCCTGGGAGTCAGGAAGGTATGCATTCAAGTACAGCCTCAGATACTGTCTTACCATTTGACCCTGGGCAAGCCACTTAACCTTCCTCACACTTAGTTTCCTCATCTGTAAAATAGGGATAATAATAACACTTACCTCCTAAGGTTCTTGTAACAATCAAAGCCCTTAGTTTAGTGCCTGGTACATAGTAAATGCTTTACAAATATTTGTTATCATTGTTAAAACAACAACAGTAGTTATTATCATTGTTAGCCTAGCTTCCTTTAGCAGTGTCAGTCTTTCTTACTATGAGTATAAGAAATATATTTCAGATAAGCATACATTTGTGTTTATCATTTGAGTCTGTTTTAAAAGCTTATGGGGAGAATGAGGCACTGGGGGGAAGAAGTAGGTGTGGCTGGGACACTTAAGAAGCTTCTCCCAAGTTCTTTTAAATTAAATCCAGTACTTGTGATTCCCTGAAGCAGTTGTAAAACAAATAAATATTTATTTATTTGCCTTTGGGATTAGTTACATGCCCAGGTTGTTTTTTTTTTTTTTAATATAAAATTCAAATCTTTATCTTGAGAACTATTTTAATTGTAGGTTAATTTATTCCTTTTGATACAAAGTTTTTGTCTTTCCAGGAGAAATCTCCTTTCCCTCTGTAATTACTGGAAGGTGTACTAGAATGCATCTGGAAAGGGTAGGGTTGAATCCTACCTAAGTCTTGACTCATTTTATTCTATTCCCACTGAGGTGGGGCGGGATTGGGTTCCTTCCTTTGTTCTTTAATGGAACTAATATCAGACAAAATTTACAAATATAGTCAAAATAGCTAAGAGCCCCCAGTTAGGAAAATTGCTAATAGTGAAATAGAAGTTTGACACTTTACCCTAACTTAAGTTTTTTTGTAGCTTACCACAAGTCTCTCTATATTTGAGACAAATTAAGGATACCAGAAACATTTCAGTAAAAAAAAAAAATCAAGATTATAATATAGTGTCTGTTACTGGACAGTTATCAGGTGGGGGGGGGTAGAATTTGGGAAAGAACAGATTTTTTTCTTTTAATTCCTTGAAGAAGTAAAAATGAGAAGCTAAACTGGAGTCCTCAGCCTCCGGAAACTCAGTAGCACACCTGGATCTTTCGCTTCTCTTTCATAGCTCTTTGTTTCTCTTTCTTCTTTCGGTTTCTCCTCTTTCTGTCTGTTGGTTATCACACTTGTGCTGCTGAGGCTTTACAGATCATTGAATAGTTGGATGGGCTAAGCATCCTGCCTCTGTGATCCTTCTTATTATGTCTTCTTAAAAGATTGAATGTGTCCTTTTTCTCTTCTGAATTTCTGGGTGCGACTCTTTTGTCTTCTAGAAGCTCAAAGATTGCCATAGTCAACATCACTCTCAGTGCTGAGAGAAACATTTTGCCCTCTGAATGGCAGATCCAAGAGCTGCAGTCAATTCTTAGTCCCCCATGACACCCCAGTGATGTTTGCAACTGTTCATTTACTTACTTATCTAATGGGAAGCAAAGGAAACATTGCTTTGATTTTCATCATTCACTGCCATTTTCAAACAGTGAATTAAAAATAAGAGAGAAGAAGATAGTTAAAGGAGTCTCCCATTATTTTGTAGGGAAAAGTTGGTTGGTTTTTTTAATGCCAGCTGGCCTTTTCCGTTGCTCTGTGACCTTGGGCAAATTCCTGATCTCAGCTGGGCCACGGTTTCCTCATGTGCATTGGGGAAACTCCTTTCCTGTCGTCTGGAGATGGTTTTGTTTCCTTTGGTTTCTGCTGACCAGTAATCAGATTCAGCATTTTATTGTTACTCATTATTAATTATTACATAAGGCTCCCTATGGTCCACCTCTAGCCTTCTTGTCTAGGCTTATTTCGCATTACTGTGCAAATTAGAGTCCTAAATATTGTCCAGATTCTGACAGTCTTCTACCTCCCAGTATTCACATGGGCCGTCTTTGTCCAAGATGAACTTCATCCTCATCTCTGTTCTTGAAATGATTAAAGTAGGGTTAGGTACTTCTTCCTTCTTTCAAGAAAACTTGCTTGATTTCTCTATCTGTTAAATTGTCTCTCCCTCTTCTGGTTCCTAGAGCACATTGCCTGGACTACCTTTGCCCCATTGACATTTTTCCCTCTATCACATTTATTTCTGTAAATGTATGTTTGTAATAGTAAGTATATGCCTTCTCCCTGCTATTAAATTGTAAGTTCCTCCAGGAGAGAGACTATCATTGTTTATCTTTGTGGCCCTTTCACCCTGCATAGGCCTCTGCATATTTAAAACATTGCATAAGCATTTATTGATTTGAATCGAATCTGGAAAATGAGGCCTGCATGCCCCCTCTTTTCCACCAATCTATCATCTATCACCATCTATCATCCAGGGGCTGTATAATTTCTAAGGTTCTTACGAGTTTTAGTTGTTTGATTCTTATGCTGTCCATTTCTCCCTCTCTCTCCCAAATCAAGATCTAGTCACTATGTGCCCTCATTTCTTTATTTTCCTTATGATTTTTCCACATTTAGTATTTGCTAGTCTGGGTAGCAAAAGCCATTTAACAGATTTCACCCAATGACATTTACACAGCTGCAGCCATTTCCTGACTTGGTTACTCCTACCGGCAGATACAGATGGTCAGATGCTGCTCAGCTGAAGAGAAGCAAAGATGTCACTTTGACACTTGTTCCCTATACTAGGGAGCCCTTTGCCAGCACTTTAAGAATATCTCTTCACAGCTGACTCCAAATTTCTACTCTGCTGCCCCTTTATAGAAGAAACACAAGTTGTGCTACAGAAATGACCATGGTATTTAATGCACAGAATATAGGACACAGTACTGAATCAGGTTGTGAGTGGTGCAATCCCTTGTGGAGCATTCCAAAGTCACATTAGATTTTTGGCTGAATTGAATTGAATGAAGCTGATGTTTGTCAAATGGCTCTCCCATGGAAGTCATTGTGTTAGGGATGAAGTCCTGTTGGGCAAACACCAGTGGCTTACTCATTTGATGTTCTGGTGACTCCTTTTAGTAGCTCTAAGCTCAGAATGTCTCCACAGTGTGAGGCAGCCAAAAGAAAAAAGCTAATGCAAACTTAGATTGCGATAAAAATGAAAAGCAGCATGACCAGAACAAAGAAGATGACTGTATTCTTCTGTGGTCATACCACCTGGAGAATATCATGTTTAGTCATGGGTGATCCATTTCAGGAAGAGTATTGACAGACTTGACAGACTGTAGATTGTAGTGTATCCTAAGGAAGGCAGCTAGGCTGGTGGGAAGACTATGCCATCATCCAATAACAACACAAATAATCTTCATGGTACTATGTAAAACTTATGTTTTATAAAGTGCTTTCCTCTCAGCAGTCTTGTGAAGTTTAAGTGCAGGTGTTACATTGAGTATCATTGGAGTACCCAGGAGTGGTTAACTGGGAGAAAGAAATTTCACTTCTGTAGCTTTGAGAACCCACTGCACCTTCCTCCAGGTGGAGGCCTGTTGATGTCCCACACAATTTTCAAAGTTGACTTTAAAGGCACCTCCTCCATGAAATCTTCTCTAATTCCCCAGCTGGAAATAATTTCCCCCTTATCTGATTTCATTTGATCTTATAGCATTCTGCATTCCTCTTCAAAAGTTAAGGGATTCCAGCACTTAGGGTTGGAGGGGGCCTGAGTCCTAGTAATAGGCTCACAGCTCTAGGGAAACTGGGATGTCATTAAGTACAACCTCCCTCATTTTTGCAGAGGGGGAAATTGAGGCTAAGAAATGTGAAGTGATTTGTTTAAATGTCACATTGAAACAAATTGTGACCCAAGATGTAATGTTCTTATGACTACAGCCACCTTCAGTAGTATATGTATTAAAGGACATTTAGTCTCCAACTCTCCTATATTCTCACATTTATATAGTGCTTACTATGTGCCAAACACCGTGCTAAGTGCTTTCTAATTTTTTTCTTGTTTGATCCTTACAACATCCCTGGGCGGAAGGTGCTCTTATTATCCGTTTTTTTTTTTGTTTTTTACAGATAAAGAAACTAAGACCAAGAGGTTAAGTGACTTTCCCAGGGTCACACAACTAGTATCTGAATCTGACTTTGTACTTCCTGACTTCAGACCCAGTACTCTCTCCACTGTACTACCTAGCTGCCTTTGATGAAGGGGCCTCTGATAATTTTGCCCTATACTAGAAGGGGGACAGATTAGGGACATAACATGGAAGATTGATTTTAAAACACCAATACCACCAATGAAGTGTTTCAATTCTCCTTAGAGAAGCAATGGAACATGGCTATGGAATGCTGGTCATGCTGTCAGAAATGTAGCTGTGTTTATTTATATTGCTCAGCCCCTTTTCTTATAAGGGACAATACTTTGGGGGGGGGAGGGATTATTTGGGAGTGTAGTGCTGTGATAGATTTTCAGCTCTAAATCTAGGTTCTCTCCAATTTTAGGCTCTTACCCACTAGAGTATAAGCACCTGGAAAACAGAGGCTATATGTCTTATTTACCTCTATTGCCCTATTACCTTTCCTTTAGTATGTACTGAATAAACCTTTGTTACATTGATTCCAATTTTTTTTTAATGTTTAGAAATAGGGGGTGGCTAGGTGGTGCAGTGAATAGAGCACAGGCCCTGGAGCAGGAGGACCTGAATTCAAATGCGGCCTCAGACACTGAATACTTACTAGCTGTGTGACCTTGGGCAAGTCACTTATTGGTAACTCCAATTGCCCCCTGCAAAAAGCAAAAAAAAAAGTCTAGAAATTTCACTGGATTAGAGTGTGACCTTTAAACTTCCTCTGAGGGCAGTTACCAATTGAGTGGTTCCTCAGGAGCAATGGCAACATAGTAGGAAGGGGTATGTTACCTCCCGAAGGGGCTCCTTTGAATGACAATTCTCATTTCCTCATTTTATTCTTTTTATGTTGTGGTAGTTCTAAACTTCCCTTCATATGTATAAAGTTATTATATAGTAGAGGGAGGGAGGGAGGAAGTGAGGGAGAGAGAGAGAGAGAGAGAGAGAGAGAGAGAGTCTTAGAGCAAAAAGTTTGAAATATCTGGGTTCAAGTTTTGCCTGTGACCCATATTAGCTGAGTAATTGACCAAATCCTTTAACCTCTTCTTGATTCTCTAGGTTAGCAGCTTTCAAACTTTTTGGTCTCAGAAACTCTTTAAACTCCAAAAAGCTTTTGTTTCTGTGGGTTATTTCTATTGTATTTACTTTATTACAAATTAAAACAAAAAAAATTAAAATATTCATTTATTAACTCATTAAAGTAACAATTATAAATCCATTTCATGTTATTATAAATGACAGATTTCTATGAAAAAAACTTCCTTTACTCCTAGATTCATACCCCCACCCCCCAAAAATAACACCTACCCATCAAAAAGGTTTGATGTAAAGGTGAGTCATTATTAATAACATGAAGGCAAATAAATTTCTCCAACTATGAAGAGACAACCAGAAAAATATTACTCTGTAGCATCCAAAGACAAAAATCAGCAGTGATAGTTTGTCCTAATATCTGCTGATTTAATTCACTAACAGCTCAACTCATCCAAAGAAGTCTTAGTTGTATGTTAAGTGATAAAACATTAGGGACAGATTGGTTGAGTGACAAATGTCTAAGATCTGAGGACAGGAACCCCCTCCCCACCCCATCTAATTCTTGAGGTATTAGCTGTGTGAATGCCAATTACTAGTAGGAAGTGAATTTTTTTAAACATCAGACTGTAAAAGTTTTAAGTAAAGATGGGTCCATTGCTTTGCTTTGTTTCAGCCTTGCACAGATAGGACAAAGGGGTGTTAGTGGAAATAAGATACCCCTGAATTGAGAACAGATGTCAGGAAACACTTTTTCATGAAGAGAATAACAAATATGTGAACCGTTCTTCCAGACAAGTTAAACAAAAAACAGTGTGTGGTTCTCCTAGCCCCCAAAAGCAAACCAATACGATTATGGGGAAGTCAAATGCCGAGAAGAATGAGCTAGAATTGGCCCAAGACCTTGTTCTCAAGACACTTTCTATGTTCTGAGTGTTGTTTCTAGTATTTTGGTCTAAAGTGACCAAAACCCAAGGTAATGATTCTTTTTTTTAATCACATCTTTATCTTCCAGCCTCCCAGACCCTTTAAAAAAATATGAAAGAGCCTCCTAGCCAAAGAGAATTTATAAATATTCATGAGCATAGATGTACCCAAAACCAGCTCTTATAGATCTGGAGGGCTCCCCAAGAGAGGAGAATACTGAGAGTAAAATAACAAAGTAGTTTTTGTGGTTGGTGGACTGAAGGGGGGAGTCTGCCAAATGTTTCTCCTCAATTCCAAATGTTACCATTGACCACTGCCAATATGAAATCACAGATTGTTCATGAAGTAAAGTTTAAAAAAAAAACATTGTTTAATGTATATATTTATGTCAAGAATTAATGTAGCTTTCAGGTATATAGCTATATTAAATTCTATTTTCAGTTTTGCATTTATTTAAACATCCATTATTCTAATTAACATTTAAAAACACTCTTTTCTCTTTTGCTAGATAAGGACCCTCTTGTGATTGTTTAATATATTCTTCTAAGATATTTGCATCAAAAAACCTTATTTTTAAAACTGTCTCTGAGAATAGTCTTTGGTTTCAGTAATATGAATCCTATCTAATTGGTCCAATTAATGCCTCATTACCTCAGTCTATAGATGTCTAACTAGAAAGTAGTTCCATATGGCCAATTCCACTGGTATATGTCTAATTGCTTCCCTAGAGACAAAGTAAGCACCAATCTAATGTCTCTATGTATGTCTATAATTCTGTCTTGGTTATATTGGAAGTTACAAAGCTTTAAGCTTGATGAAAAGAAAAACCTCCTAAAATTAGAATTTTCCAAGTAACATGGACCACCTCAGGAGGCAGTGAATTCTGTTACTGGAGGGCTTCAAGCAAAGTCTGGGTGACTTTGTTGTGTATGCTGCAGAGAACATTCTTATTCATCAGTTTCACCAAGTGTTAATTAAATGCTGACTATGTGCCAGGCACTGTGCTTCATGCTAGGGATACCAAGACAGTGACACGTTTGTCTCTGCCATGAGGGAGCTTTCATTTAAATTGCAGGAAACACTTTGTGCATAGAAAATGCAATATAACCTGATTTCTGGGACAAGGGTACTAGCTATTGGTGAAACTAGGTTAAACCAGGTGGTATTTGAACTGACCTCTGATAGAGCTCTAGGGATTCTGAGAGACTGAGGTGGAGATGCAGTGCTCTTTAGGTATGGGGCACAGAGATAGAAGGTGGAATGTTAGATAGGAATAGCAAGCAAGCCAGTTTGAGTGGAAAGAGGAATGGATAAAGGAGAATAATAGACAATTTTTCATGGAAAGTTAGATTGGAACCAGATTGTAGTGGGCTTTAAAAACCAAGCATAGGAGTTTATATTTTATCCTTGAGGCAAAAGGGGGAAGCGTTGGAGTTTGAGGTATAGTGTATAGATCAGAAAAGGAAGAGATTGGACCAATTAGGATGCTATAATAGACCAGGTGTGTGTGTGTGTGTGTGTGTGTGCATGTGCCACCCAAAAACCTCTTAGATAGTCTAGTGAAACCTATACACCCCTTTTCAGAATAATGATTTTAAATGAATAAAATGAAAGGATAGAATTACAAAGACAATCGACATTAAAATATAGTTATCAGAGTATTAAAAATTTGCATTATAGTAATATATTGAATGGTGACTCTAATAACTACAGGAACTGAAGTTGTGATGAGTCTAAATGGCATTTTGAGATATCTGCAACAGCTGTAATGTGCTATGAAATTATCTGTGGTTTCTGTTGGTGACAAAGTCACAGGAGCTGCTAATACTGCTGTGACCCATTGACAGCATTCAGAAATGAAAGGGATGGAAAATTTCAGTTAGAGATTAGTATAAATAAAAATAAACATTTTTCCCCGTCCAAGTTCTCAGATACCCTGATATCCGCTTACAGAGTCTGGGGGTCCTAGGGTGACCCCCTAGTCTCAATGCCTTCTGAGGTTCTCTCTGTCTTTGAGATTCTATACTATCAGAATCACTGTTATCTCCTTTCTGCTTTTAGATCTCTCCTTCTCCATTGACTTCTTGACCTCCACCCAGGACCATGTTTAGGTCCTTGGTAGGTTAGAAAAGTAATCTCTTGACCCTGCTATGTCTTTGGGTTATCACTCCAGTTTCTCTCCGTCAATGCGTCTCTTTAAACAGAGCCATATGGAGTCCATTGTAAGCTCAGCTCATTTTAGGAGATGTCCATATGAGTAATGAGTATGACAGGAAAGAAAGTCCAGAAGTCTGGAATTGGCCACCAATAATTATGCTCTAAGAGTAATTGTAGACATGGGTAAAAAGTAGCCCCTATAAGCCCACTCACCCTTGTGATTGTACTTTCTCATTTCCTCAGAGAAGTAGAGCTCCATGGAATAAACAGTAATTCTGAATCATTTCTAAGATTAGACTATAGCTCTTTGATAATGACAGTAGTTGAAATTTATGTAGTATTTTAATTTTTCAAAAGCTCTTTCCATACATTATTTCGGTTTGGGCTTCACAACAAGTCTAGAGGGAAGGTAGGTGCTGTAGGTGTTATTATACTTATTTTGTAGATGAAAAACCTGAGATTTGGAGTCGTTTTAAGTGATTTACCCAAGTCACCCAACATAAGGAATCGAAAGCATTATAAATGGCCCTTATCTATAGATTGTCAGAATTAAAACTCAGGTCCTAACTCCAGATCCAGTGCTGTGCCAAACAGGGACTGTTTTTGTTTTCATAACCTCGGGGTCTAGCATGATGTCTTCCACATAGTAGTTTCTTAATAAATGTTTGTTGAATTGAATATCTAATATTCCCACTCTGAGTAGTGGGATAGGTGTGATTTGGCATGAAGGCTACCATACTTTCCTAAGCCCATCAAGATCCTCTGGATCCAAAGACCATGTTTTAGCTATTGCCCTTTCTCTACCTATACCTTAAAAATCTCTCTTCCTTTATTTCATGTAAATGGTTTAGAACAGTTATACTTTCTTAGTAGAATTTCTAGGCTCTATCTCTTTTACCTCTTGTGAATTTTCTGTGCTGCACTGTGGTTTTCAAATTTGAGAATCAGCCTGGGTGTTAATCTTTTTGTCCTTTCCTTTTCTTTTCTTTTTTGGTTTGTTTGTTTTCTTAGGAAAATAAAAATTCTTTGAGGAGATGTCACTTCCCTCTTTGGGTTCTTTGATTCATAGAGGTAAGCCAGAGACCTGTCCTTGGCTAGAAATGTGAGAATTGGCTCGTGATAATAATCAGTACCAGATTCTGCTACCTAATGTGTATCAGAGATTGTTTTTGTGGGATTCGTGACCTTTACTAGAGAAATACTATTTTTTGGGCTCCTTAAAGGAAGATGACTCTATACTTCAAGTGTCTACCATATTGTTTTCCAGTTGGTTTTTAAAAATTAAATTTTTATTGACAATATACTCATTACCTTTATTACTTTACTAACTATTCATTCTTTACTGAGTGAAGTTTGCCTTCTACTCCCACAATTTTACTCCAATTACTCTCTTCAAAACCTCTAAGGACCTCCAAACTGCTAATTCCAATGACTTTTTCCCAGTTGTCATTTTTTTCGGTTGTTCAGAATCATTTGGCAGTGTTGATCATCCCTTCTTTGTTTAAAGTCCCTCCTGGGTTTCATGACACTAACTTATCCTCTACCTGTCCTTTCTGTTTTCTCTGTTTCCATTTCCTGTCCCTTAAATTTGAGCACAACATGGGCCTTTAGTCTAAATGTATTTTTACTAAGTATCTTCACTTTTATGGTCTTTTCATCACCCACATATCAAAATGGAAAGTTTTATTTTTCTTCTAGCTTTCCTATTCCTCCTCAATATTAGTTGGCCAGTTTGGGGCACTAAATTCCCAGACATTGATTTTTTTTCTTATGCCCCCTTCTCCATCACACATAATGTTCCCCCTCCCTCAAAAAAAATTATAAGTAGTATATAAAGGACTTGATAGAGAGAAACAGAGCCTGAGATAGGTTGTAGGAAGAACCAGCCAATAAGAGGAAAGAGCCACTGTGCAGGGAGGAAGACTATAAATATGAGATGTCTTCACAATAATCCTATGAGGTAGATACTATGGGTATTATCCCCATTTTACAGACTATGGGGCTGAGGTTTATAGACTCTTAAGTGTGATGTTCATGGTCACATCATTAGCATTTCAGAGGAATTATGCCTATAGATTTCATAATACTCAATGCTCTCTCCATAACATCACTATCTTGTAAGATAGATGCTTAGTTATGACAAATGTTCGCATGTTTTTCTCATTTAAAAATGTTTAGAGATGGTGATGAAAGTGTCAGCTGAGTGGTAAATATCAGTATCCCAATTCTTCTCAATCTTAGCCCTGAGAACATTAATAAAATCAGTACTCCCACTCTTGGCAAGGAAATGTTAATGAATTGTCCTGTTACTCATCAACACTCTTCTGTCTGCCATATCCCAAACACTACTCTTTGGATACCCCTCTCCCCACACCCAGATATGTTCTCTTTTCTTAATGTAATGTAATCTCTTTTTGAGGACTGAATCTGTCTTTCTTGTTTGCATTTATTTTCTCACTGCTTGGCACAGAGCCTGGCATAGAGTAAGCAGTTAATAAGTTATTTTTGTTCATTTATTCATATCTCCTTCTTAGCAATTTTTTTCAGTAGTATGACTAAAATGATGTTTGGGAGAATGTCTTCCTCATCACCTTCTCCACCTTTGTTATAGGTTTTTCTTTTAAGTAAAACTGAAATCTTAACTGGATGTGTTTCTGTTCACTCTTCACCCCCTTAATGCTTTGCATTTTAGGCAAGAATCCATGAAGTTTCTGCTTTAGGTTTTCCTTCAAACAGTGAAATATCTAGTATATCTTGTTTTTACTTCCATCTGAAATAGCTGGCAGACTTTGCCTGAAATTTAAATATTTCAAAATTGTTTTTGAATTGTTTGCCATTTATGTTCAAGGGTCTCGGTTCTTGCCTTTGGCCACAGTGTGTGTGTGTGTGTGTGTGTGTGTGTGCGTGCGTGAGTGTGTGTGTGTGTGCATGCATGTGTGTGTGCATATTAACTTGGATTCCTCTGAGAACCAGTTGATTCCAACTGAGTTGTGATCTCTTACAGAAATAAGATATTGTTGTAATATACTTGGTAAGGGAACAAGCATTTATTAAGTTCCTATCATGTGTCAGGCAATGTGCTAAGTACTTTTCAAATATCATCACATTTTGATCCTCACAACAACCTTGGGAGGTAGAGGAAACTGAGGCAGAGGTTAAGTGACTTGCCCAGAGTCACCTAGCTATTGTGTGAGATGGCATTTGAATTCATGTATTCTTGACTCCAAGTCCAGCACTGTATCCATTGTGCCATCAAGCTGCCTCTGATCTAGAGAAGTTTTGTTCTTAGGTGTGTGTGTGTGTGTGTGTGTGTGTGTGTGTGTGTTTAGTTAGTAGAACCTGTGACTTCACTGATGTGGGGTGCGCCTCCATGAAGAATATCTCCCTTAGGGTTGGCAACTTCTCTGCTCATCCCAACGCTGGTTCTCTGTCTGCTATCAGTACAGATCACAGTTCCTCTATTACTCTATCCTGTGGGATTCTTGCATGGATTTCTTTGGAATTCTACACGGAGGTTCTATCCAGTGTGTTAGAGACCTTTTTTAATTATCTAGGGCCTACCAATGCAACAGTTAGGTCATAGACTGTTTCATTCTTTGGCTTTGTATTCCTAGCACCTAGCCCAGTTCCAGGAATATAGTAGATACTTAATAAATGTTTGTGGATTGACTGATCTATTTTCTTTCATTTTCATTGCTTGGCTAGACAACTTCCTTTTCCAGTCATACTCAAATAGATATTTGATCTCATAGATATGGTAATTTTCTTCAACAATGAAGAGTGAATCAGGGGTTTTGTTTTTCTTTGTCATTGGGGCAGGAGTTGAAGTGACAGAGAGAAAATATGTTTTTATTAATTGTTAAAAATTGACAAAAAATAAGCCAACAATGAAGATTACAACCCATCCATACTTGTAAAATCTTGCCCATGTTCATCACTGGAGTTCCAACCATTAAGGAATCCTTCCTCCTCTTTTCCTTGTACTGTGAAGGCAGCAGTGGAACATTCTGGTCATCATCCCTTGATTTTTGAGTTCTCTTTTAAAATTCGTGGATGTCATCCTTGACGACTTCTCCAAACTGCCTTGTTGATGATGTATTACTAACTGTTTGGTCCTATGGAGCGCCTTTCTGTTGCTCTCTGTTCATCCTTATTTCCTTTGGAACTAAGTTTATCATTTAACTCAACTGCAGATGAAGAGATAAAGCTCCAGAAAGGTTTGTTATCTAAAATGACCTCATTGATATTGCATGGGATTTGAACTAAGACTATCTGATGCAAAATCCAGTGCTTTTTTTTTCCACCTGAATATTCAATTAATAGGCAAAGAAACTAGGATCTATGAATTTATGGACTTTTGCTCATGTAGCAAATGAATAGAAGAATCAGCAAAATAAAAAAAAATAGAAGAATCAGGATAGGCTCCAGTTTTAATCCAGGTTCCCTATACTGCATCACATAGCTGAGGGTGGATCTTATACTCTCTGTACCATTAGCAAAATATTATTATTTTTTTGCCTTCTGGTTGTTCTGCATTCTTTATCTTCATTAATCATATTCTTTTTTTTTCCCCCTCATCGACCTAAATAGTCAAGTTAGAACAGACAGGGAAAACTCCATTTTTTGTTGTTTTTCACTCAGGCCTGGGAGAAATCATGTTCAGTGTCCACCTTTTAACATTCCAGAGAGAATGATGAGAAATTGTTTAGAAAAAAAAAAGGAACAAGAAGTTAATGGAGAAAGAATTGAAAAATGGATGAGAAAAACATGTGTCCTCAGCTAAGAAAAACATCTAAGATGTGTATCTTTTCTATTTCAGTGTGCCTAATTACGTGCAAAAAAGAAGAAACTTACATGAAAATAAGAAAGTTTTATGAATGCTTATTTTGCCAAATATTTCTGCATTTATTTAGAGATCGACATGGTTTGTGATGATAAGAGAATACTGTTATTTTTTGAGATGATGTCATAATGAAAACTGTGATAGACTTCTGAAAAGTAACTGTGCCTTCCAACCAAATTATGTGTGTACACTCTGTAAAGAACTCCTGATATGAAAATTAAATTTCACCCAGAGGAAGACCATATGTACACTGACATTCCAGATATAAAAGGTAATGAAAATATAGGCATGATTTAGCTACTGAACATGGTTTAAAACAGAACAAAACATATTATTACTTTTTTCCAAAACATGATCTCTGTGACTTCATCAGTTCCCATAAGTTCAATGGTAACATCTATGTAGATGGCTCCCCAAACCGCTAAATATCTGTTTCTAAATCTTCCTTCTTAACTACTGTCCCACTTAGTCACCATTTGCCTGCTGGACAGCTCCACTGTGAAGTTCTATGTCATTTCAAACAGCATATCAGAAGCTCATTAATTTTCCCCCTAAGCTCATTGTTCCTCCAGATTTCCCTGTATATGAAGGATGCTACCATTCTTCTGGTCAAAGTCTGTCATCCTTGGTCCTTTCCTCTTCCTAACTAGTTGCTAAATCTTAATGATTCTGTTTCTCTGTTTCGGTGATCTTTCCTATGACATGGCTAGTGCCCTCGTTCAGACCCTCATCGACTCCCCCACCACACAGTCATAATAGTTGTGTCATTGGTCTCTCTCCTTCCAGGCTTTGCCTACTCCACTCTATCTTTGCTATAGCTGCAAATTGACGTTCCCTATATACCATTCTGTCCACATTTCCTTATTTAAAAATCTTTAGTGACTTCCCATTGCTGCTGTTATAAAGTACAAACTCTCCTTGCCTTCTACATTTTGGCTCCCACCCACTCTTCTAGCTTTTCATCACTTTTTTCCTTGTTCTGCATCTCATCCCCCAGCAAGGTAGGCCTACTGCTTCTTTCCTGCTCTTTACCTCCCATCTCTCATCCGAGGTTCCCACCACCTCTGACTTTATGATGCTTTGGTCTCCATGCCTTACAATAGGCTGTGCCTTTGCTCAGAATGCCTGCCCTTCTCACCAGTGTAGACTTTTGAGGCTGGTTTGCTTTTATCTTTATATCTTTGGGATTTTTCAGAGACTAAGTGCTTAATAAATGCTTATGGAATTGTCAAAAATAATGGAAACTGGGAATAAGAAAAGTGAGAGCAGGTGTAGTCCAGAAAGGAGATTACTGTCCAGACATGGCACAAACATCCCACCATTGAGTCAGACTTTTCTGAGTCACTGTCTGACTTATTGGATCACATTCTGAAAATATGTTGCTTTTATAGTGATAAAACTGCCTTCCAAGCTGGGCTGTGAGGCCTTTTCAGTTAGCAGTGCAACCACTGAATCTTGATCCAGTAATAAGAATTCATTTTCACATTCACATAGCATCCTAAACTTTACAAAGCATTTAGAACTTTCTGAAATATATAATGAAAATATTATCCCTATCTTACTGATGGGAAATTGAGGGGTCAAGTGACTTAATACACAACAGATCCAGGGCTCGAATCTAGGGCTTTCTGCTACCTTGACATCTGGTATATTTCATTGTTACACCTTACTGGCTTCAATGGCAGAGACCTTGTCTAATCTATATTGTGAAGATCTATGTAGTACCTTGTCCTGTGCCAGGTGTCATGTGCTTAATATGAAGTTAATCTTAATTAATTAAAATTAACTTCATATTAAGCACGTGTTAATTGGGGGGATAATGAGTAATTGTGTATCATGAGTAATTGTGGGATGCGGTTATAATAATTTTATAATCAGCCATACATTTTTTTTATTTCTAGCAATCCATCAATCAATCAATCAATAAACATTTATTAAGCATCTACTTACTATGACCTTGGCCCATCACTTAACCTCTATAGCTCTCAGTTTCCTTATTTACAAATTAAGGAGGTTGGATTTATGTCCATAATTTGGAGCTAGAAAATACTTTGGAGGCCATTGAGTCCAGTTCTTTCATTTTACAGATGTAGAACCTGAGGCCAAGAGATAAGTCACATAGCTAGTAAGTGCTTGAAGCAGGATTTGAACTCAGGTCTTTCTGACTTACAAGTCCATTTCCATCCAACAACAAAATAACTATTTTATTTGTGGTGGTGCTTATATATACATAATATTATATTGTATAATAGATAACATAGTACTATATTTACAGTAGGCAATAGTATTATAAATAAACATAAAATATAAAAACCTCACCATGTATGTGAGTTATGATTTTGACTCATGACGCATTCCTATTGTAGGGTGTTCAGTTTCATAGTTTATATTTCCCATTATGTGACTTTTTAGCATAAGTTATTTTACAAATTCCAATAATTAAAATAATAGTGCTCCCATTTAAGGAACTTGACATATTTTGACTCATTTGAAGAAAATGTCTCTTTTGGATTGGCAGTCCCTTGTGTGTGGACTTGACATTGTATGATTTCCAAAGGGACACATTTCACAAAGTGATGAGGCAAGAATACTGGACTTGGTCTTAGAAGAACTGAGATAAAGTCCCAGTTCTGTCACTTACTTGCAATTTAACCTTGGATAAGACAGACAAATTGCCTTTCTCGACTTCAGTTTCCTCATCTCTATAATAAGCAAATCTTTCTCCAGCTTTCTGTGATCTCTGATGATTTAATTTGTGGATTATTTGCAAGCTTGTTTGTCTTATGTTTGGTAGTTACTCTGTTACATGCTGACCTGGTATGGGAATGGTTTCTAAGACTAAAACCTTTTGATTTACTTGCTTAGTAGTAGTTTTAACAAAATATTAAGTTTGAAGCTATGAAGTAAAATAAAGTATGTAAATTTTGGCATCTAGGCGGCCCAGTGCATAGAGCACTGTACCCTGGAGTCAGGAAGACCTGAGTTTCAAGTCCTGGCTCAATCCTTTATTGTTGTATGACCAAGGCTAAGTCAAGTAATTTTTCTCTGACTCAGTTTCTAAAGCTGTAAAATAAAGGTCACAGTACCCCACTTCACTTGGTCTTTGTCAGGACCAAATGAAATAATATTTGTATAGCAGTTTGTAAATCTTAAAGCATTATATAAATATTAAGTATTAAAAACTATTATAGATAGCCATGGATTTGTTTTAATTCTTGCTGTCCTGGTCTATTATAATAGGTTTTGAGAGTTGATTATATTATGGAAAATAACAGTAATTTTTTGCCAGCAAATATTTCATAAATTTGCAAACTGTAACAGCTGGAAACAACCTTCAAATGGGGCTTAAATACCGTATTCCTAGAATACTCTATGTGTTTACAATTTCTCTGGATTATTATTAACAAAATTCAGTTGAAAGCAGGAGTTTGATCTAGGTTCTAGGAGAATCTAATGGAAAACTTAACCACTGACAGTGACCTTTGGATTCTATTCAGTGTTTCCAGAAGGAGAATGCTTAAGAGGTAATATTAGCTTACACTATCTGCAAAATGTTTTGCTTTCTGCTAGATTTAATGTCATTGTAATGAGCTGCTTGAAGAATGAGCCTACTGATTGAATACGAACTGTATAGTCTAAGGTATAAAGACTTTAACCTGCACTTTAGGACATAAAGCCTGCATTGTTAATAAAAACAAAAAAAGTTTGATACTAAGGCTGTGTCTTACATGGTCACTAGCTTGCCTTCATGTTGAAAAAGCATGTGAAAATACGATTTAAAAATTAACTTTGCATGTGGAATATCCAAACTCTTCCCCTTTAAAAACCTTTCATGTTCTGAATCCTTAGCATTATCTCTTGGTTCCCCCTTCTGATTTCACCTCGGAGCCAGATAGTACTAGTCTACACCTTTGCTGCATTTTGATCTGAATGCACCTTGTCTTTGCAGAGCTCAAGGAAGGACCTTGTTTCCAGCCATCTCTTTGCTCATCTATAAAGGCTGCATCATTGCCTCCAGAGCCTCAAATCAGAGGCTTTTCTTTTTGACAGAAAGGGTGATTGTCAGTCCTCCTGTTTAAGTGGAATCCAAGGAGAGAGAAGTAATGTTTTTATTACTTCTAAGAACTAGCCTTTGTCACATTTATATTTTGATTCCTGAGAGTTAAATGGGTTCAGATATTTGCTGCAATTTAGAAATGGAATTTAGAATTTCGAAGGAAGAATTTTGGTAGATGAATCCTATGTACTACAAAGTTTAGATTACTACAACTAGTAGTAATAACTATCATTTACATACTGCCTTAAGGCTTGCAGAATCCTTTAAAAATACCTCATTTGAGCCTCACATAAATCCTGGAAGGAAGGTGTTATTATTATCCCCATTTCACAGTGGTGGAAACTGAGGCAGATAGCAGTTAAGTGATTTACCCAGACTCACATAACTTGGAAATGTCTGAGACTGGATTTGTACCTGAGTTTTCCTGAATCCAAATCTAACACTCTTATTTAACTGCATCACCCACCTTCATTAGAATGTCTCAGAGTCTGTGCCACAACCATTCTTACGAAGTATTTTTAACATGTCTTAAAGATGTACACATTGAAGCAAATCTTATTCCTTGGCTTGTGTAAGCCTGCAAATATTATAAAGGGAATTGATACAAAGGGAACTGTTTTTACAGTTAAACTGTATCAGGAGTATCTAACTATGTCAATACTGGTGCCTGTATAATCATTAATAGTAAATGGCTTTGACTGGCTATTTAATTATATTGTTGGGGTTTTTTTTTGGGGGGGGGGCAGTGGGAAGTGGCTCATATCAATGCTTTCATTATATGTAGAGAACTCTTTCTACTTATACACATCAGCAACTGTAACTTAGATAAGCAAGGGACTTGCCCATGGTCTCAGAGATATTATTTGTGGTAGGCATTCAGTCCCTTCCTTACTCCATGATAAGCCTACCCATTGCCTGTCTTTGAAGTTGTTTTCATTGTTAAACCAGTTTCAGTAGGGAAAGGTTATTTTTATTCTTCTTTAAAACAAGTGAATTAGAATTTTCTAGGTTGGACATCAGAACATTAGAATTCTATAAAAGTACCTGCCTCTATTAAACCGTTTCTTTAATCTTGTTTGAAAAGAAAACAAAGAGGGGTGCCTAGGGGGTGCAGTGAATAGAGCACCAGCCCTGAAATCAGGAGGACCTGAGTTCAAATCTGGCCTCAGACACTTAACACACTTACTAGCCATGTGACTTTGGGCAAGTCACTTAACCCCAATTGCCCTCCAAAAAAAAAAAAAAAGCAGAAAAGAAAAGAAAAAAAGTTCATTTAGTTGTAGATAATAGTCTATTATTAATAGGCAATAGGCTCACTATCATCTCTTCCAGAACTTATTTTAAAGGTACTTTAAAGTTATTTAATCTAAAGACTGAAAGTGCTACCTTTTTTTTTTTGTTCCTAAGACCATCTATTTATAATCACATTTGATCATGAAGCATTTTCTCTAAATTTTTAGCAAGCTGAGTCTTAACCAAAACTTGGAGTTAGAAAATTTAGGTTCCAATCTAAATGTTTATTGATTGACTGGTAGTACAGTTAGATTTTGAACCCAGATCATGAGACTCTTTAGTTCTAAGCTTTTTTTAAGATTCATTCTTGATCTGCAGCTTTTCATTATATGCTGATTAGTCTGTAAGGTAAAATATGGAGTAATGTTAAGTAATTCTGAAAATGTTGATGGGAAACAGATTGTGGAGGATTTTATATGCCAAGCTGAGTGTATGCATTAACTATTAAAGGTTTTTATAATCTAGAAGTAACATGGTCTAACTTGTGTCTTAGAAACGTAATTTTACCAGCTCTTTGGAAAAGATCCAACTATGCAGTGTCATTGTGAGGGCATTTTATAGTAAAACTGGGAGGAGAAATAAATAAGAAAAAATGGAGGGAGAAAGAAAGAAAGAAAACAGGGAAGGCAGAAAAGATCTATATAAAGTTGAATAGCAAATTCTTTTTCCTCTATGGGATGTTGGTGTCACCCTGTTTAGGCTTTGGAATTAGTGTCAGATGTGCTTATAGACGAGATAGATAAGGAATTATAGAGAACAAACACAGGAAAAGGAGTTTGATCAAAGTGCACTTATATTGGTGCTGTGGGAGACATAATTGTGAAGACACCAAGGGATGGATTTGCATTATATTTAAAAGAAGGGAAGACACCAAAGACATGGGGGGGGGATCATCTTGAACCTGAGTAATACCTTCTGACCAAAGGTGACTGAAAGACTATTATAAGTGGAAAGAACAATGTCTCTGGAGTCAGAGGATTCATCTCTTATGCTTGCTGCCCAGGCGACCTTCATATAATTTTCCTTAGTCTCAGTTTCCTCAATTGTAAATTGAGGAGGTCATACTAGATACCTTAACATCCCATCCAGCACTAGAAAGATTTTTGATGCTGTGACACAAGAACTACTAACCTACATGCCTACTTTTCCATCTAGCTAATATTTTTAGTAGAATAATCTGTGTGTATATTAAGGACATCTAGGCGACTCAATGGATAGAATGTTGTACCTAGAGTCAGCAAGACTCATCTTCCTGAATTCAAATCAGACTTCAGACTCTCTATCATTGTAACCCTGGGCAAATCATTTAATTCTGTTTCCCTTGATTTCCTCTTATAAAATGAACTGGAAGTGGCAAACCGCTCTACCATTTTTGCCAAGAAAACCCCAAATGGCATCACAAAGAATTGGACACTACTGAAAACAATTGAACAACAGTAACATCAACATTAAGG
The DNA here is from genome assembly GCF_028583685.1 of Petaurus breviceps papuanus. Taxonomy (NCBI): domain Eukaryota; kingdom Metazoa; phylum Chordata; class Mammalia; order Diprotodontia; family Petauridae; genus Petaurus; species Petaurus breviceps. Next base: position 650,290 of record NW_027185896.1, read on the forward strand.
ACATACTTAACTGAGAATTAAAAGGAAACAGTCATGATTTTATAAGCAGCATACTAGAGTAGACTGCATTCTTACCTTCACATAGTTGACTCAGAGATGTAGCAAATATAAGATTTCAGTGTGTTAGGTTGTTTTTTTATATATATACTTGTAGCAGCAAGCACCCCAAGCGTCCCCAGGGTGGCTGCCAGCACAGGTTCTTAGATCTGCTTTGTTAAAGGAAAGCAACTCAAAATGGGTTAACAAGCTTACTTTAATCAGTCAACCCAGTTTACCTAGTTCAGGGGAAAAAGGTCAGCACCCTGAACTTCAGAGTATACAGACAGAATTATCAAGACAGAGAAACAGATCAAGTAGACAGATTTCCAAACTGTCCAACCATTACATCCATACCAAATCAACATCTGGGTTTTTCAAAGCCGGGAGGCCCTCAACAACGCTTCCCAGAGTCTCATCTGATCAAATCACAGAACACTTCTCAAAGTGAGCCCCAAAACAAAGCCTCAAATCAGGGTTTATATAGCCTTCTCCTGGCTCAGAGAATGTAACAACCTTCTGGACCCACTGGCCAATCAAAAAGTATCTATGGAAAAACAAGCCTCCCACCCCAGGCTCCAGGTGCACTTTAGCCTAGGGGCAGGGAAGACCTTTAAATTTGCATTTCCTTTACAATACTATTCCAAAGGAATTGTTTTGGGGGATGAGCAAAATACCATGTTTAAAGGCTCTCTTTCAACAAGCTGCTTCCCAAGTATATATTAAAATTATTGAAATTTTATTGAAAATAACAATCAAGACAAACTTATTCGTTCCTTGCTTTTTCAATATCTTTAGATTAGGAAGATATGCATTTGCCAAATGTGCTTGCAACTGTTAGGGAAGAAATCCATTACAGAGTACAACTTAAGGAGAGATGCTCTATATAGATAGTGAGGCTTTCCAGATATTCCTGTGGATGATTGTGCTGTTTATATAAAGCCCCAGAATATTTCAGAACTTCTGGATGATATCTATGATGATTCAGAAGAATTTGGCCTAGCTATTCAGATGGACAAGAACAAGGAGATGAAGAATTCTTATTGTTCACATTATGCCATCCAGTTAGATAGATGATTTAGAGAGGGGTAGAACACAGAGGAGAATCTGAGGGGAGGGGGGAGAGGGAATAACCACATAGATTCACAAGTTGTGGAGCTGAAAGAAATTTTAGAAGACAATCTATTGTAACCTCATTTTCCAAATGAGTAAATAGATGATGAGGGGGTTAAGTGATTTGTTCAAGGTTACAAAATTCATAGGGCACTCAGGATTCAAATGCAGTTTCCCTGAATCACTTTTCTTTCTACTGCATGTCTTCTATAGAAGGTCTCCTAGCCAAAGAGTCAAAGCAACAAGAAGTCACTTTTTTTTTTTTTACCAGAGAAACAGAGCCCCAAAAATGTTTTCTTGCAACCAGTTAATGACACTAGGCCATTCTTGTGTTGGAACTGGCCTAAAAACAAGCAAGCAATGGAGGGAGGGAGGGAGAAAGGGAGAGAGACAGAGAGAGAGAGAGAGACAGAGAGAGAGAGAGAGACAGAGAGAGAGAGAGAGAGAGAGAGACAGAGACAGAGACAGAGACAGAGACAGAGAGACAGAGAGAGACAGAGAGAAAACAAATACTTACATGGATTGTTTCACATACAATTTAATGACATAGAAATACCAGGTGACATTTGCCTACATGTTTTCTGAAGAAATAGTAGTCATACTAGTTGTAGAAAGGGGATCATATAATACCAAAGTAATGATTTAATCCAACCTCATTTACAAATAAGGAAATTGACAACCAGAAAAATTAAATGATTTTCCATTCCAAGATCATGCAGAAGATGTAAGTAGTGATGTCAGGATTCAAATCTAAGTCCTCTCACTCCAAATCCAGCCTTCTTAATGGCTTAATTCTGCCCTAAACCAGTTTATTATAGGCAAGAAAGTCATGCGGCCTCACTCTTTTGAAGCCTTCCTATTCTCTGAGAGCATTTTCTTGTCAGTCATCTTTCCTTCTGTAAAATAATAAATTGATAAACTGGTCAGTAAAATAGTTTTTTTTACAAGAGTGTGACCAAAAGATTCAGATTTATGTAGTAAGACCCTAATGAAGAATTGGGACTACCATCTTGGTTTATTTTTATATTTGCTGAGCTAAGATTATTTGTGCCACAGCCAACTCAAATAGAACTATGGAAGACATCAGGCTTGTGGGTTGTCTTGAAGGAAGGAATAGTAGCTTTTCGATTCCTACCTTTGCAGCCTTCTCTTTGGTACTTTTGGGGCGATTCCAAAAACAATATGCTGTCCCAATGTGTCTATCTTTAGTGCTGTGCTTCTTTATTTCTTTTTACCTATGTGTCTACAGCAATGTGAAACAAAACTCTTTTTTACATAAAAATTGTTGAACTACAGTTGTAAATCAGTTAAGAGCCTTGCCAAAATGAAAAGTAACCTCAATTTAGTTAGGGATCTTTTTTCTTTCCTTTGGAGGATAGGCTAGTGTGGAGAGATCTAGATAAGATTCTGCTCACGGGTTTTTAAATTTGAAGCAGGTATTACAAAACTGCTCACTATGTAAATAATTTGTTTTGCTAGTCATTGGAAATGCATACTTGAAGGAAGATTTAAAGCTATTAGATTATGATCCGTCCAGGTGATTTTGTTCAAGCAAAATATTTCGAATGTCAAAATATGAAGAGTAAATGGAAAGTATATCTTCCTAATTGTTTCTTTTGAGAGTCATAACCATCCTCGTATACACTGAAGTTCTCAACCTTAATCAGCCAGTCACCTTTGGTCACATGTGATTTCACTTCTCTCTTTTACTCCATGTATCTAATAATCTGTGACCAAATCTTCATGATTCTAGCTCTAGAATATCTAGGTTCCCTTCTCTAGTTCCCAGGGCTAGGATCTTAGTTCAAGTCTTCAACAGCTCTCCATTGGAGTATGGCAGTTATTTCCCAACAGCTCTATTGCCTGCCTTCATAAACCCAGGTCTTTCATAATAGCCAAAATAAATTTCCCTTGGCTGACCATGTCACTCACCCTATTTAAAAAATGCTCAGAAACTCCCTTTTGTTGCTCATATAAAATACCAATTCCTTGGCCTCGTATGTAAGTTCTTGACAGTGTAGGTCTGTCTGCTTTTCCAAGCTATTATATATTACTCTCTGTTCTGGTCATACCTTCATGAACAGCTAGTCCCTGAACTGGACGTGCCATTTCCTATCTGTGTGCATTTTCTTGGGCTAGAAATGAAACCTTCAGAATTCTTCTCTTCTTTCATATCTGGCCAGTTCCTAGATTCTCTGAAACCTCCCCTAAAAAGCTAGATCACAAGACTGTTTAATTGGCTGAGGTGTCCTTTGTCTAACCACACATCTGGAAGCTTGTTATCAGTGAAATGATGATATGGTAAACATTTGAAGGAGAATCATGTTTAAACTGGATAAAACCACCCTAGGATAAATGAAACTTCTCTTTTGATACCTGAATAGGTGTGTGTATGTGTGCCTCCTCTATTGTAGATCTCCAAACACTTACTTTTCTGTGTTGTATCTCCTTATTGCACACCTATTCCTGAGTGGAAAGCCCCCAACTTTATTACTACTGCTATGATGAATTGCTGGCATTAAAACAAAACTGTAGACACTTGTAAGGTCTGGAAACCCATGTAGCCAGGTGTCTCAGATAAATACCTTATTTGTTTGTGCTTCCTCCTTGGCAACAGCATATTAGTAGCAATAAGTGACTTTGAATGCATGCAAAAGGGCAATTTCAAAGGAATTCTGAAAGTGGGCGTCACCACAGGTCATAGAAAGTTCTGGGTGTTTGTATTGGGAATTTGGTGTGTTTCAGAGGCTCTTCATCGCTGTTTATAGTAGCTTCTCTTTTATTTTTATAGCCAAATCCACCTACATCGTAGTAGTGATGTGGTCCTTTAATACATTACTGTCAGCTTTTGATGTTTATTCAACTCTGCTTTCTAGGGGCTTTTTTTTTTCTACTAGGACAAAAAAAAGAGTCAATCAGTCAACAAGTATTTATTAAGTGTTTACTATGTGCCAAGGGACTGTGAAACACTGGATATACTGATATAAGTAGGGACAAAGTCAATTCCTATTAACAAAGATCTTGTATCCTGATGCACAAGAAAGTACATAAAAGGAAGCTGGAAAGGGGTGAGAAGAGAGGGTACCTGGCAGCAGGGGTTGTAGCTGATGGAGAAGTTCAAGGGAATGCAGCCTGCTTAGAAATGAAGAGATGGCTGTCCTGAGAACCATCTTAAATGGAGCTTCTGGGAGGATACCCAGAGGCACGTTACAGGGCTGAAATGATCTTCCTAGGTAAAGATTCTGGGGCATGATGGGAAAATCCCAACAAGTTCATTTAGTTACAAAACAAAAAGATGGATGAAGAAAATGGAAATTGGAGAATGGGGGACAGAGATAATCTGAAATACCAGACCAGAAGGAAAGAGGAGGGATTTGTTGATTTTTGTAATTCAGGGAATTGCCTTATTGCTATTATATAGCAATATAGTGTGTATTTAATAAATATTTATTGAATATTTACTGAGTTACTATGATGTACTAAACACCTGTTTGCCTAGTGTCTCTAATGAGTATATTATCCCTTTCCTGGGGTTCAACATTATTAAATTTCTTAAAAGTGTTAAAGATAAGCCCAAAGTAAGTAAAACCAATGGGGAAATGACCATTGCAATTTCATAAAAGAGAAGGCAAAATTTGAAAAACAAAGCAAGAAAGTATACTTTAGTATGTATATATGCCTCAGTGATCTAGATGTTAAACTTGTAATGAACAAATGCATACCAGTGAGCCTGTAGATTGAGATACTTGGTATTTCAACCTTGCTTTGGCCAGGACATCTTACTACATCTTACTATCTTTTTATAGACACCAAAGGATTTTATAACAGCACACGCACACACACACACACACACACACACACTTTTACAAATGTATGTATATTTTGCTACTTTTTAATCTTTCTTGTATCCCCAAAAGCACATAGTAGGTGCTTAATAAATGCTAGTGGATGGTTAAGCTAGAGTTTGTCAAAAATTGTGTGAGATGGTTATTGTCGTTCAGTTGTTTTACAGTTGTATTTGACTCCTAGTGACCCCATTTGGGGTTTTCTTGGCAAAGATATTGGAGTGATTTGCCATTTCCTACCTCAGCTCATTTTACAGATGAGGAAACTGTGGCAAACAAGGTTAAGTGACTTGCCCAGGGTCACACAGCTAGTAAGTGTCTGAGACCAGATTTGAATTCAGGAAGATGAGTATTCCTGACTCCAGACCTAGAGTTTAATCCACTTTTCTACCTAACTGCCCCTGACTGAGATAATAAGGCAAGTCAAAACCATGAACTGGAGAGAGAATATTTGGAAGCAGAGGAAGAGTTAAGATTTAATTACTGAAAGGGTTTAACAGGCTAGAGAGGAATTGGACTTGAACTATTTGGCTCCAGAGAGGATTTTAGCTCAATTTCTCAACAATTAGAAAAATCCTGAGATGGAATTGTGCTGCCTTCAGTGACAATTACCCTTCACTGAAGGTATTCAAATAGACACTGAAATACCACTGGAGGTGGTGTGGATGGTGTTTCTGTTCCAAGTGGGGATTGGACTTTCAGATTCTTCCTAACTGATTCTGTGAGCTTAGAAATTGAGCTAGTTCAAAGACTCAACTTTAAAGCCATGCACTTTATGCCTTAGGTCTTTTTCATTGCCTTATTGATTTATTCATCATCCCATATTTAACAACCTGGATTACCTGGTTTATCTACCTATAGCAAATTAGAAGCAGCATAATAATAGAAGGATAAATGACAAACCTGATTCATGTTGTAGGGGAAGTGACAAGACTGATGGTTTGACATCCCAGGATGAGGTAGTCAAACTAAAAAGCAGACAGATGAACACAGGACAGTCTCACTGTTTAGTGCAATAGTTAACATTTACCACAATGATCATGAGTCATCAAGAAAACTTTAGACTTGTCAAGGTTCTCTGTTTTAGAAGACTGAGAACAGCGTAATTAATTAATTTGAAAGATTATTTGTATCCCAAATGACTTAAAAATGCCTAATGAACTTCTGGCCGTTGAAAGGACCAATTTCAATTCTTTGAAAATTCTATTTGTGCAGATAATACCTCATTTCCTAGCTATGTGGGATGGAGGAGATGTTATAATTTAAAACATTTTTTTTTATAATTTCTGTTTTATCTTTCTGTAGAACTGAACTGACTGCCCTGTTTCCCCAACTCTGTCAATTAACTTTGTTTTTTTATCATATGACTGCCATAACAAAATAATAGTGCTTTAAGTTTTTCAAAGCATTTTACATTACGATGTTATGCAATTCTCACAACACTCCTGTGGCATATTTTGTTATCCCCATTTTACAAAAGGAAATTGAGGCTGGCTAAGAGTTGTTAAGTGGTTTATCCAATGTCACTTAGGTGCTACCAAGTATCTGAGGCAGGATTTGAACTCAGGTCTCCTTGACTCCAGGTCCAGCACTCTATCCTTTGTGCCAGTTGCAGTGTCATTTTGTTAACCCTGTAATACACAGCTAAGATTTATCAGAGAACATGAGAGAGCCCATGACTTTGACCATTGACCATTAATCAGGCTATAACCCTGTCCTTGTAAGAAGATAATCCTCTGTGTCCATGCAAATTCATGGGGTGTGCTTTGGATATTGGCTCCCTAATCACGCACCTAAGCTGTAAATACCTTAGATTGTTTTGATGGTTAGACATCTAGTCATGTGTTATGCAAATACATTCATTTGAGTGATAAGCATTGTTTTGTGACCTCTGGCACTAAAGGAGTTTCTGTGATTCATCTGCATATACCCAAGGACTACTCTGAAGCTTAGAATTTGTCCTTTGTCCTTTGAAGCCTTTCCTATCTGCCACACTGGACTAGTTCCTGGGGACTTGCTGTTGAGGGTAAAGGAAATACCCAAGAGAAAACTAATTAAGGATCTGGTTGTGTAGTCGGCAAGCCCTATACCTACATATAGTACATGTAGGGTGGACAGCAATACTAAATGAATACCAGAGAAATATTTCATAAAAATATTTTTATTTTATATACATATGGGCAGCCTTAAAAGCATATGTGTGTATACACATCCATTTACATAGTGTATTCATATATCTAAGTATATAAATACATGTATCTACTCACATACATTCTTTGGTACTTGATAACATTAAGTTAAAAATATTTGTGATTATTTCACTGAAGAATGCAATTCTCTAAACAAAAGATACCAACCCATTTATAACATTTTACAACCTAACCCCTTTCTACTTTCACATACTGGGCCCCACTATGCACCCTCCAATCCAGCCATATTGTTCTAGATGCTATTTTTTACCCAAGAAACTCCATCTCCTGTCTGTCTCTATTTCTTTTTGCTGGCTAGTCCCCCGTGCCTGGACTGTATTCCTTTCTCATCTCTGCCTCTTCAGAGTTCCTAGTTTCTCTCAAAACTTAGTTCAAGAGCTAACATCTAAGTCTATGGTTTTCAGAATATGCTCTGGGGATCCCTTGGGGTCCTTGAGAACCTTTTAGGGGGGGGTCAGAAATTCAAAACTATTTTCATAATAATACTCAGACTTTTTAATTTATAAATTGGTAAAGATACAAACATGTATGGAAGGAGAGATAGAGACACAGAGAGAGAGAGAGAGAGATCATGTAGTTGAATGTCCCAGTCAATTAAAGAGTACTCTAGAGCACTTAACAATTTACAAAGTGCTTTTGCTTACAACCAGAATCAGGAAGAACTGAGTTCAAATGTGACCTCAGATCATGACTAGCCATGTTGCCCTGGGCAAGTCATTTTTTTCTATCAGCTTCTGTTACTTCAATTGTAAAAAGAGAATTAATACTAGCAACTACCTTCCAGTTTTATTGTAAGGATAAAGTGAGGTAGTATTTGTAAAACTTTAAGAAAAAGTCTTATATAAATGCTAGATATTATAATAGAGATATAGAAACTGAATTCTAGAGAAGGGACAGGGACTGGCTCAAGATCAGAAAGGTACTAAGTGACAGAGCTGGGATTTGAACTGTCTGTCCTAACTCCCAGCTCACATCCTTTCTTCTGTTCCAAATTATCATAGTATTCTTTTTGGATACCGTACATGGAGATATGAACACTAGCTTTTCAAATAGAAAAGTCTCAAAAGATGTTTTAGTCTTTGCAGTCCGTTTGTTCTATGCCTTTAAAAAAATTTTTTTTTTTTGCTTTTTTGGAGGGGGGCAGGTAGGGCAATTGGGGTTAAGTGACTTGCCCAAGGTCACAGGCTAGTTTTGTGTAACATGTCTGGGGCTAGATTTGAATTCAGGTCCTCCTGACTCCAAGGCCGGCCCTCTATTCACTGCACCACCTAACCACCCCTATTCTATGCCTTTTTGCCTATAAAGTTCTACCTATTGAATTCAGAGTTGTTGGGCAGACAATGTTTGTAAATCAGTTTTTGGACTAGAGATTAAAATATATTTTATAAGCTGTTTTGTAGATAACAAAAAAAGAAAAACCCTATTCATTCTCTCTCTGTCTCTATCTCTCTCTCCTCTCCCCCTCCTTCCATTTCTTTCCCTCCATCCCTCTTTTATCTCTCTCCTCTTTCTCTTCTCCTCCATCATCATCATCATCATCATCATCATCATCATCACCAAAGTTCTATCAAAGCCTGACCAGAATTGAAATAAGAGTGGGTTATGAGATTTTATTTTGTTTTCCCCAAGATGCTGACACGAAAGAGGTTTGGAGGTGGCTACAGTTTTCAATCTCCTTTTGTAGCCCAGAAAATATTGTGCTGTGCCTCACATCTTGCAGGCTTCAACTGACCTGTATCCCTATAGGCTGTTATTTTTTAAAATTTCTTTGTTAGAGAGGAAGGTTGTAGGTGACTAAGCTTCCTCTACCTTCTCTGCCCCTGAAATTTTTCCCCTTCATCCCCTCAACCTCTCCCCACCCCCATTCCTCCACTCAGTAATCTGCTGGCTACAGGAACCACTGGTTACAGAAATGAGATTTTTAGGCAGAGTTCACCTAAGATGATCAGCACAGTAGTTAAAATTATGAACCTTGAAGTCAAGAAGACCTGAGTTTGAGACCTACCTCTGACACTGTTCACCTGTATGACTCTGGGCAAGTCATTCTATCTCTTTCTGCCTCTGTTTCCTCTTCTGTAAAATGATGGAGGATAATAACACCTGCCTCATGGAGTTATAGCAATCAAATGAGATAAGGTATATACAATGCTTTGTAAATCTTCAAGTGCTTTGTAAGTGTGAAGTAGTATTATCAGGCAGTTTGATTGCGGTTCCCTAACATCAACTGAACTCTGTGCATCTGGTACAGTTCCACATGTGCTCTTAATTGTTGCTGTCACAGGTTTTTTTTTTTTAATCATTGTATTTTTAGAATGTGGCATTTAAATCCTTTATTGAACATCACCTTTTCCCCTCTGTCATCTAGCCTTTTAGGAATGCCTTAGCATTAGATATCCAATCAATAAATCACCTAAATCATGAGATCATTTCTTAAAAATAGAACTTAAATTCAGCTCTTCCTGTCTTCCTTAATCTAGTTTCTTCCAAAGTTTGGAAGAATTATCACTTTACTGATGCTTTTCCTTAACCCATTCTTAGATTCTTTTTCTTTCCTGTTTAATGAAAAACATAATTTTTTTTTTTTTGCTTTTTGGAGGGGGGGTGGTGCAGGGCAATTGAGGTTAAGTGACCTGCCCAAGGTCACATGGCTAGTAAGTGTTGTGTCTTATACCAGATTTGAACTCAGGTCCTCCTGACTCCAGGGCTGGTGCTTTATTCGCTGCCACCTAGCCACCCCATGAGGAACATAATTTAAAGACACTGGATGGATTCCAGTTGGGATAGAGTTTATCCCAGGGTGTTTTAAAAGTGTTTCATACTTATTTTGTTATTATTTTTCCTTTATTCAAGGTGGTGATACCCTGCCACGTACCAATCAATGACCCACTGGTAAGTTGGCTTTCTTTCCATTGCATCTTTCTCATTTCAGCCCTGGGATACATTGTGAAAATGAGCTTGTAAGCTCCTTGTGGGCAGGGAGTGTTTCATTTTCAACTTTGTATCTATAACATAGCACCTTATACAAAGATCTTTAAGAAATGTTTGTTGAATTGTTTTTTGCTGTGTAAAATCTCTACATAGCTAGCTCACTAAGCTTTCTTTTTTAAAGTCTTAAATATCTCTTACCTTCATTCTTTAACATAGGGAGCAGTTTATTACACTTTTAAAATTGTAGAATTATCTGGAAAAACCCCTCAACAGTTTTCTTATTGTAGTTAGACAGGTGAAGGCCATGACATTTTACCAACTTATAGTAACTTCTTTGGGGTGCTAGCTAACACAGTAGATAGAGTTCTGGGCCTGGAGTCAGGAAAACTGAGTTCAAAGCTGGCTTCAGACACTTCCTAGCTATGTGACCCTAGGCAAGTCCAAGTCCCAGGGCACTTAGCCTTATTTGCCTTGGTTTTCTCATCTGTAAAATGAACTAGGGAAGGAAATGGCAAAGCACTCTATATCTTTGCCAAAAAATCCCCAAATAGGATCATAAGGAGTCAGATGGCTGAAAAAGGACTAAACAACAAGAACTTCTTTTTATTAGGATATAGGATAATTTCAATTTCTCTGTGTTAATAATAAGAGTATATGTTCCTTTAGGACAGGATTTTTTTAATTTTTTGCCTTTATATTCTCAGTGCTTTGCAGCAAGTAGGTGTTTAATAAGAGGTATTGATAGATTAATTTAAAAGTGAAATATACATGCTACTAAGTGAGAACTGTCTTCTAGATATATATCTTTGTTAAAGAAAAGCATGTTGAATTAAAAACAAACTCCATGCTGAACCCCCCATATATAGAATGGACTGATTTTCAGAAATTTCTCACCAGAGCTCATTGCTATGGTATAGATGGTTTATTTTTGTTTTTGTTTTGTTTTAGGACGATGAGATATTCTTTCTCCCATGTAGAAGCTGATTGAAAACACCCACAGATTATTATGGTTTACTCAACTTCCCCTAACTCCTAGGAAAATGAGACTCCTAGCAACCAAAGTTTTTGAGGAACTTTATTTGGAAAAAATGAAATGAACTAGAGTATTGATTGGTACTTATAAAAAAGAAAAGGCTAATTGGCAAAATTTCTCTTTCCTCATAACTTTGTTTATATTATTAACTACTTGTGTTTATTAGATAAATCTTTTCATCACGTATAATTATTTTCTTTATCTCAACAGAATAGAATACAGGTTAATTACCTTATTTTTATAATTAATCACATGTATATGATACTTTGAGGTTTGCAAAACTCTACATATTATCTCATTTGATTCTCACAAAATCATGCGAAATACAGGAACTTATTTCCATTTTACAGATGAAGAAATTGTCTCAGCCAGGTGAAGAGAGTTCTCAGATCCTCACAGCTAGTGAGACAGGTTTGGTTTTGATCCTGGGTTGTCCGGACTTTGAGTTCAGTGTTCTGTGTATACAGTCATTTTGTGTCTCATAACAAACTCACAACGAATGCTCATTTTTGCAAAATTTTCAGTGAGGGGACCCCATTGCCCAATAACTTTTGGATTTCTAGAATGGTCATTTTTCCTTACATTAAAACAAAATCTTTTCTTTAATTCTTTTATTATGGATTGCTGTGACTTAAGTGGGATAGGGTCACTTTGGGCAGATCATTAGATATTTAGCAACATAAATGGTCGGATTGTGTCTGGGATGCTCAAAATGTTCACTTGGGGTGGTAGAGGTCTAAGAGGATTCACTAGCTTTACTCTACTCTTAGCTTAGTCATAAATATGCCCCCATGAACTTTCCAGGGCTTTAGGTTTCTCTTTTAAATTTAGATTGCTGTTGGCCTGATTGTTTTGTTTTGTTTTGTTTTTCCCCTGGATAACTCTTTGCCCCAGGCCAGCTTACACATTGACAGAATTACCAGCACTGGGCTCCCCCCTCAACTTTCTTTTACTTGGGCTTTTTATTCCCTGACCCCTTTCCAGAAATGGGTGAGAAAATTGGGTTCTGATCACAGCTGGTGAGCTGATACACAACTAGAGAGCTCTCCAACAGATTATGACCTTGTCCTCTATAGGCATCCCCTGCTGTGTATTCTGGGATCAAGGCCATGTCTGAATTCCTAGTTTTCTATTGATCTTAGCACATACTTGCATGCCTCAGTAGTTTAACATTTATCCAGGATGGCACAAGAGGATAATGACTGTGTGAAATGTACTGTACCTCTGAGGGCTGAAATAAACAGTTGATTTATTAGTAGTCTCTGGTTTAATTTCAAAGAGCGGGAACTTCTTGGTCTCCATACCATGTTGTTTAGAGACCATTTTTACTTTGCTTTGCTATGTGCTAGTATGTATAACTCTATAGTTATAGCTATACATCTCTCAGTCATCTGTAATAGCTGATGTGACAGAATGTTTTAATTTTTCTAAACCACTTTACATATAATATCATATGCCAATTCATATGAATGCCAGTGTATACACATGTGTATATTTATATCTATACCTATCTACATATACCTGTCAAGAGTCAGCATCACATAAAGGTTAGGGTATTCACTTTAGGGTCAGGAAGACTTAATTTTTTGTCCTATCTTTGATACGTTCTTGCTGTGAGATCATGGGCAGGTTACTTAATTCCTCAGTTCTGTTGGTCACTAAGATTAAAAAAAAAGTTATATACTCATCTACAAGGCTGGAGAGATTTTCCACATTTGGACTTCCTCATATAAATTATATCTGGGTAAAAAAAAGACATGATCTTTGTATGTCTTTATCTGTGCTGATACGCACACACATACACACATATTTACATTTACTCACCTATGATTATATATATACATATATATATATGTATATATGAGGGAGAGGAAGAAACACAAAAACAGCAACACTGAGGTGAGTGTGTATGTGCACATACATATACACATATACTTACAGAAATTTGGAGAACTAGCTCTTAAAACAGTAGTGTGGAAAAGCCTGAACTTTAAGACAATGCTCCTCCCCCTCTGTGCTGGGAAAAGTGCCTAACTTTAAAATAAAAATAAAAATCAAGGAGTAGGGTGGAAAAATGAGCAAATGACAGAAAGAGAAGCTGACCATAAAAATCTACCAGGGTGATAGGGAGAGTCAACACACAAAACTCAGAAGAAGACAGTGGAGTCAAATACTACAAGCAAAGTCTCACAGAAAAATGTGATTGGATTTAAGCTCAATAAGGAGTTTTATGAGAGTTAAACATGATTTTAAAAATCAAATAAGAGTGGTAAAAAGAAAACATTAGGGAAAGAAATGAGAACAAAGGAAGAAAATTAAGAAAATACAATTATTAGGTTGGTAAAAAAAAAAAAGGCAAAAAAATTGAAGAAAAGAATTCCTTAAAGAGCAAAATTGGCCAAATGGGAGAGATATACAAAAGCTCACTGAAGAAAATAATTCCTAAAATTAGAATTGGGCAAGTGGAAGCTAATGACTCCATGAGACATCAAGAAACAATAAAACAAAGTAAAAAAGAACAAAAAAAAATGGAAGTGAAATACCCATCAGAAAAAAAAAAACTATTCGAATATAAATTGAGGTGAAATAATTTAAGAATTATTGACCATCTGAAAGCCATGATCAAAGAAAGAGCCTAGACATATTTTTTAAAAAATTATCAAGGTAAACTCCCCTTAAAGTCTCGAACCACAGGGTAAAATAGAAATGGAAGGAATCCATTGTTGACCACCTGAAAGAGGTCTCAAAATGAAAACTCCCAGGAATATTATGGCCAAATTCCAGAGATCCCAGGTCATGGAGAAAATAATTCAAGCAGACAGAAATAAACTGTTCAGATATCATGGAGCCACAGACAGGATCATCCAAGATTTAGCAGCTACCATGTTAACAGAGCAGAAGACTTGGAATATGATATTTACCTAGCAAAACTGGAGAAAAATGATTATTTAAGGAGCAAGCATTCCTTATGAAAAGACCAGAGCTGAATAGAAAATTTGATTTTCAAATGCAAAACTCAAAGGTAAACATGAAAGAAAAATAATAAGGGACTCAATAAGTTTAAACCATAAACATTTCTATATCAGAAGATGTTGTAACTTCTAAGTATTTTGTCATTATTAGAGCAGTTAGAAAAATTCTACATAGAAAGAGGGTGTGGGAGTGAGTCATTATGTTGGGGTAATGTAGGATAGGTGAGAAAGAAGGAAGCCCTCTGAGAAGGGGAAGTGAGAAGAACAAGGGAGAAAATTATCTCATGTTAAAGAGGTATGCAAGGAAGAGCTTTTATAATGGGGGAGGGGTGAAAGGTGAAGGGTGGCAATGCTTGAATGTCACATCTAAATGGGTTCAAGGAGGGGAATTATATGTGTGTTTGTGTGTGCATATATACATACATATATATGCATATATATAGATATAGCTATATATTTATTCATATTCAATTAAGTAATCTCTTACCATATAGGGAATAAGAATGGGAATGGAAAGAGGAGGGTGTGGAGGGACAGGATCAAAAGAGAGAAGGATAAACAGGAGAAAATTTTCAGTTGTTTAGTGGTTTTCAGTCATTTCTCACGATTCATGATCCCATTTGGGTTTTTCTTGGGAAAGATACTGGAGTGGTTTGCTCTTTCCTTCTCCAGCTCATTTTACAGATGAGAAAACTGAGGCAAACAGGTTTAAAATGACTTTCCCAGGATTGAAGTAGAAAAGCAGGGGTAGCGATCATGATCTCAGACTAACCAAAAGCAAAAAGAAGTCTAATTAAAAGGAATAAACATGGAAACGGCATTTTGCTAAAAGGCATCATTGACAGTGAAGTAATACTAATATTAAATCTGTGCACAAAATGGGGAGGCTAGGTGGTGCAGTGGATAGAGTGCCAGAATTGGGGTCAGGTAGATTCATCTTCCTGAGTTTAAGCTAGTCTCAGACACTAATTGTGTGACCCTGGGCAAGTCACTTAACCCTGTTTGTTTTAGTTTCCTCGTCTGCAAAATGAAGGAAGGAGAAGGAAATGGCAAACCACTCTAATATCTTTGCTAAGAAAGCACCAAATAGGTTCACAAAGAATTGCATGTGACTGAAGCAACTGAACAACAACAAATAAATACACCAAATGGCATAGCAACCAGATTCTTAAAGGAAAAGTTAAATGAATGACAGGAAGAAATGGCTAATAAAATAATCCTTAGTGGAGACCTCAACTTTCCCCTCTCAGAGCTAGATGAATCTAATCATGAAATAAATAAGAAAGAAATTAAGAAGATGTATAGAATCTTAGAAAAATTAGATATGATAGGCCTCTGGAAAAAAACAATGAGAACAGAAAGGAGTATATCTTTTTTTCAGCTGTACATGACACCTTCATAAAAGTGGACCTTGTATTAGGGCATAAAAACCTCACAACCAAATGTAGAAAAGCAGAGTATTAAATGCATCTTTTCCAGATCATAATGCAATGAAAAATTACATTCAATAAAGGGCCATAGAAGTATAGATTAAAGAGTGATTGGAAACTAATCTAATCCAAAAGAACGAGTGAGTCAAAGAAGACATAGAAACAATCAATAATTTCATTAAAGATAAGATATACAGGCACTGGGGGATGGAGATCCATCTTGCCCTACCGGAAAGTCGGAGGGGGTTGGGGGGGATATAGGAGAGAGCAGATTGAGGGAGGGGGTATACAGTGGGATTGCTGTTTTGGGGTGGTGGGTAGGGGAAATAAGGGGAGAAAATTTGTAACTTGAAATCTTGTACAAATGAATGTTGTAAACTAAAAATACCCCCCCCATCAATATAATACCAAAAAAAATGAAGAAAAATAATTTCATCAAAGAAAAGGATGGTAGTAAAACAGTGTAATGGATTTTGCAGGATGCAGCCAAAGCTGACCTTAGGGAAAAATTTATATTTCTAAATGTGTATGTCAATAAAAGAGAGACAGACAGACATGCTGCCTTATGTGATGGCTGTGCTACATCGTTTGACAGGAGTGCGGCATCACATGATGAACATGTCAAGCAGCTGCTATCCATGTGATGGATACACTTTGTCATGTGATCAGTTCACACCACCCTGTGATGGACACACGTCCCCATGTGACAGACACAGTACAACACACTATGGAGTGTGCCAGGCACACCATTTCACCCACGCAGTGCTGTGGCATGTGATGGATAAACAACATCATGTGATGAACACACTATCATGTGACCACATTATGTGACAAACAGCCACATCATGGGATGAGCACACTATTATGTGACTATATCATGTGACAGACAGCCACATCATGTGATGGACACAGCCCCTTCCCTTGTGGAAATCTCAACCCCCTATTTTGTACTTCCCTAGACTCCTCACTCTGCGTCCTTTCCTTTACCACCTATAACTGGCAAGCTTAATCCTTTTCTCCTGTGCAGTCCCTGTCATTTGGGTTCACCCCATGCTCTCTAGGGTTCCTAATAGTTTATATGATTGCTGTAAGGACTGGGTCCATTTCAGTCTACTGACCCATACACTAATAATGCTAATTCTTCAGGTGCACTTGTCTCCCTTTATGAAGTAGGCATGTTTGATAAAATTGTTGGTAATTCATATACCTCCCAAAATCGAATGGCCTTCAATTCAGTCAGTGAATTTACCATGTAGAGCACTATATAACTTTATGTAAAGTGAAGAATCATTTTAACATGACCGATATGTCACTAGGTGATTTATAATCATAGCTAGGACTTAATGTGGGCTTTATGGTCTATAAAGTGCTTTATAAATATTATCTCAATTGGTCGTCACAACACACCTGGGAGGAAGGTGCTGTAATTATTATCCCTATGTTATGTATGAAGAAACTGAGGCCAGCAGAGACTCACCCAGGGTCACAGAGCTAGTGTCTGAGACCAGATTTTAATTCAGATCTTCCAGATTTCAAGTCCTGCTCTCTAGTCACTGTGTTACCCAGATGCCTATGGTTTGATACATAATGCCTGATGTATCTAGCCTGTCAGACACACACACACACACACACACACACACACAGAAGATCTCTTAAAGTTAGATATATCTTCCTACAAATCCTGGAAATCCTAAATATTAGCTTGTGCAGAATAATGAACCGCACATAAGTTACTGGTTCCCTTTCTACTCCAAAACTGCACTCACTATTTTTTGTGTGCATGTTTGGTGTTTGAAAGACCTGATATCCTCACTCCTCATAAGATATGTACTTGATGGTTTACAGATACCTCAGACTCCTCATGCATCAGCCACCCTCTGGTTCAGCTATTCAGAGCTCCAGGTGCTAAGATGCAAACCAGCTGTTGCTGGGTGTTTGGAAACTGCTGGCATTATTTTGACATTTTTTTTTTTTGTTTGCTTGTTTCTCTGCTTGGAAAGGCAGCTTTACAATAGCTGTTGTAATCCTGATTCAAGTGCTTGTTGAAATCATAATGGTTTTGTTTCTTCTTGTTTAGTTTAATGGAAAATCAATATGCTGTGCTTATTGAAAGTGATTCTTATCAAACAGAAAATAGCACAGACAGAAAATGCCACCCATTCAATCTTTTTCAACATTTGTGTCTGTTCCTATTTCTATGATAGTTTTGCTATCAAGTAGACTATTTGTTTATTATTGACCCTGTATTAAAAAATCAAATGTATAATTAAACAGGCATTCATTCAGCTAGCTAGAATCCACAAGTCATAGCATTTTTAAAGGAATTTGAGAAATTATATCAATAACAACATTATTTTTAGTTATCAACAGTAAAATTATTTTTGTGTTCCACAAATAATTGACATACTTCACTTTGAAATCTGTTATGTTTGTGTGTTCCTTCCTCCTCCTTTCCCCCAAAAAACCCCAAACTCATTTAGACCATACTGCAAGGATGTAAAGGACACTGAGGAGTTTGGTTTTTTGAGAGGAAGGGGAGGAGGGTTTGAGTCAGTTTGGTTTAAATGGAAGTTTGTATTCAAGAATGCTCTTACATAGTGACCCACTGAGGCAGTTGGTGAAAGAGCTTTGTGGTTCAGAGTACCAACAGTGAGGAGTAAGCCCTGGCCATGCATACATGTTGGGGCCTCACCCAGACCAATACTGTACAGGCCATTTGGTGAGAGTAAGAGTTGTCTCTTGAGACTCTGTGGGTTCAGATGTGAATTCTTTATTGTTGAAATAGAGCTTGGCTATATTCTGAGGCTTTGAGAGGATAAGGCTTATAAGAAGAGCTGATGACCACCTCTGAGGGCAGTGACAAATACTGTGTTTCCCATTTTGAACCTGAGTAGGATCAATGTGAGACAGAAAGGCAGGAGGTCTCTATATTGAGACCTTTTGTTTCAGGATGTTGTTGTGAAATCAGGGTGAATTTATTCATTAAAAAAATAGATGTATGTATTATATATAGAAACATTACAGTTAACCATTTTATGTACTTTCATTTAAATATTTTGTTTGTATATATTAATTTTTGGTTTTATGGATTATTATTAAGGTCACAACAACAAAAAAAATTTAGGAAACTAGAGGTCATTGAACAGGAAATTGACTGGCCTATATCCCAGTCTGACATTAAAAGTCAATTCTTTATCTCAGTAACATGGCAACACTGTTTTGATATCCTTCAATTAAACTTCTCAGTATGGGAATCTTTCAGATTTTTTACTGAACACAAGAGAGCACAAAGTATAAATAAGACATAGTCCTTGTTCTTGTGGAAAATATAATGTAATAGAGGAGAAAATTAAAGAGAGCTTTAGCTGAGCTAAAGGGCAGTGGACTGGGGGGTGAACTTTTATTTTCTGTGGCCACTCTTGCTAGTCTTCTTTCTTCATTTTCCATATACATATATGTCTGTATGTATATATGTATGTGTATATGTATGTATGTATTTATACAACCTTTTTCGTTGCAAGCTAAGAATTTCCATTCATCTTAAGTTCATTAGTAGCAAGTAGGGCAAAAAGGCATGCAGTTGACTGATTTGTCAATCAAAGAGTGCAGTGTAACATTCCTTCTGTCATCTTCATCCCTTGTTTTAAGGTGGTGGATCCCTTTGGAGTCTCCAAGCTTCTGTTATAAATATGATTCTTAGACTGCACACTAAAAAGAAAAATAATTTTATGTTTCTTAACCTAGAAAGCTCCTTCTTCCAGAAGAGATGGCTTAAGTCACATGGTTGGAGGAATATAGAATTTAAATTGCTTGATCAGGTTTATACATACTGGACTAAACTAAATATTCATATGAGGCATATTTGAATCCACATCAAACTCTTAAACTCACCCAGGCCATGATGCCTTATGGCAACAATAGTTCATAATAGGATGTGTATGTCCCAGTTAGATAACATGTTAGGCTTTCATAGTGATTTCTCCATTCATACTCTTTTGTTATTGGAGGATGTTAAGGTGTGGTGACTCGATATATTAAAAATTCATGTTATCCAACTTCAACTGAGCCCTCACTAAATCAGAGAGTCCTTTTATTCCTCGCTTTTGGGCCCCACTGAAGTATTCCAAATCTTCTTTTCCTTCTTCAAGCCTCCCTCATCTCATCCCTGTCTTTCAGCTGAGTACTTTGTCTCTTACTTTACTGAGAAAATTGGGGTTATTTGATGGGAACTCCTTTGTCTCTATTTATCTCAGAACCATTTGATCTAATCTTCTACTCCTATTTTTCTCTATTCTCTGACAAAGAGATAGGCCTTCTCCTTGCCAAGGGCCAACCATTCTACATATGTCTGATTGAATGCCCTCCCATCTTCTCCAGCAGATTGCAACCTCATTCTCTCTCTGTCTCTCTCACTCTTTGTCTGTCTGTCTGTCTATCTCTCTCTCTCTCACACACACACACACCCCTCACCCCTCCAACTATTTTCCTATTACTCTCTTCCTTTTTTCTCTCAGCCAAATCTTTGAGAAAGCTATCTACTTTTGCTACTGCCACCTCTTCTCCCTTCACTTATTCCTCAGTCCTTTGCACTCTGGCTTCTGACTACATCACTCAACGTGATATAGTAACGGAAATGTATGTCCAAAGTCACTAGTGATCTCCTAGTTGTCCTGTCTGTGTTTTTTATCAATCCTCATCCTTCTCAACCCATCTACTTCATTTCAGCCCTTCACTAATTTCTCCTCTTGGATAAATTTTCCTTTTCAAGTTTTCATGACACTGCTCTTTCTTGAATGCTTCCAACATTAATTTTCCTATGGTGCTTTTCTTCCTGAGTTAACTAGAAACCACACAGTAGATGAACGCAATGGTCAGCTGTTTGCATGGAGGCAAGGACTGACAAGTGAGGAGTTCAGAGTAAGACTTCTAAAGGGGGAAGTAGCGATCTTGTTTGAAGTGATCCAACTCAGTTGTGGAAGCAAAGACTTTTAAAGTCTTTTTTAAAAAGCAGACTTTTAAAGACTCAGAGGCACTTAAATGGCAGTTTAAAAAGTTAAGCAGGAAATGTGGTCTTTCTAGGAGAGTCTGAAGGGCAGCTCTGATTCCTAGGGAAGTATCCAGATTCCCATCTTTCCCTTCTCACAGTTCCACGCTCATGTACTCCTTGTCAGACTAGTAGAAAATTCCCTGTTTGCTATTTCCATTTGTATCAAAATATGTGGACTATTGGCTTGTCCATTTGAGTTAAAGCCTTCAGCCACTTGTGGCCTTGTGAATTCCATTTGTTAGTTAGGTCATTCTATTTCCTTTATCTTTACTCCCTTGATAACCTAGATAGTTTTGTATATTTTGTTGCTATTTGTGAATCTATTTATCTTCACTCTCCTTGACTCCATATATCCAAATGAGTTTGCCAAACTTTGAGTTGTTTGCGCTTTCACAATAACTTTTGAATCCATATCTTTATCTCTATTCATTTTGCTTTCGTGCTAGATAGGCTTACATCACCTCTTGCATACCAATAATAGTAATATGCTTTCTGATTCTGTTTTCTCAAACCTCTACTCTTAAAAAAAT
Source organism: Petaurus breviceps papuanus (assembly GCF_028583685.1). NCBI lineage: Eukaryota > Metazoa > Chordata > Mammalia > Diprotodontia > Petauridae > Petaurus > Petaurus breviceps. The sequence continues at coordinate 671,434 of NW_027185896.1, forward strand.
TCCTCTTAGTTATGAATTGTGGTTAATTGAATGCCAGTTAGCTGAGGCTTTAATTTTATATGAAGTCTTAGGGATTAACAAACTAGTTTACTTAATTGTAAGACTATTGTATAAATAGGATTTCTTTCATACATAGGGTACTTTCTGTCATGTTATAATTTCAAGAGCTTTTTAATTGGTATCTTTTCCTTCTCCAATGTATCTTCCACACAGCTCGGCAATCCTCGGTCCTTTGCCCTCTGCCAAAATTATTTTCCTAAAGCACATGTCTAACCATGTCACTCCCTTGATTAATAATCTAGTGCCTCTTAACACTTTGAGAATAAAATAAAAACTTCTGGATGATAGAAGGGAGGGTAGATTGGGGGAGGGGGCAGTCAGAAGCAAACACTTGAAAAGGGACAGGATCAAAGGAGTATATAGAATAAATGGGATAGGATGGAGGGAAATGTAGTTAGTCTTTGACAATATGACTACTATGAAAATGTTTTGCATAACTACACATGTATAACCTACATTGAATTGCTTGCCTTCTTAGTAGGGGTGGCTGAGAAGGGAAGAAGGGAGAGAATGTGCAGCTAGAAAATAAGATATACAGGCAATGGGATATAAAAATCCATCTTGCCCTACAAGAAAATAAGGAGGAAGAGGGTAAGGGAGGGATGGAGGGGATGTAAGAGAGGGCAGACTGGGGGAAGGGGTAATCAGTATGCTTGCCATCTTGGGGTGGGGGATAGGGGAGAATGGCGAGAAAATTTGGAACTCAGAATCTTGTGGAAATGAATGTTGAAAACTATAAATAAATAAATTCTGGGGAAAAAATTAAAAAGAAAAAAAAACTCCTTTGGCATGTAAAGAGCTTCCCAATGTGGCCTCAAATTACCTTTCTAGCTTTATGATACATCACTTCCTTTCAGGTTCTCTGTGATCTAGTAGCTGAACTTTCTTCTTGTTCCCCATAAACAGTATCTCCATCTCCCATCTCCATGTCTTTGCACTGGATGCTTTCTGTGCCTGTAATCCTTATTTTCTCCTTTTCGAATCTCTAAGAATTTCTCAAAGTTGAGCTCAAGTGATGCTTTCTTTCTTTCTCTTTCTTTATTTCTTCCTTCCTTTCTTTCTTTCTTCCTTTCTTCCTTTCTTTCTTTCTTTCTTTCTTTCTTTCTTTCTTTCTTTCTTTCTTTCTGTCTCTCCCTTTCTCTTTCTCCCTTCTTCCCTTTCTCACCTCTTCCTCCTCCTCCTCCTCCTCCTCCTTCTTTAATGTTAATTGAGATCTTTTTTTTTTTTTAACATATTTTACCTGGTATTTCTTTCCCTTTCCCTCCACAGATTGTTCTATATAACAATTAGTGAGAGGGGGCAAGATCATTATAATCATTCTATATGTTGTTTTTCTGATTCTACTTATTTTACTCTAATTCCATTCATATAAAGTCTTTCACCCTTCTGAGTCCTTCATCTTTTCATTTAAGATTCAGTAATAATCTATTCTCTGTGTATGTATGTATATGTATACATAAAAACCACTACAAATCTGAATATTGGATGTGTATATACATATATATATAGAGTTTGGCTGGTTGGTTGTTGTCCTTCATTCTTGAAGAGAATCAAAATGACATCACTATGCTAGAATCAGATTTCAGTGTCTCCAGCTGTGGTTGATCAGACTAATACAAGCTTGGAATGCTCTACCACAAGTCAGGTACAAATAGTCTGTGTGAACATTTGGGCTGGATACTCTAAACTTGCACATCCTGCATTGCCTTTGAGCTATTTCAATTCTGCTTTGCTCATAGAGCACAGCATCTTCTTTAATGTGGGTATGCCATGCTGAGTGGTCCTGTGCTAGTGTCTCCCTTGTTATGCAATCACTTCCAAAGTTCTTGAGAGACCTTGAGAGTGTCCTTGTATCAATTCTTCTGACCACCATGTGATTTTTGTCCCGTGTGAGTTCTCCATAAAAAAGTCTTTTTGGCAAGTGTACATTTTATATAATATACACACACACACATAAGTATGCACATCTATCTACCTATCTATCTATCATCTATCTATCTGTCTGTCTGTCTGCCTGTCTGCCTGTCTGCCTGTCTATCTGTTTAACCATTTCCCAATGGATGGGCATCTTCTTTGTTTGTGGTTGTTTGCTACCACAAAAAGTGTTGACTGCATGTCTGCTTTAATGTTAAGTAGTGCTGAACTTAGGGGCAGCTAGGTGGCGAAGTGGATACAATGATGGGCCTGAAGTAAGGAAGACTCATCTTCCTGAGTTCAAATCTGACCCCAGATACTTACTAGCTGTGTGACCCTGGGAAGTCACGCTGTTTGCCTCATCTGCTCATCTATAAAATGACCTGGAGAAGGAAATGATAAACCACTCCAGTATCTACCAAGAAAAACCCAAATAGGGTCACGAAGAGTTGGAAAAGATTGAAATAACTGAACAACAAGAAGTACTGAACTTGATCCCGTGGCTCCAGGCATTTTTCTCTAACTATTCCTCATGCCTAGTTCTCCCTTCTCTGCCCCAGTTATTGACCTCCCTGTTTTCCTTTAAGTCCCAATTAAAATTTGACTTTCTCCAAGAAACCTTCCCGAATCCCTCTTAATTTTACTCCCTTCCCCTTTTAATTATTTCCTATTTATCATATGTGTGTATCTATATTTATCTTGCTATATATTTCTTTGCAAGGTGTCTCCCCCATTAGATTGTAAATTCCTTAAGCATGAACTGTCTTTGTTTCTTTTTGTATCCCCTGGTACATAGTAGTCACTTAATAAATGTTTATTGATTGAATGACATTGGGGAATTTTAATATGAAATAACATCTTTGAAATTTAAAGGTTGCCCCTTTTTCTAAGTGTTCCGCACAGTTTTTGTTTTTGATGTAATCTCCTATTTTCCCTAAAATTTATTAGTTCTTGTTACTTCTAGTTATGTCTTTGTTTCCTTCTCTGAGCCTAGAGACAATACTCATTGAGCAAAAGAGGGTCATAGAATCATGGTTTTCATTGCAAAAGTATTGGGAAAGACCCTTAGAGGCCATCTAATAAAATCTTATTGCTATTAAGATGCTCAGAATGGATTTCTCAGAAATATAAGAAGTTTGTTGACTTGATGAGTAACCTAATGAGAATGTGGAAAAAATAAAATATGTGTAGCCTGTATTTTTAAAGAGGTATTTGGGGATTTTTTCCCCCTTCTTGTGTCAGTTTTCTTTCCTTCTTCCATCAGTCTTCTAGAGTAAGGAATTTAAAGCTTTCATTCCCTGGAGGCCCCTAGAGTATCCTGATGCATGTCTTGCATTAGCTAAATGTGTCTTGAAAGCTTGAACCCTATGGCTCATTTCCATTCCTATCACAAAATGACTCTATTGTTGAAATGGACCTGATGGCAGCTTGGTGTGTCAGAGCCAAGGCACAATTAATGGGTGATGCTTACCAGGGAAGATTGTGACTTGACCTTTGTCCTGCCTCTTCTTTTTCAGCTGCTTGCCAAAACATTCCACATACCTGTGTGGTTGCCATTTTGACATCACAGTAATAAATTCTTGGGAAAATAAGTGGCAGCTTGAAGACTTCCAAGTGGCTTAAAGAAAATAAATCTAACCACAGTCTGAACTTTTGATCGCTTCATTTCCTTATGAATATATTCCTTTTTCTGCTTTCACCTTTTCTTCCTTTGTTAAAAAAATCCAGATGCCTTTTATAATTTGAATGTTTTGAAAATGGAAGGTGCTTTAATTCCTGGAGATGGTTTTTAGTTCAGACCTGGTTTAGAAGAATAAATAAATATTATAGTTCTTTATGTTTCCTTTATTCAAAATCATCCAGTGTATGTGGGAGAATTTGTTTTTTTACTGTTACTGCCCACTAATGTTGTCATAAAAGATTGAATACATTATATTAAAACCACCTGCTTTCAGTAACACAGTGCCACAGTAAAAGTGTAGGAAAACTCAGAGTACTTAAGTGCTTGATTTGAGTTCTGTACCATGATTTTTTAAAGAAGGAAAATTGCCTCCTCATCAATCTCTTCTTCTCTGTCCTTTCTCCCCACGCATTAATTGTTTGAGTAATCTTCCTGATGAACAGATCTGATAATATTTGGCAAAAATTTCTGTAGCTCATCATTGCCTATTGAGTAGGGTACAAACTTAGGCATGATTATGTCTCTCCAGTCTGGCTTAAATCATCCTTTGTAGTATTTTTTCCTATTGTGCTTCTACCCATACTCAATCCTTCTGCCAAAATGGACTTCTTTTCGTTTCCCCAAAAGCTCTCATCTGTTCCTTTGCTTATAAAGTTCATTTTGTCTTATTTCCTTTCTCCAACCAGTCTGCCTTTTGAATTTCTGTCCATTCTTCAGAAGTTGGTTGAAATGACCTCACCATCTCCATGAAGCTTTCTAATTGTTCCCAACTGTGGCTGGGTCATCTCTCCATCTCATTCCCCAGACCCCACTAATCAGAGATAAATCTATTCCTCCTCAGTACCTCTCTAGTGAAAATATTGTTACATTTTGTTTTAGTGTTATATAACTCTCACAGTCTTTTAGACTGTAAGTTTCCCAAGGTCACAAACTGACTAATTCATCCTTGAGTCTTTCTTCAGCCCAGTACGATGTATTGTACAGACTAACCAGCTATTTGTTGTTTTTTTTTTTTAACAAATGAATGACTAAATGAAAAAGGAACTTGTTCACAGAACCTCACTTTTCATTTCCCCTATCTTTACCTAGACTGCTTTCTGTTGTCATTTCAACTGCCTTTTTGGAAACTAGAGTTTCTATAAGTGTTCCACTCGGGTGCCACTTGTTGAGGCTAGGCACTGACTGTTATATTGATGGATAGAGAGCTAGACTCCAAGTCTGGAAGACCTACATTCAAGTTATACTTTTGACTCATTGGCTTGTGGTTCTGAAAAGGTTGTAACCCTTCAACATTTTAGGCAACTTTCTTATGCTCTAAGTTGCAGAGAATGTGCCTACCTGCATTGATGGAGGGAATTTCCTCATTTGGGAGTTCCCCATACCAAAGAAAGTATAAGTCTAGTTTCTATTCCTCACTGTAGCCCTCTCCTGTAACACAGTTTTCTCCCTTCCTGTAACCCTTCCCCTTTTTCCTCTTCTTCCCCTTCTTCCTCTTCTTCCCCTTCTTTCCTTTCTTCCCCTTCTTTCCCTTCTTCCTCTTCCCCTTCTTTCTCTTCCCCTTCTTTCCTTCTCCCTTCTTACCATTCTTCCCCTTCCCTTCCCTTTCTTTTCTTTTCCTCTTTGCTTTTTTGGAGGGGGGAGGGCAGGGCAATTGGGGTTAAGTGACTTGCCCAAGGTCTCACAGCTAGTAAGTGTTAAGTGTCCGAAGATGGATTTGAACTCAGGTCCTCCTGACTCCAGAGCCAGTGCTCTATTCACTGTACCACCTAGCTGCCCCCACAGTTTTCTTAATATGATATACTCAATACATGTTTGTTATTAAACACATTTCATCTTATTTTATCCTAGATATACTTTAGATTGGCATAAATACATAAGAATGTTTTGGAACATTAATCTGCTTCTAAGAAATTTTAATGATTAAAATCTCATGAACATAAATTAGTTATCCTTAGAATGTCTTTATTGATCAACTAATAATAACAGATATTTATAAAGTACCTACTGTGTACCAGGTATTCTACTCAGTGTTAGGGAAACAGAGATAAAAATGAAGTAGCCCCTGCCACCAAGACACTTATGTTCAACTGATCTACTTTCAGGGAAGACTTGGAATTGTACCATTAGAATTTTAGACAGAAGGAACCTTGGAGATAGATCATCTACTACGTTTTAAAATATTTTGATAACTTTTTAAATATAATTATTTTCATTTTATACATCTAAAGATATTTTTTCTCAAGGAACTCATAAACTTCAGCAGACTATCAAAAGAGTTCATGCCACAGATACAAAAAGTCAGGAACCCCTGATCAAGACTAGCTCTTGAATTTTATAAATGTTTTTTAATACCCAGTGAGCTGGTGGGAAAGCTGTGTCTAAAACTCATGTTTGTCCACAATCCATCTATACTTTCCACTATGACCTACTCTCTTTATTTTTTTATCACCTCAATGTCCTTAATCAGTATTTGTTAAACAAAGGAGTAAATGAATAAATGGATGATATTCATTGTCATCAAACTACATTAATTTTAAACCACATGGGGGAAAACCTGGGTGTAAATCTTACTTGTGCCATTAACCAGCTATTCAGCTTTTTCATTAACTTTTCTTGACTATATTTTCTTCATCATATCTGTTTTTTTTTAGAAGAATTTCATGAAGAACCTACTACATCCAAAGCAGTGTGCTAAATTCTAGGATTATTAAGAAAGATATGGCAAAGACCTTACCCACAAGGAGTTTGTACTCTATTGGGGTGGGGTATCGAGCAGAAAGCTAGGATGGCATCATGTAGGGATTTGTTCTTTATTTGATAAACTCTTATTATTCTACGTAATTTCTGATCCCTGTAGCTCTAAGATGCTGCAGTTTTCTACCTTTTTCAAATTACTGGGGAACAAGATGCTTGTAAGAAATATCTGTGTTAGACCACTGAACATTACTTTTGTGATTTAAAAGAATTAGTAATTTAGCTTCTTTTTTCATTGCATTCCATTTGGAGAATTCCCCTGTAAGAAGACACGTAGTCTTTCCAGACGGGTGAATTAATTGGTAATTTTGTTCATTCCTCTTTCAAAGTACAGCAGATTCAACCTAGCTTCCAATTATTATACCTAGTTCCTCTAATGAATTTATAAATGAATTTAGATTAAAAAATAAATATGCATTCAATTTAGATAATGCATCTGTTGTAGAGCAAGGTGCAGTATTGTACTTGCTAAAAAAGTGCTTACATCCTAGGAAGAACAGGGCCTTGTTGAGGAAAACGATACTTAATTCATTAATTCGATTTTTTTATGTTTAAAAAAAAGTATTTTCTCAGCCCTGATGATGGAATGACAGCTAAGTGGTTCAATGAATAGAGTGCTGGCCCTGGAGTATGGATGACTCATCTTCCTGAGTTGCAATGGGGCCTCAGACACTTACTAGCTATGTGACCTTGTGCAAGTCATTTTAACCCTATTTGCCTCATCTGCTTGTTTGTAAAATGAGCTGGAGAAGGAAATAGCAAACCACTCCACATCTTTGCTGAGAAAATCCCAAATGGGGTCACAAAGAGTTGGACATGAATGAAGAAAAGTGATTGAACGACGAAAGTCATTGACTAATCATCTTGGCACACACATAGTTAAAATGGATTAGCTTTACAAACACATTATGACATGTACTTGTCCACATATATTAATAAAAATAGCATTAATAATAATAATAGTTAACATTTATGTAGCTTTTGCTATATACCAGGCATTATGCTAAGTGCTTTATAATTGTTGTCTCATTTGATCCTTAACAACAATCTCGGAAGGTGGGTGCTAAGTTATCTCCATTTTATAAGTGAGCAAACTGTGAGAGATGAGCAATTAGATCAATGCCAAGTTCATCCCTAGATTCTGTCTTGTTTTGAGTGGTCACTGTAGTAGTCTCCCAATGAATGCCCAGTCTAGAAGATCACAGTGCAGGTTTGATGATTTGAAGAATTGTCACATCCTCTCTCCCTGGTTTTCCATTTAGCCCGGTATTTCATCATGACAATACACCCGTGAATACTTGCCTTTAGGACACATTCTGCATTTAGTCACTGGAGTATTGGCCTCTGGGAAGATTGTCTTTCCAGCAGTGCTATAGTGTCATCTATTCAGGACACATATGACTTAGAACCTACTAAATTTGACAGTAAATTGACATAGTCAGGTTAGTGTTACATTGGTGATGGGGAGCCTTTGTCTCTAGTCCAAATTTTAAGTTGTTTCACACTGTCTTTTTGTTTCCTTTCTATGAGTCAGTCAGCTGTCTCCATACCTAGCAAGAGGAGATGAATTAAAGGAATTCCCATAGTCTGTATTATAATCATAGGCAGCTAAACCTTAAGATAGAAGGCATTTATAGCTCTATATTACATGTCCTCTGATATCATCTGAACCTGGCTCAGCATTAAGAAGAATTTCTTAAGGCAACCTATTTAATGAAGGAGGGCTCATTGTTCTCAGTTGGAGCCTTTGGTGTTTGTAACTATGGGTGGGCTTATATTAGAATAATGTAGAGGAATTGTGGAGTAGTGACTGAAGTGTTGAATTTAGAGTCAGGAATATAGGTCAGATCCCTCCTTAGATATAGCTCCTACCTCTGTGAACCTGCACAAGTCAGTTTCCTTATCTGTCAATTAGAGTTAAGTAATAGACTCTACCTCCCCCAGGTAGATGATCAAATAGCGTAGAAAGTAGAAAATCAAATAAACGAGTTACATATTTAAAACACCTTGCTTACTTAAAGTGCTATTTAAATATTAGCTATGATGGTTATTATTAACATTTTAGCCATGTTTTTATAGGTTTTTAAGCTTTACAAAATACCACTTATTGGTTGTTCCATTATTGCTGAATGTAAAATCTCTTTTTAGTTATGAATGCCATGAAGAAAGGGATCTCATAGTAGGATGTGATTTGCCCAAGAGCACATTGCTTGTTAGCGATGGAACAGAAACTAGAATCAAAGTATCCTGACTTCTCATCCACTTTATTAACTTACCTTGTTCATATATTTACTGTGAGAAAATGACTTGAGTGCTGTAAGAAAGGGTGAGCTGGTGGATTTTAGAAAAACATGGAGACTTGCATGAAATAAGGAAGAGTGAAATGAGCAGAACCAAGAGATCCTTGTGTGCAATAACAACAAAATTGTTTGACCAACAACTGTGAATGACCAAGTTATTCTGAATATTATAAGTACTCAAATCAACTACAAAGGAATGACTTAGGGAATTTCTAGGTTGGCACCTACTTTGCAACTCATAGCTTTAGAAAGTTGCCTGGGACACTGAGAGGTTAATTGAATTCCCCAGGGTCACACAGCTAGTCTTTGTGAGGGGCAGAGTTTGGACCCAGGTCTTCCTGCCTGAGTCCAGCTTTTTTTTCATAGTGTCATATAGCTTATGGAGGCCAAATAGCAGTACCAGTAGCATTTGATGGGGCAACTGAAGTAGACAAAGGTTGAGTGAGGATAATAAAAACACTTATATGCCAAGATTTTTGTGAGGATTTGCAATATTTATAAAGTGCTTTGAAATCCTTAAGGTACTATGTAAATGCTAGCTATCATCATTAGCTGTATAGCAGTTTAAGGTTGTAAAGGGCTATACATGTTAACTCATTTGATCTTTACAGCAACCCTCTCAGGTAGGTGCTATCATTCTCCCTATTTTACAGATGAGGAAACTGGGTCAGAGAATGCTTAAGTGAAATACCCAGGGTCACATAGTTGGCATCTGAGACTGGATTTGAACACAGGACTTTCACATTATATACCAAGTTGGCAAAAAGGTGATGTTAAAGAATATCCTTAGGGAACTCTCTTCTTGGTGAAACTTACATGCCATATAATATGACACTATTGACGGATCATCTGGAAGTGATATTCTGGATAATCCAAAAATGTATCTTATATTGGCAATGGAGAAGTGGGCAGATAAAATGCAGCGTTCCTTGTGAGGCCCTTGACAATATAAGTAGTATTTTCGGACAAGTCTGGTCCTGTCACCTCTATTAAGATTTTTTTCTTGGCAGTAGCTTCATGGAAAGGGAAATGAGAACATACTTAGCAGCTCTAGTAGAAGAACACGATGCCCTTTGAGTTGGTGAATGTTTGTTTCACTGGGACTCACTGCTCCCTCTTACCATATCCTAAGAATGTAAGTAGGCATGTTGGTGGGTGAAGAGATACGGTGGCATTAAAGGCATGCCCAGATCCTGGAAGATCTAAGTGAATAAGCTAGGAAGTTGCAATTTTTTGAGTTACCTGCCTACCTAACCTATCTCTCTTTTCTCTTTTTTTAAAATAATATTCTTTGTCCATCTTAAAGCTCAAAGGGGAAGGGAATAAACATTTATATAGTGCTTACTAAGTGTGTGGAGCAGTAGATGGAATACCAGGCCTGGAGTCAGGAGGACTCATCCCTCTGGATTTAAATATGGCCTCAGAACCTTACTAGCTATGTGACCTTGGGCAAACCACTTAACCCTCTTTGCCTTGGTTTGCTCAGCTATAAAATGAGCTGGAGAAGGAAATAGCAGATCACTCCATTATCTCTGCAAAGAAAACTCCAAATGGGGTCACTAAGAGTTGGACACAACAACAATAACGTGCTAAGCATTTTACAGATGTTATTATAAAGTAATCCTCATTAGAACCCTGTGAGGTAGGTGCCATTATTATCCCCATTTTATAGTTGAGGAAACTGAGGCAGACATATTAAATGACTTGCTCAGAATTACAGTCAGTAAATATTCGAGGCCATAATTGAACTTACTGACTCCAGTCCCAGCACTCTCTCCACTGTGCCATGTAGATGCCATACTGTATGAATGTGAACTATTTTATCTATCATGATCACGTCTCAAATGGAATCCTCTTCCTTTTAATGTTCTGTGAATGAGACATGAGACGATGGAGCAGTTTTATAGTATTTGAAGGCCTGTTCTGGGAGATAAGACTGAGAGAGTAGAGTTAAGAAGTATGAGTGGAAAGTTGTGTAGAATTTAGGTTTGATGTAATCTTCCTCAGCTAATGTCCTAGCTACTTAATTATTCTCCTTGCCTCAAGTCCCTCTCCCCTCCTTTCCCCTGTCTAGGTACCGAGATGATTTTTGTGGTATTTTTTTTTAAATTTTGAATGGTCTATGATTCCTTGGTGCATTTTCAAGATGGCAGCCATATATAGGAGGAAGAGTGAAAATTTTCTTTATGACTTATTTTCTCTGACAGCGCATTATTGCCTTTTCACTCACCTGTTCTCAGCTAACAAGTGATTTCCCCTAGTGTTTTCTGGGTTATATTACTACCCAACATATATTGCATTGAGTAAAAACAGAAGTCTGTTTACAGTTGAGTTAAACTGTAATTGGGTCTAGTTATGATTTTTTAATAATGCTATAATTTTGTCCTCATATCAGCTCGTCTAATATGTATAGAGTATGGACTAAAAGTTTCCAGCTATCTCTTCAAGGGAAAGGAAAATGTCCCTTAATACATTAACTTTTGTAGCTTAAATATTGACCAGCCAGTCCTGTGACTGCCTCATTATGGAGCCATCAGCTCAAAGTTATTCACTGTTTTCTGTTTCTCAGAAAAAAAAGAAAGCCCCCCTGCATTCATTGCCACACAATTCCACATCCTGTTCTCTCAGCCAGAGCTGCAGCTGGGATTCCACAAAGCCTGGGAGTCTTCATTACTGTTTAAAATGTCACCCAGGGCATGGGTCTGTGCTCAACAGGCTATGAACTAGCCTCGTCTGCCTTGGCTAAGTTTTAGAGAGCTCATTCTGTGTGCAGGAACTTGTGGAGAAGAGATTAATCCCTAGGGCATCTAGATAAGGGTGCTAGGAATCAGTGGGAAAGGGGAAGAAGGGAATTATGCTAAGTGGCCTTACACCATCGGTCAGCTTGTAACTAGAGAAAGACTAAAGCGCACATTCTTTTCCTGGAATTCATCAAGTTCTTAAGTACTACTGTCACTTTAGGGGTCCTTTGGTCTTCCTGGTTCCTTTGGGAAAGCAATCAATCAATTGACATATATTTATTAAATGTCTGCTGTGTACGAGGTAGTGGCACAAGGAAGAAGGATATTTACCCACTAAGGTATTAGAATAGCTTCCTGGAAAAGATCACATTTGAGGTGAAGGTGGGATAGATGAAGGTGGTATACCACTCCCTCCCCCTCACCCCATGACTCCACATCTTCTCCCTCTAGACTTCACAGGGTACTTCACTGGGTACTTTGTAATATAATGTGCACTGATATTATTGTTTATTGGAGCTATCAGTGTTGGTATCTTCTCCTTCAATCATAGGATCATAGATTAAGAGCTGGGGTGTGTGTGGTGGAACTTTATCAGTTTTCTAGTCCAGTTCCCTCATATTGCAGATAAGGAAATTGATGCTCCAAAAGGTTAATTGACTTGCCCACTTTAACACAGTTGGTAAATTTCATAGCTAAGATTTTGATGGGAAATCCCATGAGTCCAAGTTCAGCACTCCTTCAAGTACATGTCAACTAGATTGTCTGCTCCTGGACAGCAGGGAACCAAATCTAAGAAATGTTTGCTTTATTGGTGGTGTTGAGATTACAAGAGGGTGTCCTTTCATGGAACAGGAGGAAAAACTTTATCACTGTTAAAACCATCCAAAAATGGAAAGTTCTCCCAGTAGGAATAGTTTCTTATCACTAGAGGTCTTAAGCAGTGACTAGAGGACCACTTGTTAGAGATAATGTAGGTGCCATTTATGATTCTGATGTGTGTTTAATTATATGATTTCTGAGTTCTCGTCTAATTTTTAAGATTCAAAACATTTTGTACAACTTGTGTTCTCTATTCATTTTAGGAGCTTTGTTTTTCCATTATTCTTAATGTCTTGTGTGTGTGTGCCAGTTTTTTTTTTTTGTTTTGTTTTTGTTTTTTAGCTAGATCATTGGGGTCATTTTGTTATCAAATTTGCTGGGTTACCTTTTGTTACCTAGTATTCTGGTATAGTGCTAGGCACATAGTAGATACTAGTGTGGGCCAACATTTGTTGAACTGAATTATTAAATTGAATTGGTTTATGCATTATCATCAACAAATTCCTCAGCTAGAGGAAGGTCACGTTCCCTGAAAAGCATTGACTTTGTTTACTAAATTTCATTAGTATAAGGTTAAATGTCCAGTATCTGCCAGAATTGGGCTAGGCTCTTGGCAAAGAAATAACAAAACACAAAACAGCTGCTCTCTTTAATAGGTTCATGTTCTTTTACTGAGATGTAACAGGTACCCAGGGAAGTACCCAGAGTACTCAGACTGGGGAGTTACAGATAATAGTGCTAAAGGAGCATTTGAAGAGGTAGAGAACAGTAAGTATTGGAGAGTGGGGGAGGGAAGAAGACTTCATTTAAGAGGTGGTAACCAAGCTGAGCCTTGAAGGAAGACAAATATTTCGAAAGAAGCGATAAGGAAAGAATACAGTGAAGGTATACCAGAAGGCCTGTTTAAATGCAGTGAGGCAAGAGGTAGAAAGCCAAGGTCACTGAACAGCACATAGTCGAATTTGGAAGGCTCAGAGAGTGCACAGAGGAGTAATGTGAGATGAGGTGGTGCTGATTATATTGCAGTCAAATTTTCTAGAATGCCAGACTAAAGAGATTGTATATTGTCTTTGAAGTAATAGGGAGCTATTGAATTTATTGAATAGGGGATTGGGATGGTCAGATATGTGACTTAGAATATGATTTTTCAGAGTTGGGAAGTATGGTTTGGATAGTGGAGAAGGGGAGAGATGGATAGCAGGGAGACCATTTAGAAGGCTATTAGAAGAAACTGTGCAAAATGTGACCAGGATCAGAACTGGGATAGTAATCATATGAGTGCAGACAATAGGGTTAGGGAAGTAAAATTGACAAGTGCTGGCAACTGATTGGATGTAGTGTGGGTGATGAGGAAGAGGGAAAAGTAAAAAAAAAAAAAAATGACTCCAGGGTTATAGATCTGACTAGCTGGGAGTTTGATAGTTCCTACAACTGAAGCAAACAAGTTTGGGGTGGGTTAGGTTATGGGAAAGATAAAGGGAAATTCTGTTTTTCAAACCTTGGGTGTACTTACATGTCAATAGGATATCTAGGGGAGGATATCCACAAGTTAGTTAGAGATGTGAGTTTAACAGAGAGGTTTGGGCTGCAAATGTGCCACTCCCCTCCCCCAAGCTTGAGGGAGGGGTCAAGTGAATGATTCTTAGAAGTTAGGGTAGATGGGTGGCTGCCATTCCTAGGTGGTAAAGGGCATGTCAATGTTGAGGGAAAGAGTAAAGGTGCTAGTGGGCAAATGACTGATAAACCAAGCTCCCAGAAGTGATGGAAAGGAAAGAAGGTTTGTGCCTTAGTAGTTGGGAGCTAGTATCACAGGGCTTAAGCAAATGAAAAAACATTTATCTTATAGATGAAGAACCAGTGAATGTTCAGTTGATTGGAGCAGAAAGATACAACCTCTCACTGGAGATGGTAGTCTGGAGACTTGTATGGTGTTAACAGACAGGGGAGTTGGACATGGTCGTCTGGAGACTTGTATGGTGATAATAGTCAGGGGAGTTGGAAGTCATTAGTTCTGGGCAGCCATTTTTCTTTCCTGTCCCTCATAGTCCCTATGAGGAGCCTGTGCTAAGACTGGGACCAGAATGGTTGAATGTCAGGTGGTGTCTTCTTTGTGACTCGTGGCCATTGGCCTCTTAGGTTTTATGGTGAAAGAAGAACATGGAGGAGGTTTTGATTTCATAGATGGAATGGAGAATGGTTCATGATGATGATACCACCTTCCTGAGACCTTCATGGGTCTTTGGTTATATTTTCCTTATCCAATATTTTGTCTACATTATTTAGGAGTGTGAGGCTATAGGATTTTAAAAATTTCTTCATGTTTTGTTCTTTTCGAGATACACTTAGAAAACTCCAGATGGCCTTAAAAAAAAAACCCAAGTAGGGAGATGGTTATATTATCCTTGAATAAGTAAACATTTCTCTTTATCCCACATTTCCCATACTTAAACTGGCAGCAAATGTACATTTTTAACTTTCCTTAGGGAAGAGGTCAAAGAACAGAAGATGTTGGGGGGAGGTTTTCACAGGCAAAGTGAGGTTTTACTGTGCTTTTTTTTTTTATCTGCTTGGCAGTTGAACTCTTTCAGTTACAGAGATGGTCAATATAATAAAACAAAAGCAAAACACAATACAACTGTCATATTAAAGCTACCACTTAAAATTTACTCATTTTTTCAATTATTCTGTGATGATTATTTCATGACAGCTTTGGGGTTTTGGACATATCTCTCTTTAGTTGTTTCCTTATTATCCTTCTTAGTTCCATAGTTTCATACTAGTTGGAGACTTCCAGGATGTCTCATTATGGGTGACAGTCAATGAAAGACCCCTGTGCTTAGCTAACATTTATATAGACTTTCAGGTTTACAGTACATTTTACTCTGTCTTATTTGATCCTAATTACAACCCTATGAGATAGATTCTGTTTTTGTCTTCATTTTTTCCAGATGAAGAAGCTGAAACTAAGAAAGGAACTTACCTAGCATCACGTAACTAGTATTTGAGGCAAGATTGAAATTCAAGTGCCCCTTACTCCAAGTCTCACAGATATGTCTCATGTAGTCAGAAGACATGAGATTGAATCTGGCTCATGCTTTCTACCAGTTGGCTAACCTTGTACATGCCACTATAATCTTCAGTTTCTCCTTGTGAAATGAAGAGGCTGGACAAGATTACCACTAAAATTCTTTAATTTTCAAATACTATGATCTGTAAAATGGACATCATATTTGTATCTGACACTATTTCACAGAGATGTCATGAAAAAAAGCTCTTTGTAATCTGAAATGTTATGTAATTGTAGGCTTTTTATAATTAGTTAATCCAAAATTTTTAAGCACTTGTAGGTAACTTGTAGGTAACAAGGCTGGGGCAGCTAGGTGGTTCAGTGGATAGAGTACTGGGCCTAGGGTCAGGAAGATTCATCTTCCTTATTTCAAATTCAGCCAAGGACTAGCTCTGTGACCCTGGGCAAGTCACTTTACCCTGTTTGCCTTAGTTTCCTCATTGATAAAATGAGTTAGAAGAAAGAAATGGCAAACCACTTTGGTATTTTTGCCAAGAAAACCACAAAGGGATCATGAAAGGTCTGACATGATTGAAAAATGACTAAATAACATGTACAAAAAGCACTGTTAATATGATTCTTTACAAAGCTGTACTTGTTCAGTTATTTGCAGGTATAGATATACTGGATTAGAAAATCTTTCATGGGATCAGAGATTTAGAACCGGAAGGGGAACCTTGTAGGTCAGCTATTCAAACCTCTTTTCTGTACAGCTAAGGAAGCTGAGGCACTGGGCCTTGCTCATAGCTCTTAAGTATATGATGCAGGATTGGAACTCAAGTCATTTTGACTTCAAGTTTAGCTCCATCCACTGTACCAGGTCACCTCTCCTAAGACCCAGGGACCCTTTTCCTCTTATTTTTTATATTTACTTTAGCCTGGAAATTTCTCTGTAATTAGATTTTCTGTGTTTTTTTTTTTAATTAGGGTTGATTTTTTCCATTCCTTTTTTTATCAGGATATGTTTTATGCTTTAGTGTAATCATATGAATCAGAAAGGAAAGAAACGTGGCCTTGTTCTGAATCAATCAATACCAAGAAGTAAGTAGGAGCAGTCCATGGGCTTGGGGCAATGACCGGGTTTATGGTTTCCAGAACAAGACAGGTGTTTGTTCCCCTCAGAAGAGAGTTCAGGCCACACACCCCTGGTTCTTAACTCCTAAGCTGTGAACAGGCAGCTGAAAAAAAAAATTGGACAGTCCTAAAAGCTGCTCATTCATCACACAGATGGACTTAGAGTGGCAGTTTTCCGTTTATTGAAGGACAACTGATTGCCAGCTTCCTGATTTTACAGGTTAGATTGTGAGGGAGTCTACTCTTTGCCAGTTAAAATCAGAATTACCTGTTTGACCTCTGAAGAACACAGCAGGAGGACTGTGAGAAAGAGAGAGAAAGTTTGATCAGAGAAGTACCATTGACCTTCTAAATTTGTACTGACTCCAAAGAGCTGCAAAATTGGTGTTGCCATATTTTAGAGGATATCATGAGAAACTTTTAATTTGAAGTAGAATTGATGCCTTATATACCTTCGTAGCCATGGCTGTAGGACCTTTTACTTGGAGGAAGAGGAGGTTTTAAATTGTTTCAGTGTTATGCTTGAAGATTTCACAAGTAATCTCAGTGGGCATGGTCAGTGGAGCTCTTCTGGAAGTCTTGTGATTCCGATGCCAATTTCCCCACCCCTCCCAGCGATCTGAATAATGAAATAGGGAGTAGGTTGAAGTTTGCTAATGATATCTTGAAAGAGAAAGGCAAAATTCTGCTTGCAAATTAAAATGGTTATGGTAGCTCCTATTTACCTTATGCCTTTGCAGTTTTATTAAATGCTACAAAGTGGGCAGTAAAAGTATCATTATCCAGTTTTTAATCAATCCTAGTGTAAAATGTTCAGAATTTAGAGCGGATGGAACACTGGACTTGGAGTAAGGAAGGCCTGAGTTCAAACCCTGACTCGGGTTCTTAGCTTCTATGACCTGGGGCTAGTTATTTCATCTGTTTCAACCTCAGTTTCCTCATTTGTTAAGTGGAGAAAAATAATAGCACTTACCTGCTAGGGTTGTTGTGAAGATAAAATAAGGTAATATTTATAAGGTGCTTTGCAAACCTTGAAGGCTATACAAGTGTTTGCATGTTGTTACTGTTCCTGGAAGCCCCCACTACATACTCCATGAATTTTCCTCACCCTCCCCAGGTGAAAGTATCCTTTTCTTCCTCAAATTCTCAGTGTATTTTATTTGCATCTCTCTTTGCACCTTGCCTTCCCTATTCCCTTTCTACCACCCTTTGTATCATACTTGCATCAGAGATCTGGAAATGAAAAGAGCCTTGACAGTCACCCAGTCCAACTCTCTCCTTTTGTAGATGAGGAAACTGACGGACCATGGTGAAGTCATTTACCTGAGGTCAGCGGGTAGTGAGTGGCAAAGTCAAGATTTGAACCTAGGCCTTCTGACTCCCAGTGTTCCTTTTAAATACATGTTCTGCCCACCATACTACACATCTCCCATTCTCAACCCACTAACTCATAAGGATCTAAGGAGGGGGCAATCTCCTTTAAGGAAACTAGTTTTTTAACCTTTCCATCCAAAGGCCCTAGCACAATGTTTTAAACATCTTAAGTATCTGTTGAATTGAAGTTTCACAGATGAGGAAGTGGGTCCTGAGAGAAGTTGAGTGATTTGCTCAAGGTCATAGATCTCCAGTAGAGTTCCAGCCAAATTGGAACAGAGGTCTTTTTTTTTAAGTTCATTTTAGTCTGAGCTTAAGAAATAAAACAACCATTTCTGTAACATAGTAGGAAAAAAAAGATTATTACACATCAAACTGCAAATCTATGCATTGTAACTTGCTGTTCCTTTTAAATACATGATAAAGTTATGATGTAACTTTCTTTTTTTTTCTTTATTTTCTCCCCCTCCCCCAAGATAGCTACCATTAGACACAGATAGGGGTGTGTATACGTGGGGGGGGGGGTAAAATCATTCTATACATCTATTAGTTCTTTTTCTGGATGTAGATGGTGTCTTTTTTTATAGGTCCTTTGAAGTTATTTACAAAATTCAAAATGACTTAGTTGCTGTTAATGTACACAGTGCTCTCCTGGCTCTGTGCATTTCATTCTTCATTATTTCGTTCAAGTCTATCCTTATTTTCCTAAGATCATTGAGCTCATCCTTTCTTATACTATAAGCACAGTAATATTTCAATGCAATCATATGCTACCCATGTTCAGCCAGGTCTTTTTAGTCCATGTTATAGGTTCTTTTCCATTACTCTGTTCTAGGCTAAACCCATTAAGACACTGCCTTTGGGGGATAAGGCTTGCTCTTCTATAACTCTGATGGTGATAGGGATTATAGCACATCATAGATTGGAGAACTGGACCTCTGCATTCATCTAGTGGAACCTTCTCTTTTATTATTTTTCTTTTTTTTCAAATGCTTTATTAACTTCCGATTTACATCATTTGTTTCTGCCAGATTGAGTTACAAATTTTCTTCCCGTTTTTCCCCTACCCACCACCCCAAAATAGCAGTTCCACAGGATATCACCTCCTCCAATCTGCTCTCTCCCATATTTTCTCCCATACCCCTTTTGCCTTTTCCAGTGGATCTCTATGCCCCAGTGTCTGTATATCTTATTTCCCAATTACATGTAAAATAGTATTAATAATAGTATATATATATATATGTATATATTTGAGTATTTGATTTTAACACTTTGAATTTCAGATTCATTCCCTTCCTCCCTTATCACCCACCCTTACTGGGAAGATAAGCAGTACAGTATAGGTTGTACATGTGTGGCTAATGCAAAACAATAACATAGTAGATTTATTGTAAAAGACTGACTGTATTTCCCTCCCTTCTATTCCACCTCCCACTTGTTCTATTCTCTACTTTGATCCCATCCCTTTTCAAAAGTGGGTGTTTCCAACTTCCCTCCCCCCCCCAGCCTGTCCTCCCTTCCATCATCCCCCCTCTCATCCCCTTTCCCCCTACTCTCCTGGAGGGTGAGATACCCTATTTAGTGTGTATTTCATTCCTTCCTCAAGCCAAATTCAATGGGAATAAGGTTGACCCATTCCCTTTTGCCTTCCTATTCTTCCCCTCCATTGTAACCATTTTCACTTGCCTCTTCTATATGAGATAGTTTACCCCATTCTGTCTCTCCCCATCTCCTCTCATTATATTCCTCTTTCACCTCTTAATTTCTTTCACCTTTTAAGTATCCTCCCTTCCTGTTAAATTGGTCCTGTGTACTCTATCTGTGTATACCTGTAAACATATATACACTCATTCACATATGTATTCATATGCCAATATACCCTCATATATAGACACGCATATATATATTTCTATTGCCTTCAACTACTGAGAAAAGTTTCATAAGTTACAATACTGTTTTCCCATGTAGGAATGTTAATAGTTCAACTTTGATAAATTCTTTATGATTTCTTTTCCCTGTTTACCTTCTCATGCTTCTCTTGCTTCTTGTATCTGAAAATCAAATTTTCTATTCAACTCAGGTTTTTTCAGCAAGAATGCTTGAAAGTCCGCTATTCCACTGAATGACCATATTTTCCCCTGAAACATGATACTCAGTTTTGTTGGGTAGATGACTCTTGGTTTTAATCCCAGCTCCTTTGCCCTCCGGAATATCATATTCCAAGCCCTTTGATCCCTCAGTGTAGAAGCTGCCAGATCCTGGGTTATCCTGATTGTGTTTCCACAATATTCAAATTGTTTCTTCCTGGCTGCTTGTAATATTCTCTCCTTAATCTGGGAATTCTGGAACCTGGCTATAATATTCCTAGGAGTTTTCTTTTTGGGATCTTTTTCAGGAGGTGATCGATGGATTCTTTCAACCTCTATTTTGCCCTCTGGATCTAAAACATCAGAGCAGTTTTCTTTGAGAACTTCCTGGAGGATGCTTTCTAGGTTCTTACTTTGATCATGGCTTTCAGGTGTTCCAATAATTTTAAAATTATCTCTCCTGGATCTATTTTCCAGGTCAGTGGTTTTTCCCATAAGATATTTCACATTGCCCTCTATTCTTTCATTTGTTTGGATCTGTTTAACAGCATCTTGATTTCTCATAAAGTCATTAGCTTCCATTTGCTCCAGTCTAATTCTGAAGCAATGATTCTCCTCATTGAGCTTTTGAGATTCTTTTTCCATCTGCCAAAATTGGCTTTTTAAGGCATTCTTCTCCTCATTGCCTTTTTGAGCCTCTTTTGCCATTTGAGTTAGTCTATTTTTTAAGGTGTTATTTTCCTCAGTCAGGCTGTTGACTCTCATTTTGTAATTTTCTTGCATTGTTCTCATTTCTCTTCCCAATTTTTCCTCCACTTCTCTTATCTGCTTTTGAAGGTCCTCTATGGCCTGTAACCAGCTCGTATTTTCCTTTGAAGCTTTTGGTGCAGGATTTCTGACTTCACTGTCTTCCTCCTGTTCCATGCTTTGCTCCTTTTTGTCCCCCAAATAGGAGTGTAATGTTGGAATCTTCTGTCTGCTTTGTTTCCTTTGCCTGGTCATGTTGCCCCTCAGTCACTTGACCCCTGGCTTTTTACCACAGTAGGACTCTGCCACCAGACAGGGGAGCTTGCATCCCAAATACTGGGGTTTTCTTAGTTGCTGGTGGTATTAGATGGGTGCCCTCTCTGAGGTCTACACCCACTCTGGCAAGCTGGATGCACACCCCAGGACCTCCACCCTAGACTGTAATCCAGATCCAAGCAGATTAAAGTAAGAGCGATTATCCCTCAGACTGGTGCTTGGTTCCCCTACACTCTGCAGGCCAGGAGCTGAAGCTGCCACATAGTGCTGGCTGGCTGTGCCCTGGGGCAAAAGCCACGTACTCCCACTTACTGGGTCCCAAAGTCCAGACTACACTGACCTCTCACTTTGTCCTTCACATCTATGTGTTGATAAATCTGGAATGGCCACAGCTGCTGCTGATCTGGAGTCCCTCCACCAGTGGTTGGTCAGGTCCGCCCTGGGGCTAAAGCCTTGGGTATGGGGCTGGGCTTGGCTCCCAGAGCGCTGCTGTGCTGGCCTCTTGCTACAGGCCTGCCTGGCTGTCCTCAGCAGGTGTCATTTTGTAGGTTCTGCAGCTCCAAAGTTTGTTTAAAGTCCCCTTTTTACATATATTGGGGAAGGTGGAAGCTGGAGCAGCGGGGAGGTCCTGCTTCTACTCCACCATCTTGACGTCTTTTATTTTTAACATGAAAGAACCTGAGACTCAAGAGTAACATATAATATCTGGGTTATCAATGTTTCAGTTAATAGTAATGGCTTCACCACATCCAAGTTACTTTGTTTATGGGAATATGATTTGTAATATCCGGTATATAACTATGGGGCTTACCCAAATACTTCTGGTGGCTGACTCTCCCAGGGCCCCAGAACCCTGAGAAGTTGGGCACATTCTTGGTGGCTTTCATCTCAACTTCCTTGTGGTTCCTGCCCTAAAGATTATGATTAAGAAATGAATAAATCAGGCATCACTATCTGTTCATTGAGTACCTATTATTTTCAAAACATTTTGTGCCCAGCACTTTGAGCGATAGAAAAGAATTTGAGTAGCATTATAAGTCTATGATAGGCAGAGTTTCGTGCTAAACTCTTGGGAAACAAAGATGAAAAAACCCAGAATTTTTGGTCTCGAGGGACTTTAATTTATTCATGTATGTAGGCAACTCTAAAAGAAGTTAGAATATACAGTATTAGTGCTTAAGAATTGTGAACCTTAAAAAGTTGAAGATGATGACAAACTGAAGGGAAAAGAGAAGACTTGAGAATAATATTCCTTTAGCATTTATATGAAGAGTGGATTGGGAAGTTAAAAGTCTAAAGGCTGCTTGTTGTTGTTTAGTCATTTCATTTGTGTGCTGACTCTTTGGGACCCTATTTGGGATTTTCAGTGTGTAAGGCAAGGTTTTAACCTAGATCTTCCTTGACTCCATATTCATCTGTTTTTGAGTTTTTTCCATTGAATATTTTTATTAATAATTTAGATGAATGAATAGGTCACATGCTTATCAGATTTGCAGATGGCATGAATCTGGGGCTTCTTGAATGACAGAATCAAAATCCATAAAAGTTCTCAAGAAGTCAAATTGATGGACACATGGGATAAATTTAATGTAGATAAATTTACATTTGCCTTGGATTAGAGTAGAAAAATCAACATCACAGTTACAAGATTAGGGAACATGAGTAGACAACAGTTAGAAGTAGATTTTAGGAAAGCAACCTCAACATGAATCTAGTACATAATTTTGCAAAAAAAAAAAAAGATAATTTGATCTTAGGCTAGCTTAAGAGAAGTATTAGTCACTAGAATGATGGAGGTTCTATTTTTGATGCATTCTTTCTTAATCAGATGGTATTTAGATTATTGTGTTTTATACCACATTTTTAAGAAGGACTTTATAAACTGGAACTAATTCAGAGGAGACAGATGATGATGATGATGATGATGAGTGAAGATGAGTCTTCATGATTCAAAGCCTAGTGTTCTATCCACTGTGCCACCTAGCTGGTAAGCCTTTGAGTCAGTAGAAAGGACAGTTTATGTGGGATGCAATAGCTACCTTCAAGCATTTGAAAGGCTGTTATGTAGAAGAAAGATTAAATTTGTTCTGCTTGGACCTGGGGACAGATCAGTAGATTACTTGATGGAAGTTGCTTAGAGTGAGGTTTCAGTTCATTGTAAAAGAAAACTTATTAATATGAGTAATCCAGAAATGAAATGGACCTTCTTTGTGCTGATTCCTCATTACTAAAGGTTTTCTATGCTAAAGCAGGGTTATCACTTGTAGACATTACAGAAAGTATTCTTGGTCCTATATGAAGTATAGTTTCTAAAGTCCTTTAGAACTCTGAAAAGACATTGTCTACAAATACTGATCTTTTCCCCAGCAGAGGGTCAAGTTCTTTGAAATCAGAGACTGTTTTCATCTCTGTCTTTGTAGCCTGGCATTTAGTGCCCAGGGTGACCATTTGGCCAGCATGTAGTAAGCGCTTAAGAAATGTTTATTTAATTAAACTGAGCCATTGCAGGATCTGAAACAGTGAAAGTTTGATTGAAAATTGTTTGAGGAAGATCAGTCAAAGTGGTGGTATACAGATTAGTTTCTAGTAAAGAAAGACTGGAGTCAGGCTTCCAAGCTAACAGACTTTTGCCAGAATTGAATCCTTAGGTGATGAGATTCTGTATGATATTTGTAACAGGAGTGGAGTGGAAGAGAGTCAATCTAAGAGTGATTTTGAACGAAGACTATAACGTTATAGAAAAGCCAAACAATACTGTGCTGAATTAGAAATTGTATACAAAATGGAAGAACTAGAAGATCATTTTGCTCCCCTAATGGGCATTGGTCAGGCTTTATTAAGGAAGCAATGGATAGAGCATGGGACTTAGAATCAAGAAAACTTGTGTTCATGAGTTCAAATCTGATCTCAGACACTTACTAGTTGTGTGACCCTGGGCAAGTCACTTAACCCTGTTTGCCTCAGTTTCTTCATCTATAAATGAGCTGGAGAAGGAAATGGCAAACCACTCCAGTATCTTTGCCAAGAAAACCCCAGATGAGGTCAAGAAGGGTCTGAAATGACTGAACAACAACAACAGGCTTTTATTAGAGCCTCTTAAGTTTTGGAATTGGTTCTTAAGGATATGAAAAAATTTGGAGAGAATTCAAAGAAGACCCACAGAAATGATTAAAAAGATGGAAAATGTGACTTATGGAGGAAAAGTTAGAGGAATTGTGATTACCCTAGAGATGACTAGACTGATGGGTAATAAATGTTGAATTAAACTAAGGATTTTTGAAGTGTATGAAGGATTATTAATGGGAGATGGGGAACAGATGTTTGTCATTTCTACTTTGGACTGGGGGAAAAATCCACCAGTGTGACTATAGGAGAAATTCATTCAGTTATAAGGAAGAGTGTTGTGACTAAAAGGTGGTTATGGAATATGGCTATTTAAGGCTCTTTATCTGTTTGAGATATTTTAGTAGCAAGATCTGCTAGCATGGCAATTGAATATAAACAGGTATGTACTACTCTGCTTCTCTCCTTCCTCATCTAGCTATGAAAAGGAGAGAAGTATATTTCCTCATCTATTTTGGGGTTTTTTGCATTTTTTTGGAGAGGGGAAGGTAGGGCATTTGGGGTTAAGTGACTTACCCAAGGTCACACAGCTAGTTTTTGTGTATGTGTGTGTGTGTTAAGTGTCTGAGGCCGGATTTGAACTCAGGTTCTAGGCCGGTGCTCTATTCACTGTGCTTCCTTCCTGCCTCCCTCATCTATTTTCTAGTGCAAGATGGATCACTGCAGATAATTAAAGCTCTCTTGTCTAAGGGTTGTTTTCATTTACTTAATTGTAGTCATCCTATAGAGTTTTTTCCTACTTCTATATACTTCAGTCCAGCCCCAATTTTTTCCCACCCATATTAGCCAAACCATTTTCAGAGTTTTGGTGTTATAATTTAAATATGATAGCAGGTTTGGGTCATTTAAGTTGATGGATAAGATTTACTCTTAACTTTTAAAAATGTAGCAGTAGGAGCCTGAACAGACATTTTCAAATCACTTTTAGTTGACCATCCTGTCATTTCTGAGAGGCACACTAATTCTTAGTAGAGTATTATTATAGTCCATTAGGCAGATAATTCTTTTTCAGAATAATATTGAATTCTGTTTGGTAAAAATAGATCCAAGTATAAATAAAATCAACAAGACTTCAGGACTATTACAGAAAAGTATTTTCTCATTCATCTATTCTTTGTCTTTTATTCTAGGGAATGGTTTAGGACCCTTTTCATAGGTTTCAAGGCTCTGTATTTCGTTCTTGAGTCTTTTTCCTGTGCTGTATTTCTGGTGACCATATCTACTCTCATGGCTTCAGTGAGCACTTCTTAGAAATTACTTCCAAAGAAAGAGTTGACCTCTCTCCTAAGCACTACTTTTCCTTCTCTATCTTTGTTTCCTAAATATTTTTTTTTTTTTGCTCTGTCAGTATTTGCTGATATTTTGCTGTAATTGTACTTGAAAATTAACATGCCCAATTTCAGATTGTTTCTTCTTCAAATGCTATAATACATCAAGCCACTTTGTACATAGCAACGTGCTATATAAATATAATATATTTTTATTTAAACTCCCAAACCAGCTCCTAATTCGGATTTGATTGTCAGTGACATTTCAGTCCTAGACATATGCTTAGCATTGAAATCTCAAGGTTATCTTTGACTCTTCTCTCTCTCACCGCCATATACCCATCACTCATTGAGTTTTATTTCCCAGTATTTTGTCTTCTCCCCTGACCAATCTATCCTCTATACTTCTTCCTTACTAATAATCTTCTAATAATCTTCCTAAGACACAAGTTTCATCATACCATTCTTCTGCTTATAAATTTTAAAGAGCTGTGCATTGTGTAAGGTTTAAAAGCCAAACTTCTTAGATGAACACTTAAGGCCATCCATGATTTTACCTTTTATTTTCCAGCCTTAACTTCACTTTCCTTCTATGTACCCTGTACTAAATAGTGTACTGAAGTTTCTGGCCTCCCCCTGCCCTTTTTTCTCATGGTCATTTTACCTTCCTCGAATACTATCTTTCCAATCCATGGCTATAAAAATTCCTTTATGGCCTCCCTCACATACCATTTTCATGAAGTCTTACCATAGAATTTTGCTCACACTTCTGTTATAAGACTTCAGTTCATCCTACTTGACATTACAGATTTTTGTGCCTGGCTCTTATTTCATCTTCTCAACTGTATTATTCATTCTTGTACCCCTCACATTGCCTAACAATGAGCCTCCCACATAGTAGGCACTCAAAAATGTTTTTCTAAGGAATGAAATATTATATTTCCCTTAATTTTCTGCTGATGTTTGCTAACTTAGTCATATTTCTCCTTTCCAGCACTCAGAAACTGCGTTTGGGAGTTTCCGAACTTTTTCTTTCATCAAACTGTATCTGGATAATAGGAATCTTTTCTTTTGGTCTTCAAGCTCTTCTATAGTTTTGTCAAAGAAGCCTGAGGTTGTCTTATTTTTGTTTTTAGTGCTAACTAATAATAATTGGGTCTCTCTGTAAAGCAAGTGAATTACTCTTTTGAAACTTCTTAATGTGTCTGCTGGAACAAGCAGCTCGTCTGGTCTGTAGTAACCAATCTACTAATTAATTCTGTATAAGTTATATAATTAGTATATTTCTGCTAAGTACATAATGAAGTTTCAGATCATAGAAACTATAGAATTCATAGTCACCAAGTTTACCCTGTGTCAATGAAAATACAAGTAATAACACAAAAACATGTGAATATACCTTTTCCAAGTATTTATTATTTTTATTTTGCACTAATTTGTAGTAGAGAGGCATTTAGTGATTTGCCCAGTCAGTTACACTGCTAACAAATGTGGTCTACAGTCAAAACCAAGTCTTCTGACCTTCCTGTATAATATTCTTTGTACTGGGCCTTGTTGCCAATTGTGGTGGTGGTGGTGGTGGTAGTAATAATAATTAGCAGTAGGAGTAGCAACAGCAATTATAATAAAGTACTTGATATTCTTGACCAAATTAGACAAATTAAGGCCTGTTTTTTGTCTTGTTTTCCTCCAGTTTGACAGGAGTTTTTGCTGGTCCATGTATAAACTCTAAATTCTGTTTGACAAAGAGAATATAAGTTTGAGATGACGAGAGCAAGGTCAAATGCTTCATTATGTAGATAATGACATGATGTTAAGACTGGAAGAGATCTTAGAAATAATCCAGCTCAGTCCACTCCTATGCTAGAACTCCCTCCCCAGATCATCCCAGAGAAGTGTTTGTCCCAGCTCTGTTTGAAAACTTCCAGTCAGCAGGAACCTTCTCCCTAACAAGGGAACTCAGTCCACTGTTGGAAAGCTCAGATTGATAGAAAATCTTCCTTGGATCAAAGAAAAATTTTGACTTTTTCAGCTCTTCATTGTTTTGCATGCATTCTGTGGTCAAAAAGAAAAAAAAGATAGCTCTTAGGAGAAAGATTTTGCAAAAATAGAAAATGTTACTCAATTTTTCTTTAACTAGATTATTTTTTTCAATTGTTTTCTTTCTGTCTGTCATTATGTTGCACAGATCTTGACCTTGTCAGACTAACAGGATTGTTCAGTGGCTTCCCTTCAGTGCCTGTGATAAGATTCAGACTCTGGTTGGGCATTCAAGGCCTTCTGTTACATAGCACCATGCATCCTTTTCAGAGCTTTACCTGTCTTGTATTTCTTCATTCTACTTTCCAACTGAACGGAAACACTGAAAACTGTCTACAATCCCCTTCCCCTTTGTTCATGTTGCTTCCCTATGCCCCAAATTCTCACCTCCCTTACTTATGTTTTCATTATAATCTTACCCATACTTTAAAATGCAACTTAAACATGACTTCCTTCATGTAGTTTTCCCTGATCTTTTGAATTAATAAAGATTAATCAATTAAAACATACTTATTAAGCACCTAGTATATGCCACAAACTGTGCTAAGTGCTGGGGATACAGAAAGAGGCAAAAGACGGCCCCTGCCCTCAAGAAGAGTATTGTCTAAATGGGTAGACAACATGTAAGCCAGTATATACAAACCAGCTATCCACAGGCTAAAAGAAATTATTAACAGAGGGAAGGTACTGGAATTAAGAGAGGTTGAGGAAGGCTTCCTGTAAAAGGTGGAATTTTAGTTGAGACAAAGAAAATCAGTGAGGTCAGTAGTTAGAGCATAGGAGGGGGTACAGCTAGAGAGAATGCCCGTAACTAAGAGATAGAGTAGAAATGCCAGGTGGCCATGGTCACTGGATCAACAATTACATATTAGGGAGTAAGGTGTAAGAAGACTGCAGCTAAGTCATGAAGGGTTTTGAATGCCAAACAAGCATTTTGAATTTTATCCTGGAGGCAATAGGAAACAATTGGAATTTTTGAGTAGAGAAGTGACATGATGGGACCTAAGCTTTAGGAAAATCATTGTAGTGATTGACTGGAAGGATTGAAGTGGGGAGAGACTTGAGGCAGGCAGACTGACCAGCATGCTGTCACAATAGTCCAGGCTTGACATGATGGGGACTTGCACCAGAATGGGGACAGGGTCAGAGGATCTCCCTCTGCTCCTCACCCCACAAGGACCCACCATAACATACTAATGGGACCATAGATCTAGAGTTGGAAGGGACCTCCAAGTTCATTTAGTTTGTTATAATTTCCTTTTCACATCTGAGAAACTGAAGCCCAGTAGGTAAGTAAATTACAAAGTCACAAAGGTAGAATCTGAATCCATGGTTTCTAATTATGGAGTAAATACTCTTTCCAGTAGATCAATTTTAAAATTTTGGGCACATGCTATGGATTAGTTTTTGTACTGTAATCACAGGATTGTGTGTTTTATTGCCTACTAGATTATAAGCTCTTTGAGGACTCACACCATGCTTTGCACAAGCTTTGTATATTCCCCAGCTTGTTTGATACTTCACATAGTATGTACTTAACAAATGTCTATTGATTAAGTTGGGTTAATAGTATATGTGAAATATTTACTTTGGTATCGGGCATCTGGCCCTGATTGAGCAAATAGTGTATGATTAGCAGGGTCATGAGAGGACAGTGTGGTGCAATTGCTTCTCTAATATTCTCTCCCTAACATGTGCCCCCTCCAAAAAGAACTGTGTTTTTTTTGGGGGGGGGATGTTGGTCTGAGAAATAATTATTTTAAAATCATTAATATTTCTGATATTTTTCAGTTCACCTAGTGAAGGTTAATGGTAGATTTATGAATACAAAGACCCAGGTTTGGTTGATATCTTTTTTATCTTTCATGTGAATCCCACAGTTAAATGAACTCTTGACTTACACTGTTACCCCTGCTCTTAGGTGGAGGACCTCAGCCAATGAAAACATAAACCTTCTGTGGTGTTACTTAGTAGTATCTGATGGCAGAATTTTTCTGTTCACTGTGGTCTCTCTCTACTCTAATTACATACTTTGAACCAGTAATTTCAGGAAAATAAGTGTCAATAAGACTTTCCTTAATTTTACTAACTTCAAAGTACCCATAAACTATACAAATAACTAGAATGCTTTAGTTGATTTTTGAATGAACTTTTATTTTCATTCTTAGATGATCAACTCTAGACCTCTATAATTAACATAGAAAAGAAAAATCTGGGATATAAATTATCCTTTTTAGCCCTATTTCATTGCTTTGCTCTTTGACTTTGGCAAGAAATTAATAGAAATTTAGCAGGTAGGTGGCACAGTGGATAGAATGCCTGAAGTCAGGAAGACTTACCTTTGTGAGTTCAAATGTGACCTCAGTTACTTTCTAGCTGTGTGATCCTGGGCAAGTAAGTTAACCCTGTTTGCCTTAGTTCTTCATCTCTAAAATGAGCTGGAAAAAGAAATGACAAACCACTCCAGTATCTTGACCAATAAAACCCCAAATTGATTCACAGAGAGTCAAACGTGAGACTGAACAACAGCAGTTAACAAGGAAATTTAAATATTTTGTGATTTAAATTTCCCATCTCCAAAAATACCACAGTGATACTAAATAATCAAATTGGAATTTGGAGGAAATCTTTACAGATGTTTATTAACATATAACAGGATGTATTTGTTGTATATTTGACCAATTGTCAGATTCCTTTTAACAAATATCAGTTCCCTGCTATGCTCAAGTTTCTAAATGGGACATTGTAGATCCAAATCTTTGAATAACCACAGTCAGTGCCTTCAGGGAGCTTCCCTTTTACTCAGGGTGCTAAGGAAAAGCTAAGCTTCAAATAACTCACCCAGTCCTTTTAAGAATCCAAGGGGATCATGGTTACCAGACCACACTACTGGGCTAAAGCTGTCAGGCCCAGAAAAAACTAATCAGGGTATAATTTGCTTCTTTGCTTTCTTTATTTGATTTTTTGTCTGGACTTGTTTCTGACCCTTAATTAAGTTCTTCTATTCAAGTTCACTTGCTCTTACCTGGTCAAAATAGCCTCAGATTCAAAATTGCAATACAAATTTAGCACATATTTGTTAAATAATGGCATCCTTTTTGCAGAAAACTGAGTCATCATGGTGGGCTGAATTTGGAGTCAGAAGGAAGATCTAAGTTCAAAACTTGTTTTTACCCCCTTATGCCAACTTAGGCAAATATTTAATTTCTTGGGGCCTCCGTTTCCTAATCTATAAAATAAGTGAGTTGTACTAGAGAATTTCCGATTTCTAAAAAATTTCAGAAACTGTTCTGTGACCTTGTGAACTCTGTGAGGTGTTCCTTGTATAGATAAAATATACAGATAGGACAACTGTTGTCCTCATGAAACTTGTAGTCTAGAAATATTTAGCTTGGGTAATAAGAGAAGTTGGGGGTGAAAGAGGATCACATGATACCTATCTTCAAATATTTGAAAAACTCTTTGAGTCAGAACAATAACATTTATTTTGCTTGGTCTCAGAGGACAATAAGTAGAAGTTTCAGAGGCATATTTTAAGAGAGAGAGGAGGAAGGGGGGGGGAAGGAGGGAGAGAGGGAAGGGAAGAGGGAGAGAGAAACCCTTTCTTGACTATTGGAGTTGGATAAAAGTGGAATGGTTTGCCTTTGGAATAGTAGGTTCCTCCTCACCAGAAGTTTTCAAATAGAAATTGGAGATGAAGAGGGTATACTCTTCAGAAATCAATGTGTTGATCAAGGGAGCCTCTGAGATCACATGCAACTTTGAATATTTGGCATTTTTTTAGTTCCTGGCACATAATAAATAATAAATGCTTGGTTTTCTTTCTGTCTGTCTGTCTACCTGGAATATTTGACTTATGCCTTTTCTTTATTTTCATCTGTCCCACTGATCTGGTGCTTTGGTCTTGTTACCCTTGATTTTGAGCTCTCCTTTATTTGGACCTAACATTTATGGACCCTCTTCTCCATTCTGACAGGCATCTCTCAGTCTATAAGCTACCTAGTAAGGCTTCTTTTGCCCTCTGTTGGCCGCCAGACTCAAAGCCCTGTTTGATCCTTTTTGACCCTATGTATGTAGTCTAGAACCCTGTTTGGTGTCAGAATAATATTTCTGATTCCATAGTTTTGGACTCTTTTGATTGTTTGTCAGGGCAGCTTATTGAGACCAGATGATGTACTTGGATATTTCATTTTTCTGGGTTTTTTAATCTGTAAGACCCTCCAAGTAGATTTAGATTGAATCTGGGAGAGAAGCAGAGCTATTTTATTCCAGGTAGGCTCACGTGTAAATTATTCTCTTTTACCTTCCTCCTGTGCTCAGAAGTGCACCAAGGATTCCAGATGCAACTTTTTCTCTAGATAATATTTAGTGTTTTGATAGATTAGAAGAAGCCACTTGGGGGAAAAAAAAAGAGGCAAATATCCAGGAGTGCTATCTGATTTGGCTGTGTGGATTCAGCACATGTGACTATACTGAAAGTCACCAAGCAAGTTGTTGTATTTTACTTGCTCAAATGAACAATGAATATACCGCAAGTACATTTTACCTTCTTTTCACTAGAAGGAGCTTTTCTGATGATAATACAATGCTTTGTCAGTGAGGTGTATCATAAAACTAGCCATCACGTGGTTCAACTTTATAAAAGTCATATGTCATATTAGTG
Organism: Petaurus breviceps papuanus; assembly: GCF_028583685.1. Classification (NCBI taxonomy): domain Eukaryota; kingdom Metazoa; phylum Chordata; class Mammalia; order Diprotodontia; family Petauridae; genus Petaurus; species Petaurus breviceps. The sequence continues at coordinate 703,422 of NW_027185896.1, forward strand.
TTCATTGAGTCTTATTGTCCTCGTATTCAAATGTACAGTCTCTATTCAGAGCCTCATGAACACCGTGGAGTTGCAGTTCCTGGTCATGTCAGTCTATCAGAAGAGCCCTAATCTCCATAATCCAGAGTCTTGGCAGAGGCTGGTACTCCTAGCCTTCGGCAAACATTATGTTTTCTGCAAAGACTTGAGAGTTAACCTTTATCGAGCTTCAAACTTGTTCCAACCCTTCATGTTGCACTTAAGACTGGCCACAGTCACCCGGGAAGTTTTCCACTTTTACCCATGAAGAGCTGAACTTTCTTTTACTGCTTCTGTGCTGCTCTAAGATGAGGCATGTGCTTGCTAAATCCAGAGGAGAGAAAGAGACATCGGTGAAGAGCTCCTTCTGAAAGAGAGCCAATCTTCTCCTGAGAAACTCAGTTTCTCAGCATTTTCCTTGGTGCTCTGAGATCTCCTGACAGAAGCTGTGACTTTATAGGGTAGGACTTTATTCTTTGTATATTTGATCTGTGTCTGGATCTAACTGCTTCTCTGCTAATCTGTTTGAGTGATTCCTCATCTGTTCCAAGTCCTACAACAAGCAGTAAAAGCTCTTTTAATTGATTTGAGTACCTACTAGTATTGGGCATTGCATGGTTCCTCACTTCTCAGAGAGTCAGTTTCCTATACCTTCACAGAATGGCTGCTGATTTATCTAAAGAACCTTAGCTTTTAAGTATGGTGGGGCACTTAAAAACATTAGTTTTATTTAAAACATGAGCCTTCCTTCACTCTGATAATATTTTCCTTTTGTTCTTTTTTGGGGGGTGGGGTGGGTAAAATAATGGGTTTTGACTTCCTGATACCATGTGGTACTAGAGCTCAAACCAGCATAACGCCTAATAGTTTTTTTGTTTGCTTTTTGGAATATTATAATTGCATTAAACACATTTTGGAGCACTTATCATTACAAGTCACTGATCTGGGCACTTGAGGAAATTAAAAAAAAATAAAAGAGAAATAGACTCTTTCCTTGATGAACTTACAGTATAGTAGGGAAGGAAGGTAATATATACGCATGAATAAATATTATATAAAACAAAATGAAATGAACAAGCCAAGTGTTGTAAGAAAATAGAGTAGGAGAATGTTGTTCCCATTTGCAGGGTGCAGGGATTGGTTTGTAGAGGATTTATACAGTTTTATAGGATGGGTAAAATCTTGACATACCAGAGGACCAATGGGTGCATGTGGCAGACAAAACTGAGGGATCAGTATAAACGAAGGCATGGAGATAGATCAGTGTAGCCATGTTTGCCTAACGGGGACTAGCCTGGGATACCTTGTTTGAAAAGGGCTAGTGAGAAATAAACAGATGTAGACATAAAAAAGTAGGTTAAGCCATATCACCAAAGACCTTGAATGGCCACTGAAGGCAGGACTTACTGATTGCAAATCCAACTCTTTATCTCCTAACTTTTCTCTGAAGTTAGTTATCCTTGATTTTATTGGTCTTCCATTTTGTTAAAGCTACAGCCATAAGTTCACTGGGGAAGAGAATAATCAGATTTCTCAAATTGATGATTTCTTCTTTGTAGAACTTTACATCTAGCAGGAACTTTAGAGACCACCTAATCCAGAGCCTTCCTATTGTAGCAGAGAAAACTGACATTCAAGAAAATGACCCAAATTCAAAGCTAGCTCATTTTCTTTATTTTTGTATGGGAGAAGGGCTACTATAGATCTTGAAGAAATAGGTATTACAGTGCAGTTGGATTGATTGAATTATTTTTCTTTTTCATTTCACAGTCTAACAACTCTGATGTATCTGGTCACGTAACCAGGACAGTAAGTAATTTTTCTTCCTTGATTAACGTGGATTTTATGACATTGGGTTTTGGGCTAATGTTTAGTGAGTTTTTTTACTAATAGTTTTTCTTTTTTTTTAGCGTCTCAGCACTACTAAGCATAGGACATAGAGAAAAAGAGAGCAACTCTCAGCATTTTCAGGTGTTTGCCAGCATCTTTGGTATCAGCTTGGATATTTAAGTTTTCTTTATACCTGAAAGCTGTAATTTCAAATGGATTTTTTAGAATTACAAGTTCAGATATTTCATTTGATTAAATATCCTTTGGCTATTTTTTAAAAGAGATAGTGTTAATCTTCAGCTTCTTGAATAATTCTTTTGGACCCATTGGTTCAACCAAACTCTGATCCAGCCTGAATTTGGGTATTTTGAGTTTTACTCATGTGTGACCCTGGGCAAGTCACTTAAGCTCTGTCTGACCTTGATTTTCCTTATCTATAAATTGGACATAATAAGAGTACCTATCTCCCAGGGATGTTTTGAGGATAAAATGAGTTAATATTGTAAAGGATTTTGCAAACAATAAAATGCTATTTTAAGGCTATTATTATCATTATTATTATTTTTGACTGTTCGACATTTGATTTTTCAGGGGCTGGCATTTTATTGGGTGTGCTTTGGTTTTCCTACTACCATCTTAACATATTTAGGTGCTCATTAATAGCGCTCCAAAGAGTGAGAAGGAATATTCAACAAAAGAGTTCATTTTGCTTTTTGGATGCATGGGACAATCGACTTTATTGTTGCCATGATGTAATGAAGAACATCATGGTTATGGAGTCCACAGATTCAGTTTAGAATCCTAATTCTCTGCCTTATTAGCTCTTTGAACAGAGGCAAAAGTTATTTCACCTTTCTGCATATTCACTTTTTTATCTGCAGAACTAGAGAAGATCCACATTCTCTCTCTTCCCCCTCTCTTCCCTCTACCCTGTGGAGAAAACAAGAAAAAATAAAACCTCTATTACAAATACATATAGTCAAAGAAAACAAATTCCCTCGTTGACCATGTCCAAAGAAATCACCTCAAGGTTTATTTATTTATTATGAGGGAAGACACTATCAAACTGTAAAGCTCTATGGCAATGTGAGTTGTTACAATAACAAAGCAGATATTTTGGGGAAACATCTTTGTCTTTTTATATGTAATTATGCCGTGCCAGTTTGGAAGCCACTGTATGAAGTACAAATAACTTGTATTGGATGTACCATGTGTTGCCTTATTATAATTAACTGATAATTTGCATGCATCAACCTTAGATATGATGCCTATTTGTGTATGATGTTACTTACTTTAGTGACCACTGGGTAACAGTCATCTCTTATGTTATTCTTTTTGTTGTGCCTATGATATACTCCTCTCCTTCCTGGCTGACATTTATACTGTTTTTTTTTAAGGTTTTCAGAGTGTTTTACAAATATTGTCTCATTTGATCCTCACTACAACCCTGTCATTGCTATTTTCCTGATTTTAGAGATGAGAATACTGAGTCTGCAAGAGGTTAAGTAACTTGCCCACTGCCACACATCTAGTAAATATCTGAGGTGGGATTTGAACTCAGGTCTTCCTTTTTCTAAGTCCTGTAAGTAGTGACTTTGCTACCATGAAAACAATCTATCTATGAAAACAAAAATGGTTAAAGTTGTTTATGTTAACACAACTATATATCTAATTTTAGTATCTCCTCAACCTGTTAGTAAAAAATGATATTTATATAGGTCCTGAAGACTAGCAAAGTCCTTATGAATTTATTACTTTATCAATGCTAACTTTACATCTTATTTGATTACATTCAGCTTGATTAAAACATGCACAGACATGTACATACATACACACAGACAAAAATCCAAAGCACTTATGTTGTAAGTATACCAGAAGATTTTGAAGACCACCAGAAAGTAGGGAGTTCCAGCAGAGAGAGGCTTACCTTGGGGGTAATTGAGTCCTACAAACCAGGGACTAGGTGCTGGGGAAGCTTGCAAGGAGAAGCTCAGGACCAGCTATTTAAAGAAATGCTTCATTTAATTAGTTTTAGTCTTCATTTTCTCAGAATTCTCTTTCGTGACTCTGGATTACCTAAAATGTTAATATTAGCAAGTCAGTAAGCATTATTGAGAACTGGCAGTACAGAGAAAAGCCAAAACATGGTTCCAGACCTCTAGGAGCTCACATTCTAATGAGTAGACAAAACTCAAACAACCATGTACATAAAAGCTATGCGTTGTATTTTGGAAAATAATCTCAGAGAGAGAAGTCACTAGCAATGGTAAGTAATGGAAAAGGCCAAGTCATAAATGCTTGATGAATGAATGAATGATGAATGAGTGAGTAATATAGTATTTGCAATGGCCTTGATATATGATTTAGTTTATTGTTCAGTTATTTACATAATGATTGCTGTCAGTTTAAGCTTGAAATGGAAATTAACTTATTCCTTTTATATTTATTCTTCCCTTTTCATTTTTATTTAAATTAATAAGTGTCTTGGCTAATTTGTTTATGTAGGCACCTCAGTTCTATTAACATATACTTAATTCTAGAGATTCCCAAGGGGTGCTGCTTTTTGTGGTACAACCTTATGACTTTTTGGGAACTGGGGAGTGCAGCTGTTGTGTTTAGCAGGAAGCCACAAGCTTCCTGTCTTGGCAGGAGTGTCACCTCTCTGTAAAACCTTTCCCTTAACACAGTGTAGCATTGTCTACTCATGAGAGAGATATGGGGGGCAGGAGGCAGGGATGGGTATACATGATAGAGAATGAGCAAAGATGAAAATGAAAAGTTCCAGGATTGTATCTGGCAATGAGTAGAGGGATTTTCACTTTTATGTAACTGGTAGGACAGGGATAGTGTTGCTCTAGCTGCCAAGTCATTTTACTTTTCTGTGGGCTGTTTCCTTATCTGTAAAATGAGGGAGTTGGATTTAGAAGCTATTAAAGGTCATTTCTACTTCTGATATTCTGTGATTCTAGAGAAAACCACGTGCTTGTCTCTTCCTGGCTTGCTCAATCCCTCACTTTTTTGACTGGCATGATTACTCATTGAATGGCATGTTAAAAGTGGAAGGGGGTCAGCTCTTAACATCTCCTTCATTTTTCACATGGGAAAACTGTGATCCCAGAAGTCAATTGACTTGCCCCCAGAACTTCCTCCAAAAAGCCTTTCCACAACTAAACCATACTGGTTTTTTTTTTTAATGTGCTTGTTCATTTATCCTTATTGAACCCATATGGATTTTTGGAAATCATTGCTTCCTTTAATGCATTTAATACTCAAAAACTATCTACTTATTAATCCATTTTAGAATTTTCCCTTGGAAAAATCTAAGCTTCCTAGTTTATGATTGAAAGATTAACTTTTTCTTTCATTGTGGAAATGGGCATGATTACTCCTTCCCAGTCTCCCAACTTCTCTCCCAATTTCTGTGATTGAAATTTACCAGTAAATATTTTCTTAATAAATTTCAAAAGTCGGGGCAGCTGGGTGGCGCGGTGAGTGGAGCACCGGCCCTGGATTCAGGAGGACCTGGGTTCAGATCCGGCCTCAGACACTTCACACACACACACACACACACACACACACACACACACACACACACACACACTAGCCGTGTGACCTTGGGCAAGTCACTTGACCCCGATTGCCCTCTAAAAAAGCAAAATAAATAAATAAATTTCAAAAGTCATGTTCAAAAATCTCTCCAGAACACTGGAATGTAATTTGGAATAGGTGACTTGATTTCACTTAGGGCATCTTTGTCCCATTGCCATCTCCTAACTTCTTTTGGATTTCAGTACCTTCTGATAACTTTTTAATTATTCTTCCCCTTCTGAAAGTCACTATTTTTTTTTGATGGATTTTTCAAATGCAAGTTGATTGACTACTTTTCTTTGATGACCAAGTCCATCTACCCATTTACTCCAAACAATGATTTTAATTCCTCCTCCTTTCAATTCTTCCCTGCAATATTGACTTTTTTTAAAAGATTCTTTTTGCACTCATTTAAGACTTTAACCTTCTTTTCTTATAGGGCCATGCCACTTTAATTTGTTCTCCATTATTGTGAGGAAGGAGAAGGGGATAAGACTAAGACCATCTTGTTTTTAGACATTAAGACTTTTCATTTTTTTAATCATTGTGGCTAGTAGTCTTACTAATCTAGCTTTCAACTTCCATACAACACAGCAGATGGTTTTCAAAGATTGCTATCCCTCCCCTCACTTCCCAAATTTATCACACAGCAACAACCTTTTCATAAGTTTCTCCTGACTTAGCAAAAGGTGTACTTTGGGTGACAACACCAGTCCATCATTGGACCTTCATACCCAAAGACCCTAGGAGTTACTTCTATGCAACAGTGAAACATCGGAGTAGGCCACTGAAATATCTGGATAGAAAGGAATAAATTCTGGACCACCTAAATAAATAACCCCTAGGATCTCATAAAGTAACATCACCATCTTGTGGCCATTTAGCATATTTTTGCTGTTGTTAAAAACACTCTCTACCTTTGCATTTTTTTTTTTAATTAAAACTTTGGGTAGGAAAGGGAAAATCTCTATCTAGATTTTATGCTACAGGTCCATGGAAAAGATAAAATCTTTGGATCAACACCAATTTTTACGTTTCTAATACCTGTTTTGTAATATAATGAGAAAAGTTTTGGTTGGAATCCTTCTGGTCTTTTAAAAAAATATTTCATCACATTTTTTCACTTCAGAGGATTTCTAAGAACCACCCACAAGAAGTTGTTAGAGACCAATTTCATCCAAATAGCTGCCAAAAAAAATCTCATTGTCCAGATCAAGGCTCTTTAAAAAAAATTATTTACTTATAATTTAGATCAAGGTTCTTAACCTGCAATAAATATGTGAAGTTTTTTTTTAATAGTTTGATAATTTTATTTCATTCGATTTCTTATGTAATCTTATATATTTCATTTTATACATTTAAAATATTACTTAGAGAAGGAGTGCATAATCTTCACTAGACTGCCCAAAAGGTCCATGAAACATACAAAAAGGTTAAGAACCCATACCTGCCCTAGGTACAAGATAAGGCAGGTATAGTATATCTCTATGAAATTGTCATTAGTCATTTTATTTGATTGAATTGAGGGGGAGAGAGTTTCCTAAGAATAAACAATGTCAATAATTTCTACACACTTATTGCACAAGTAATAACTTTTTATGGTTTCTTACCAGATAGAAGATCTCTTATCAGTGATTTGGAAAATGCTTTCTTTTTTTGTTTTACTGTAATTTTAACAGAAGAGCTTGGCAATTTATAAAAAAAAAAAATAAAGCAATTCTATCTGTTCATTTTCTTGAAGTACCTTTCCTCCTTCACCAGAATCTTGTATTCTGTTCTCCTGCTTTAATCCCTCTTCTTTATCATCATATAGATTCATCAGATGCCAGAGGGAAAAGATGAAAATGATAAACTGCAGTAGAATTTGTAAGAATGTATGTGAATATGAGTGATTACACTGATGAACTAGGCAGAGCAGGGTAGTTTTGGGAGCTTTTTGTTGTGATGCCCTGGAAAAATTGTTAAAAACAGAACAAAGTTCTTGACTTGTCATCTCCTGAGAGCTCAACTCCTTTCAGCCATTAATTTTCTCCTAGAAAATATGAACCATCATGACAATAATACATGGTTTACAGAAACTGTCTGATGATTCTGGGGAAGCAACATTCTACTTCTAGTAGAATGTCAAAGAAGATTGCATTTTTCAACATTAACCTGTAATAACAACTTTTTGTAAACACTAGCCAGAAGAAAGGATTTCTGGTGACCTTTTTATAAAAGTGAAAAGATTTTTTCCTTTTTTAAAAAATTTTATTTTTAAAATTCTTAATAAATATCATCAAAGAAGAGAGAAAGAAGGTTGTATATTAAACAAAGACTCTCCATTTTTACATAATAATATCAATCTTACTTGTGTCTCGCCTTAATATCTTTCTGCTCTCTTCTAGTTTTTTTTTTTTAATTTCATTGGTAGCTCTCTCTCTTTCTGTCCATATCTTTGTCTCTCTCATCACTATCACTAGCTTTTTATTCCCACTGCACTACTTCCTTGTATCCCTAATGACAAATTATCTCTTTTGTAACAGATACATAGGAAAGCAAAACAGATGCACATATTGAGCTTATTCGAAAATATTTGTTCCTCTAATCAGTTCTATCTTTGCTAAAGGTTAGGATGCATGCTTTGTTGTCTATCAGTATTCTGACCTCACTATTGGTCATTGCATAGATCAGGATTTTTAAGACACTCAAAACCATTTTCCTTTTTATCATTGTGATCATTGTATGATTTGTTTTCCTGGTTCTACTCACTTTGCTCTACATTCGTTCATGCATGTTTTCTCAAGTTTCTCTTCAGCTATTTAAAAATAAGTAGCACATTTTCAAATAATTGCATTTAAATTTAGTTTAATTTTTAAAATTGATAGAAAAAGTCTTAGGAGTCAAGAACATTCTTTAAATCTTATTTTCTTTACTGTAAATATTACATTAGCTTTTGTGTCCAATATCTTGGATTAAATGCAATAAAACATCACAGAATAGTAAGATAAAGGAATACTAATATGCATCCAAACATTATATATGCATATATGTTATATAAGTATGTATTATATAATATGTATGCATAATATATGTATACACACACAAACACAATCTGTTTTAATTTTAATTAGAACTCTGAAACCAAAAGTATTATATATTCTATATACAAACTCTTGATAAAACACATAATTTCTGGTGACTCACCTCTTTTTTTAAAGTATGGACTTTGGCTTTTTGTATTGCATGTATTGTTTCCTGTAACATTTAGTGTAAAAATTTATACCAAGTAATAGATAGGATGCTCAGATGAATCTCTTGGTTTTGGAGGGATTATTTTCAGGTTTTTGCATGCAGATACACACACATGTATATATGTATATATATATTTATATTCTTTCTACCTATATTTACATATGTAGTCTAATTTTAGTACAAGTAGCTGAAAAGTAATAAACCTTATTACCCTCTATTTTTATTGCTGAGCTTATTATATCTGGTTGCTATTGGATTCTATAAACAAATAGTAAATTAAAGCTTTTACTCAATCTACATTTCCCTAACCCTAGCATTCTTTGGCCTAACTATACAACTGCTATTAGCAAATTAGATACTCTTTGATATACTTTACTCATTCATTCACTGGAAATTTATTCATTAATCTACTCTGTGAACTGCATTATGTCAGATAGAAAGACAGTTAAGACACTGTCCTTACTCTCCGATTCCTCCTGATTTGGTATATTCCTAAAATCTAATGATGTAATTTGAATCTTATGTGTTGAATTGCCGCTTAAGAGGGGACTTAGAGACTAAGTTTCATGGAAAGTAGAGATAGTTTTATTTTTGTCTGTATATTTCCAGCACCTATCACATTGTCTGCTATATAAATCTTGTTGGTCAGGTGGAGAATTTAGCTAAGAGTTTCTCCTCTCCTTTACCACCAACCCCCATCCCCCACTCCTTTTAAAAAAAGACTGTTGTCAATTTCACTTTCCCTATCTTCTTTTGTTTTCCTCTCCATTTTTTCATATCCAAAATCCCCACCATCCCTTCCATGCAGCCAGTATTGTTCATGATGAAGCTTTGGAGAAATCCAGTGCAGAGTTTCCTGAGGAGAAATATGGGAACCCTGATAAAACAAAGCTGAGTAAATAAGCTAGAAATATTTCAGTTTTGTTCTAATAGTCCTTAGTGTTTAGCATATTGGAAGATGGTAGCAGTTAATAAAATTAAATAAAGTGTTTGCATTTTAGAGGTGTGGGCAGCATTTGACATAGTCAAACCCAACTTCTTTATTTTACTTATAAAGACATTCAGCCTTCAAACAGGTTAAATGACTTGCCCAAGGTTACTACAAGGAGACATTTCCTCCTAAGTTGGGTAGGCAGGCACACATGTAGATACATGGCTCTGCTTAGTTTGTCTAATATAATTGTCATATTTTGAATATAATGGTCTATCTTACCACTATTGCCACATGTTCATGTGTTAATATTTTAGGAATTGTACAGGTTCCTAATGTATGTTATGTGTTAATGTTCTGTTTTAATGCTCCTTTAAAAACTTAACCTGGCTGAAATTTATAATATCCATGATGCTGTTTGTTTGTATTTTAAAGTACTGAAAGAGGGGATAAAGGGGGAGAGAATTAGTTGCAAAATTGCATTGCAAAATATTTTGATTCTATTTCAAATCTGTTGTTTTAGTATAAATTATAGAGTCAGTAATACATTCATCTGATTGCAACATCACTTTTTTGGAAGATCTATTTAGTGCTACTTTAGGTCAAATCCAAGGGGCTTCCCAAGTATTCTGGATTTTGGGGGGGGGGTTGTGGGGTGAGGATTAGAAAATCCTATATACTGTTTGAACTCCATAAGTCTTTGTTTAGAAACTGGACTTAATTTGTTAAGCAGAGGTTTTGTTGTGACAAAATTTCTTGTAATTGACAAAAATTTTTTACTTATTGGCATAAGGTTTTTTAATTTAAAGCTGAGTCTTAGAAACAGATGGGACTTTGCCTAGAAGGTATACAGGCAAACCTGAGTAATTAATTTTTCAGCTTTGGGATTTGATTCTTTATACAGAGTGATTTTTGGAAATGCATAAATATCAAACAGAAATTTATAAGATAGAAATTCAGGTATGGGCACTGGGCCTAATTTAATACCATTTAGACTAATGCTAGTCTTCTAATGTTTGTACGTGAATACCATATTCTTTTCTCTGCTGGGTCAATAGTAATAAAATATAATAGTTTATTTTTTTATCTTTTCTTTGGATTATCTCAAGTTCAGCTCCCTTTTCAGTCTAAGTCTGTGATTTTCTTGAATACTCTCTAAAAGGCCCCTATTGGAACTTAAGGTGAATTTTGTATATAACATTTTGCTCTTCCTATCAAAACTATGTTTGAGGCACTAAAATAGACAACAATAGATCTATGATTCTAGGGTACTCTGTGAGAGACATAAGTCATAGAATCATTTAGAAACAGCCTAGTACTCAATAGGGTGAGATCCATTCATTGAATCAAGAACTATCCACTGTATATAGGATATTGTGCTCATAGGCTTAACTTAAGACTTAAAAGAGATTTTTTTCTCTCCTTATTTGTATATATGCATATATATATGGATGTGTGTATATATATATACATGAGTGCTTTATAAATCTTCATGCCATTATGTAGGTCCAGGTGATAGTGTCATAGGTTTTTTAGTTGGAAAGAATCTTAGATGTCATAGAATACAACTTTCATTTTATACATGATGAAACTAAGACACAGAGGTAAAGTGACTTTCCCAAGGTCACCTAGGCAGCATTGTTAGAGCCTGGATTTCAGCCTAGGTCTTTTAATTCCAGAGCCAACAGTCTTTCTTTCTATTGTACTATACAGTATAACTTGACCACTTTTTCTTCCTCCCCTCCTAATGATGATAACAATAATACTTGATAGTTGCAATGCACTTTAAAGTTTGCAATTTTTTTTACATATTTTATCACATCTAAGCTTCACCACAATTTTTTGAGACACTTGCATCTAGATTCCTTATCTTCTACTGTATGAAACATATTTTTAGTTTACTCCTTCCCTAATATTTAATTGGTGTTACCCTGAAAGAATTAAGTGACATATTTATGGTCCGTCTCTGGGTGGTTAATATTCTTATTATATTAACAGTTATATAATGTTATATTAACAATAGATTGCTCTTGACAAACTCCCCTTTCAGGTTGTTTGTTCCAGAGGCTGACGTCTGGCCATATAGTTAGTTCCTTGATTGAATATGCAACAGATTGCTAGCCAGTTCTATATGTAAAAACTGTGGCTGCTTCAGGTAGATTATTCATGCTTATATAACTTGATGCTTTTTTAAAAAAATTAGTTATTTTCTAAGTTTAATTTTAAATCTGACATTTTAAGGTATATAAACTAGGAGAGAGAGGTAAAAATGGGGAAGCTTTAGGTTAATCATTTTAGACTAAGCAGGTATTTTCTATATAGCTTGCTGCCCCAAGGTAGGAGCTCTTACTGTTTAAAATTAGAATTCTTCAGGGGAAATTTAACAATTCTTTGCTTTCACATTTTGATAATTCGCCAAAACAATTCAATTCAATTTAACAAATATCCTGTTGTATTGTTATCTGTCTTTTAAAGCCCACCTCAGATGTTTCTTTCCCTGTGAAATCCCCTTTCTCCTTCAACTTCAATAAAATGATCTCTTCTCCCCTGTACCTTACCAAGCATTTTGCTTTTGTAACTTTCCAATGTACTTGTCATGTAGTACTGTTTGATAGATAGCTGTAACTATAAGTTTGATGAAGGCAGGGAGTCTGGCTTTTCTAAATAGTCTTTCTTAGTGTGTAGTACTTTGCAGTTTACATAACTGGCGTAGTAAATGTTTGTTTAATCAGTCATCTACTAGATACATGGCACAAAGTAGGAATAAAAACACAGTATGATTGTTCTCATCCTCAAGGCAATACACAAACAAGGTCACTGGAGACATATGATTTGAAGTAAATGAAATAAAACAGTATCATTAAGAAACGAAATATGTGGTATGTATAATAAGCACTACAGAAGGTCAGAAAAGGGAGAAATTATTCCAAGTTAGAGTAGTAAGGAGAGTTTTGAGTTAACTCTTAAAAGGTAAATTTTGGATAGAAAAGAGTTAAGGCATTATAGTCTGTGGGGAACAGTGTGACCAGAGCATGGAGAAGAGAACATGTATTTAGAAGAAAACTCAATTGATATGGATAGTGGTAGTCAGAGAAAATAAGTTTGGATAAAACCAGTTTATCAAAGGTGTTGAATTCCATACTAAATTGTTTGAAATTGATGGGATAGATTGTAGAGAGTTCTGGGTTGCTGAGTAGGGAGTGATATGATGAAAGTATCAATATAGCAAGATTAATATGGTAATATTAATTAATTAATATCTCAGTAGATAGTAGAATAATCAGGCAGCAACAAGTGAGATTAATTAGATTTCAAGTACAGTCACTTTGGCTATAACATTTATTTAAAAATCAGTATTTGTTCTAATACAACTGATATATTAATGAATGTTTTAGCACAGTGAATTTCTAGTTGGTTTTGTGTGATTTCAAAAAAGGAAAAACAGTAGGAATGCAAAAAACTTCATCACTTCACAGTAAGTCATAATCAGCTGGTAACAAAATGAATACAATGCTGGGCCTGGAATCGGGAAGATCTGAATTCAGATCCAGTTTTAATAGCAGTATGACCTTGGGCAAGTCACTTAGCCTCCATTTGCTTCACTTTCATCAAATGTAAAATGGGGCTGATAGTTGTGCCTACATTGCAGGATCAGATGAGATAATATTTGTAAAAAAAATCCTTAGCACAGAACCTGGCACATAGTAAAAGCTATATAAATGCTTATTCTCTTCCCTTTTCTGCACCCACACCAATTAAACTTTCTGTCTTTATCAACTTATAGTACCATCTGTATTCTGTTTCTTTTGGTGCAGTAGGACCTGTGGGCTAAGGTGGGTTGATGTGGTCCCACAAAGTCATTTAACACTGTGTCACCTCCTACCATGACCTCTGGCCTGAGGATCAGAGTAGGGCCCGGCCTGCTTTACTTGCTTAAGACTTTACCATTATAGACCATTGGGATACAGATCAGAGTAGTAGCACTATGGATAGCTAGAGACTAGGAGTTCTGCCACTCTTTGTTATAATATTTATGAATTTCTTAACCATTTAACAGATATATAACTGCTACCATTTTTATTATCTTCCTTTTTTTTAAAAAAAAATGTCACTGGCAAAGTTTTTGACCATTTTTCCACTAACCTCATTTTCCCCTGTGCTTTTTATTTCATGATTTTGCATTTCATAGTGCTTTTGAAAGAAGGTTCCAATTGAATGATTCAGAGCATACTGGTAATCATTGATACAAATGGGGAACCCTGAACAAATAAGAATAAATTATAAATTACACAGCACCTGGTATAGTAACTTGCAATCAGAAAATACTTGATTATCTGATTGAATTATTTCATGATACTCAAACACATTTGGTGTTACCAGGAGGTGAGGGAGGGAGGGAGGGAGAGGGGAAAAGAAAGAGAGAGAGGGTGGCATCAATAAATTAAAAGATGGTTAAATTGGAGAAGAGATCTTGATGTCTAGCTTGTCCAGCTCCCCAAATAAGTGTAGTAATTCTACTCTCTCCCACTCCTCCTGTTTTACTTTGATTCATTTACAAGTCAGTTAAGAAACAGGAACTGGGGAGAGAGAAATGGATAAAGGAGAAAAATGAAAATGGCATGATTTATATAATCCAAGACAAATGGATAAGTTCTTTGTAAAATTTTTAGAAATCAAATGTTAGGCTGATGGAAAGTAAAGAAAAAAAAAAACCTAAGTCAGAGAGAAGCAGAGTAGAGAATGGGAGAGAGTGGACAAAGGAGGAGAGGACCCCTTTCACTACAAAAAAAGAGAAGACAAACATAAACAGAAAGAAAGGGGCAATAGTTTACTCCCAGAAAAGATAATAAAGATAGACTAAGACTGGTGAAAGCCAGGAACAATGACATCGGTTTGAGGAGCTGGATTGTAAACTGGATGAGAGTTAAATAAATTGAAAGTAGTGAAATACAATGAGAAAGGGGGAGCAGGTAGCATTGTTGCCCAGGTTTTAGTACGGAAAAATCTAGATTACTCAAAGTCTTAGTTTTCACTCAGACCAAGGAGAGATGAATTGAAAACTCTGCCAAGATAAGTGTGTGGAAGACAGGGCTTCCAAAGGCAAGGCAAGTGCTGCCCTCTGCTGCTGTGCTTCTTAGCATTGTGGTTTTCAAGCATCACTGGCATACTTCAGGATAAAATTATTGTAGACGTGAAGTAAAATAAAGAGGAGGAGGAATTTTTGAAAAATCTCCTTCAAAAATAGAAACTGGAATTTTAGTCCAAGAAATCTCTGAAAATCCAGGAAGAAATTTAAGGCTGCTTATTCTCCTGGAAAGAAAAATAAGAAAATATAGAATGGTTTCTCTTCAGAGCTTTAAATTGCACATTTGCTTTCTCTGCCAGCCAGTGTTTCTAATAGAGGGTCACATTTCAGCAATGCTTTCTTTACTCTTCTGACCCGGAGTGGAACAATTCCATTCCTGGTTCTCAGAGATAAGCAAATTCTCACTTGAGACAGATATTCTTTTAAATATTCTTTTCGTCTTCCAACTTCTCTCAGTCATTAAAAATGCAATATAATTCAACAAAATTTTATTAAGTATCAACTGCAGGCACTGTAGAAAGGCCTACTTCATACATTCCGACAATTCAAATGCCTTTGCTTGATCTCTGTGACTCTGGACTCCTCCACCAGCCAGGACACCTCCCCAAAGACAGAGAGTCACTTGAATATTTTAGGATATCAGGATTCAGTACACATTTTATTTTATTTGTTTATTTTTACCTACTCACAAGCATACCTCTTCTTTTCCTTCTGCCTTTTCTTCTTTGGATATTTAATTGTAAATGCCTTTGAGAGAGAAAATCTTCCATATTAGTAAGTTCTTCAGTTTCTACCACTCTTTACTACACTTAGACATTGGCCCTTCCCTTTATCTTGTCTTTTTCCTTCCATTTGGCACTTGTTCAAATTCACTTCCTCCAAAAGGTGTCCTTGAGATAGTTTTCCCTGGAAGCATGCTACTTTCAGTCAATTAGATGTATTACTTATCTCTGTTTGCAATACTTCACCATTGAAAACTCCCTTTATGCCCAAGGGTGTGGTGATAAGGAATTTCCCAAGACCTTAACCAAGCTTGCTGGGCCTTAGCAATAAAGAACTGTTATTCATAATAATAGAGTAATAAATAGTAAGAGGAATAAATCTCCCTTTACTAAGATTCTTCTTTTTCCCTCACCACTTTTTACTCATTATCCCTTCATGAGAAGAACAGTAGTATGCAGCAAAGTAGAGGTAAAATGAATTGATCTGAGAGAATATAGAAATCTATAACTGTTGACAGCTTTAGCTTTTACCCAGAGTTACAATAATTTCCAGATGGGCAAATCGGAGAAATAGATGGTAGACATAGAGTCAAAGGATCATAAATTTGGGACTAGAAACTGCCTTTGATGTTATCTGTTATGACTTCTTCATTTTACAGATGAGGAAATAGGATCATCTAGGTTAAGTCACTTAGGTCACACTGGTAGTGATTGGAAGAACCTGTACTCAAAGCCAGGTACTCTGAATATAAACCCAGCACCCTTTCCAAAAAATGATATTCTTTCTCCAGAGTAAACTTGAATCTGGGCTCTTTGCTACTTATTACTTGTATAACTTGGAAAAAGTTACAAAACCTCTCTTTTAAATGAATTGAAATATTCTTTACATTCCTTTCCAGTTTTATATTTTATTATCAAAACTTTGTCATACTTTCAGTTTCAGGCTCTTAAATTTTTGGATTCAGGATCATGACATGGTATAGCGCCAAGGCAATATTCACAACACCAATGGCGACTATGAATATGCTGGCATAATTCAGAATCGCAAAATATATACTTATACAGATACATGTATACAGCATACATACATATGTTTTTCACTTCTCTAGTAACCAACTTTGTTCTGGCTTTTATAGACCAAAAACAATTCTCCTTTGCAGAGAAAGCAGAAGAAAAATAATATCTGAGTAATGCTATCTCTTTTCTTCCGCCTTGCATTATTCTACTATCCTCCACAAGTACTAATTCTGTCCCTACACCGATCTTTATGCACACACACACACACACACACACACACACACTCACACACTCTACAAGCTTTTTGTGTTATCCTTTGCCTTCTCAGTATGTAGTGAATTTTTAGCTTTAGTGATTAAATAGACTGATCATGTCAGAGAACTTTTATTTTTCATTTGTATCTTTTTATTGTTTGTTTTGGAGAATACTATAAGAAGTATCAATGAACAAAATACTGTAATGGGAAGAACATGGGATCTGAATTGGGAAGATTTGAGTTCAAATCCTAATTATTTTCCTTGAATAACTTGGGAAAATCATTTTACCTACATGGTCCTCAGTTTCCTTGTTTGTTTGTTTTAATGAGGGAGCTAAAACAAAATTTATTTTAAAGTCACTTAAAAACTAGCCGTGTGACCTTGGGCAAGTCATTTAACCCCAATTGCCCTCCAAAAAGCAAAATAAATAAAGGCACTTAAACCTTTGAATTATATATTCTTTAATTAGTAGATTGGCAAATCTTCCCCAATATCCATAGCGTCACAAACCATGTGTAAATTAGAATTGAATTTGGAATTTAATGACACTTTTGCTGCTGAATTCTATGACTTGATCAGCTAAGAACTTTTCTGTGATAATTTACTATTCATAAATGATCTTTAAAACTAATGATGATCTCCTAAGACAACCTCTCTCTAATGTTTAAATTATTACTCTACCCTTCTTTTCTGATGAAAATTGTGTACAAGGCACTACCATGTTATAAAGCATGCAAAATAATTGAACCCTCCATGAAGAGTATGTGCGTATTGCTGAACTTTGGGAGGAAAGGGTCAAACAGGTGACCGTGACGGCTTGATTTTGTGCCTGAATTCAGAATAATGTTTGCTCTCCGTAGTATATTTTCCTCCCTCAAATCCCTAGTTCACTTTTTGTCACTTTCCTGTATGCCAGTGTGCTATGTGCAGCTAGTCCTAAAATGGAACCTGAGTGATGGTCCAGCTCTTAGGAACTGCTGTAGTATTAACCTGTGGACAACATCTGTAGAAGAAGACAATTTCTGGTAACTATAGAGAGTTATCAGTCTTCCTTCTCTTGCAGGCTACTGCAAATGCTTCAGCATTCTTCTTTCTAAATAGGCAGCCAAGAAGAGACTAGGAAGATCAATATTAAGGGTTATTGTCTATAGTCCTCATTTAGTGATGGAATTTGTGAAGATATTTCCTTCTTTCTGAGTTATTATTCCTTGAGAGCATATGAATGCAGCACCTCTCTGCCACATTCCAAGAGAAGAAACTAATACATCCAGTTTGGGGCTAGTTCTCATATGGAACAAAATAGCTCTTATAGTCAAGTTCATCCTGTCTGTGGCTAATTCCCATCAAGAACAGTTCACCCCAGCCATTTCCCTACTTTTCTTCTTATTACCCTTCAGTAGACAGAGGCTAATGGGATTCCTCTATTGAGACTCTTACGATTAGCCTCAAAGAGACAGGACCTTCCTTCTTGTGCTGCTCTAGGAAAGAATGTGTCCCAAGCCTTCAAGAATCACATACAAAGTCAGAATGGAGCAGTATCTGAAAACACTATAGGTGACAATTCTCCAAATCACACAATACACTTAATGCCTGTAAAAATACACAAAATTCCTGCATTGTTGAGACAGTTGGCCACTGCCTAGCTGCCCCTCCTTCTCAGGGTTCTTAAATGTTTTTTTTTTTTTGGAGGGCAATTGGGGTTAAGTGACTTGCCCAAAGTCACATGGCTAGTAAGTGTGTCAAGTGTCTGAGGCCATATTTGAACTCAGGTCCTCCTGACTTCAGGGCCAGTGCTCTACTCACTGTTCCACCTAGTTGCCCTGTTTTTTAATTTTTAAAAATTAATTTATTTACTTTTAGTTGACAACGTTCAGTTCAATAGTCCCTCGGATTTCAAATTTTCTCCACCTCCCTCTTCCTCCCCCCACCCATGGCAGCACATAATCAAATAAAGGATCCACAAATATCTTCACATTAAACATTAGTCAGATTGTAAAAGAAGGATTATAACCAATGGAATGAACAATGGGAAAGAAGAAACAAAACAAAATAAGAAAAAGAAAGAGCAAGTAGTCTGCTGCAATATGCATTCAGACTCCGCAGCTTTTACTCTGGATGTGGATATCTCTTTTGATAATGAGTCTTTTTGGAGTTGTCTTATAACCTTACATTGCTGAGAGGAGCCCAGTCTATCAGAGTTAGTCATCACACATACGTTGTGTCTGTGATTGTGTACAGATTTCTCCTGGTTGTTCTCTTCTCGCTCAGCATCAATTATATAAGTCTCTCTAGGTTACTATGAAGTCCATCTGCTACTCATTTCTTATAGCATGGTAGTATTCCATTATATTCATATACCACAACTTGTTCAGCCATTCCCCAATTGATGGGCATCCCCTTGATTTCCAGTTCTTTGCCACCACAAAAAGAACTGCATTAAATATTTTTGTACATACGGTTCCTCCTCCCACTTTTCTGATCTCTTTGGGATACAACCCTAGAAGTGGTATTGCTGGGTCAAAGGGTATTTATTTATAGCTCTTTGGGCATAGTTCCAGATTGCTCACCAGAATGGTTGGCTCAGTTCACAACTCCACCAACAATGCATTAGTGTTCCAGTTTTTCCACATCCTCCAGTATTTATCATTTTCCTGTGTTTTTAGCCAATCTGGCTGGTGAGATGTGGTATCTCAGAGTTGTTTTGATTTGCATTTCTTTAATCAATAGTGTTTTAGAGCATTTTTTCATATGTTTATAGATATCTTTAATTCCATCTTCTGAGAAACTGCCTGTTCATATCCTTTGTCCATTTATCAATTGGGGAATGACTTGAGTTCTTACAGATTTGAGTCAATTCTTTGTATATTTTAGAAATGAGGCTTTTATCAGAGACACTGGTTGTGAAAATTCTTTCCCAATTTTTCACTTCTCTCTTAATCTTGGTTACATTGGCTTTATTTGTACAGAAAATTTTCAATTTAATGTAATCAAAATGATCTGTTTTGCATTTTATAATGCTCTCTAACTCATGTTTCATCATAAAATCTTCCCCCTCTTCATAGATCTGACAGGTAAACTATTCCTTGCTCTCATGACTGTGTATTCTTAACACTGACTTTTATAGAGAGTCAGGAGGAAAAATAAGTACCCTCGTTTTGTTGTCTCAGCTCTAAGTACCACTGAATATTTATATTTTCTTGCCCCTGGCACCTATGAAATGAAGTCAGCTGATCTAGTTGTATAATAGATGTGTATTTTACTGCTTGAAAGAAGTCCTCTTTCTTATCCCTTGCTGTTATCATGAATATTGGGAATCTTGTTTCCTGTTTTCATCTGGAATATGTTCACCACTGACAAAAGTTAGTAAAAACTCGATACTATTAATTCTTAATAAGATGATGGAAGAGATGCATATTGAAGTCCTAATTTTATTTTCAGTATACTCAAGACACACAGGTATCTGATATATGTTCTTTATTTACCAATTGTAGTTCAGTGGCAGACTCTTGTATCACACATAACATAATTGGGGATACCTAATTTACAGTTAAGTAACAGAGGAAAGGAAAAAAAAACCAATAATTTATTTCCTTCCCTTCGAAATGCTGATCCAAGTACAAAAAATTGGAACCATATTAAAATCTTAGTCTTGGGATTCATTTTAGAAATGGCATTGGTAATTTACATAACTAACTAAGGCCAGATGTTAGAAACCTAAATTTAGCAGAGACGCTTTGTTTGCCATACTAGTCACGTACCCAAATGCTGCTCATGTATTTATGATTCAAGTTATCTTTGTCATTGTGAGAGTGATCATCATCATCAAGTATCATTTGTTTCATACTTCTTTACAGAGAGCTTAAGAATACAAATTGGTATGAAACCTGGTAAAATGCTAGTGATTGGTTGAGATCTCAAAGTTTTATGTTGTATAACAAAGATTTGAAAGAACCTTATAATAGTCATTCCATCTAATAAAGGAATGGCTTCTGGTTAAGGTCACTACTTTATGTAAAAGAAGATAAAAGAAATTCTTCATCCTCAAAGAGCTTACCTTTTATGGGAAGAGAGATTTTGTACATAAATAAAGAGATACAAAAGGAATTTGAGGTTGTTTTAGGGAAGGAAGGCTCTAATAGGTGGATCTAGAAAGACTTCATTTAGGAGGTGGCTCTTCACCTGAGATTTGAAGGAAACTTCATTCTAAGAGAGAGGGGTAAGGATGTTATTTATTCCAGGGCAAATGGGAACTTGTAAAAATTAAGAAAAAATGTTTTGTGTTCATAGTGTGCAATAATTTAGCAGCCAATATTAAAGAATATAAGCATTATCACCAATTTAAAAAAATGACTAGCATTTATGTAATGCTTTAAGGTTTGCAAAGCCCTTTACATGTGTTAATTCATTTGATCCTCACAAAAGCCCTGTGAGGTAGGTACTGTTATTCTCCCCATTTTACAGAGGAAGAAATTGAGGTACAGATAGGTAAAGTGACTTGCCCATAGTTACATAGGTAGTAAGTGTCTGATCTTACTAACTCTTAGTCTTGTGGTCTATTGACTGTTACTGCTAGCTGCCCTCAGTAAAGATAGTTTTTAAGGACCCTAAAAATGTCAGGGTTAAGAGTAATTTTAAAATACTTCTATCATTTCTACCATTACCTCCTCTTTATATAGACATTTTCTTCTTTTGGCTTATTTTTGTTTCCTTGTATTTCCTGATTCTGTCTTAAAAAAAAAAAACTACTTCTTTTTCTACCACCTTCAATTCATCTCTGAAATAGCTATAATACATAAATGAGGAATATTTAAATATTATGTTCTCTTCTTTTAATTTTAAAATCTGAGGAATGAAATTTGATGTTTCCTTTCCCCACTCCTACTACAAAAGTTATAGGGTTGTGTATGTGTGTTTGTGTGTGTGTGTGTGTATGTGTGTGATTCTCAGTGATAAAAGAAATAGGTCTTAACCCTTTGAGGGCTCTTATGAAAATTAAAATGGCGTGTGCTAATGTGAATATTTTAGTGTTCAGTTGTTTTTTAGTCATGTCTGACCCTTTGTGACCCCATTTAGTATTTTCTTGGCAAAGATACTGGAGTGGTTTGCCATTTCCTTCTGCAGCTTATTTTATAGATGAGCAAAGTGAGGCAAAAAGAGTTAAGTGACTTGCCTAGGGTTACACAGTAGTTAGTGTCTGTGGCTGAATTGACTCAGGTCTTCCTGACTCTGGGATCGGCCCTCTATCCACTGAGCCATCTGCTGCCCAGCATGTTTTAGTAGCCATTAAAAACACATGGGAGTTATTTCTTAATGGAGATGTTTTCCCTTACTCTTGTATAACAAGTAAATATGTAATTATTTTGTTACTTTTATCATAGCTTTTATAGTACCTCATGATTTCTTTCTAAATTTATCTTATTCAACCCACATGGGGACCAATACCTAGGAGAAATTAAGTATAATTGCCTTTTTATATCACTTATCCTTATATGTCTCACACTCCTCACTGATATATATGAAAAGACTCTGTGCTGTTTATTAATTATACTTGCATTAGCTCTGAGAGTATTATTTTTTTCTGTCATTTTTCCAGAAAATTTCTTTCTGTCTGTAGATACTTTGGACTTATTATAGTGTAGCATAGGAGATGGTAGCAGCTTGACTTATGAGATTCAGGGAAGAGAACCTTGTCAACTCTGTCATCCATCTGTGCAACTATGGAACAGGTTTTTATTCATATTTAAAGATACAGCTTAGTTTGGTACAGGTTCCTCTCAGAGAGGCAGCACCATTTATACTAAGGTATAACTACTTTCAAAAGTAGTTGGAGGCTTTGATGATAACTCAGAATTCTTGAAGGCTATGTTTGTAGGCCACAAGTTTTGGTAGTTCCTTCAGCAGTTACAGATGTAAGCAGATATCAACTTTCCAGTGAAGCTGAATGCGGAGTCTCATGATGGACATTTGCCACTAGGTAGTTTTGGGTTTTGGGGGCATAGTAACTCAAAATGAACATTTGCTGTTCTGATGATTTACGCAATTGCAGGTCTTACAGCACAGAAATGTAAGAAAGTATAAATAATGAGAGCGTGCATTGATGGGGAAATGAACATTGGGCACTTGAAAGTGAGGAAATGGTTCACCAGACTGGAGAAGGATAAGGTGGCAGTACCAAGAAGAGATTCTGAAGCCACACTTGATTGTTTTGCCTGTAGATGATCCTGGAAGCAACAATCCCCTCAGCAAAATTACTAAAGACTTGATAGGGGCCTATGAAAAATTGTAAACATGGTTTGTGTACATAAAACCGCTGAAGTCTCTGTCACGGTTTTCCTTCCTTTGGTGGCATTTTCTCCGCTGAATAAAAAGAGAAGCCACAGCCATACATGACCAGGAATTGATTAGATGCCCCATTATTTTCATCTAAAAATCTTATCTTGACAAAGGATTTTCATGGATGTTGTGATTTCCATTAACTAAGGGTCCCTTTTTCTAAATCTACTTGCTTCCTGTTCATGACTACTTACTATTTAGTAGTATTTAAAAAATCATTTTCAAGGTCTCCTTAGCCAAAATATTCATAACCTAGAGGCCAGCCTGTTCATGAAGAGCTGCTCATGGTTAAAGTGGAAACCATCATTCAGTAGTCATTTATCAAGTACCCGAGCTCTGCCAAGCTTTGTGCTGGAGATAAAAATGCAGAAGCCTTTCTCTAACATCAAGAAACATGCATTCTGATGTAACACATGTTGGGAAGGAAGAGTGTCATTGTCTCCACAAACAATCAAAGATTGTATGTGTAACCATAGGGCAAAAGCAATGATTATTATTCCAAGATCTGGAATGAGATTGGATAAGTGGAATAGGATATAAGATAGGGTTGGAGAACAGTTAATATAGAAGGTTCTTGGCAAGAAGGGGAACAGCAGCAGCAGGGTAGATGGCAAGATAGCCATACTTGAGTAGATGTAGCAGCAAGCACCCCAGTGTTCCCAGGGTAGCTGCCAGCACAGGTTCTTAGATCTGCTTTGTTAAAGGAAAGCAACTCAAAATGGGTTAACAAGCTTACTTCAGTCAGTCAAATATGTATCATTTACCTAGTTCAGGGGAAAAAGGTCAGCACCCCGAACTTCAGAATATACAGACAGAATTATCAAGACAGAAACAGATCAAGTAGACAGATTTCCAAATTGTCCAAGCATTACATCCATACCAAATCAACATCTGGGTTTTTCAAAGCCAGGGGACTCTCAACAATGGCTTCCCAGAGTTTCATCTGATCAAATCACAGAACACTTCTCAAAGTGAGCCCCAAAACAAAGTTACACATCAAGGCTTATATAGCCTTCTCCTGGCTCAGAGAATGTAACAACCTTCTGGACCCACTGGCCAACAAAAAGTATCTACTGAAAAACAAGCCTCCCACCCCAGGCTCCAGGTGCACTTTAGCCTAGGGGCAGGGAAGATCTTTAAATTTGCATTTCCATTACAGTAGACTCTGTTGTCCTGATGGATGACTAGATAGAACCAAAGCTTCTTAAATATATTTGGTTACTTTTCACTCTTGTACCTTCCAATCTCATATTAGAACCAGACAAGTCTATTATGTTTCCTCTATCAAAAGGCTTTGTAATTCATTTCTGGAGCACAGGCATAAAGGGCTGCTGTGAATGTATTTCAAATTGATAAAAGCTTTGTTATAAATATTTGACACAGTACATATTACAAAACATAGATTTTGCTTTATTTACCTCTCTGTGATATATATTGATGTGTGTTTTTATTACCCCAAAGAAACTTTAAAATGATTAACAATTTGTTTCCCACCCCCCAGGCATCTGACAGTTTTTCAAAAAGTTCGTCTTTCTGCTGTGATAAATTTTCTCAGTAAGTGTTATTTTCAGCAGTTCTTATATGTGTCTATTCCTCTCGTTAACCTTATGTCTCCAGGAATGCAATTATTATATCTTCCTTCTGGTGTATGGCATGATTTTGCTTACTTTTTCCAGGTCCAAATTGCTTATATTTAAAAAGCTCAGATCACAAAAATCTAGAATACCTTGCAGTGTTAATAGCAGGAGAATGCAGTTTAACTAAATATAAAATGACTTTTGGAGAAAAAAAAATAACAGCCAACACATCTGGATTAAGTTTCTGGAGATAGTTTTATATCGTGAGAGAAGCAAAGGACCTGGAGTATGCAAGCAGTTAAAATGCCAGTTCTTTTCTTTACTGGCTCTATCTAGAGTAAATCATCTAACCTCTTTGGGTCTCACAGTCTTTATCTCTGATGTGAAGATGTTCACAGTATTGTGCTGCAGACTGTGAATGACCAGATTAATATAGGAGCAATCAGAAAGGAGAGAGAAGCATAGATAAGAAATATTTTCATGGAAAGAAGGACTTTGTAAATACAAGAGTCATGAGTCAATGATAACTACAAGGTTTTTACCCTTGAAATTCATTCCTTCACAATTGATATAGTAAAGACTTTAATTGAAAATTATTGCTGACCAGCTGATAGTTAAGTTCAGTTTAAAAATAAATCTTTGAAGTTTGTCATCTTTTAAAAATTTGTATGAATTTTGCTCAGAACCCTTCTCATTCATTTTTTCTCTTGGCCTTTTCCATACCCTGATCTGATTCCTTTTGCTATGCCTATTTTTGAATTTTCCAACCTTTCACAGGAGTGCCATCTTGGGTCATATCATGGAGGAAGGCTATGAACTCGATCTTACCTACATCACTGAGAGGATCATTGCTGTCTCCTTCCCAGCTAGTTGTTCTGAGGAAACTTATCTCCATAACTTGCAAGATGTAACCCGAATGCTAAAATCTAAACATGGAGATAACTACCTGGTAAGAGTCAGCACTATTTGCTTTGGTAAATACTGTCAATAACGTGCTTGTGAAAAGTTGTGATGCTTCCTTTTGTCTTATAGCAAAGTCATTTTTTGATGTAACTATAATTATACCTCAGAGGTAGGGGTAGGAGTAAGTAGGATGGGGACATTAAGCTCTCCCTTCTAACAAGAAAAATAGATATTGCCATGAATAGTTAAGCAAAAACAACCAACATAATAGCCGCTGTATACAACATTCTGCTGGTTAGAAATTCATACATATAATAATGACTGGAAATTCAAATTTGTTTTCATCCTTAAAGAATTTCTAGGACTGTGAATGTAAGCAATACAAAAATTAAATGCCAGTGGGATTTCTTGGTGTAAAATAGCTTTTTCATTCTTTTTTTTTTTTGTGATAGAATATAGTATACTAGAATAAAAGCTGTCCTTTGAAAGAAGAAAGTTGATATCCCACTTCTGACCCAATCTTTTGTCATACTGTATAAAAATTCAGTTGTATTGGCATGAGTATTTTCTTTCCGTTCATTTCTCATGATCAGACCAGTCCCTTAATTGATCTATTTAACAGGTATATAATGCAGTCCATTTTGCTATAGCACATGCCATCTGTTGTACTCATTAAACTTTAGTGACTGGATAAAATGGTCTGGGACCTGATGGATGAGTCTGTAATCCTGGAGCTATGTCACTGAATTTCCTTTACAGTTAATGTTGTAATTGAAAGTCCATTGCCATTGAATTTCAGTTCAGTTACTACCCTAGTTAATAATAAATATATTCAAATGTACTGTTGGATTTTTTTCTTTAGCAGTATTTTAGAAGTATTTCTTCATGTTCTCTGGCATTCTGCCTCTGGGAATTTATATTTTAGATTTTCCAATAACCTTCTCTGTCATATGATATAACTAGATTTCAGATCAGAAGACCTACATTCCAATTCCAGCTTTACTATTTAATATTTGTGTGAATTTGGACATGTAATAAAATTCTATGGGCCTCAGTTACCCCCATGTCTAAAAGTGGCAAGAGTAGGTAATCCTCAAGGCCCTTTCTCTCTCTAAAAGGCCATGATCCTATGATATAAAAAAAACGATATATTTCAAGAATTTTGGAAAATGTATGTTATGATCTCATTGCTCCAAAAGGGAAAATAGAAGACTCTACATAGTGTGAAATTTGATTATACAATTACAAATTATGCCAGAAAGGGTAATATAAAGAAATTACTTTTGCTATGCAAGGAACTCTCATATGAGCTAAGATTTTTAAGTCATATA
Organism: Petaurus breviceps papuanus; assembly: GCF_028583685.1. Lineage (NCBI taxonomy): Eukaryota > Metazoa > Chordata > Mammalia > Diprotodontia > Petauridae > Petaurus > Petaurus breviceps. The sequence continues at coordinate 730,249 of NW_027185896.1, forward strand.
AAAATGAAAGCAGGTCATATAGATGGATACTTGTAATTCATCCTATATAAATAGTTTCCAGAAAGTCAATACTTTGTATTAGCAGAGGCTTATAAATGATACTGAAGGCAATAAAAGAGAAAGTTTTGTTTCTTCTTTGAAGTCAAGGGGGAAAAGTATCTGGGAATAGTCAAGAACAAAAATATTGCAACTGAATCAAAGATGAGGACTAAGGAAATGCCACTGGATTGTAGATAAAGAAGTCATCAGTGATTAAGAGAGAAAAAAGTATTTTTGAAGTAAGTCAGCAATAAGTGGACATAACTTAACAAGTATAGACAACTATTTTGTGAAGTTTGGTAGTAACAGGGAAGAAGGGAGAAAAGATGTGCTTGAAGAGGGCCTGAGCAAGTTTGGATTTGGTGTGGTGGTAAGACTGATTCCAGAGGCTTTTTTAGGATAATGGAAATCTGACCATTTTAGTCTTTCCTTATGCTGGGCAGCTGGGTGATGTGTGATGTACATGGGTTTAAATCTTCCATCGGATACCTACTAAATGTGTGATGTTAGGCAATTTTCTTAATTCTCCCAGTGTCAGTTTCCTCTTCTTTAAATGGGTATTATAATAATAGCACCTACTTAACAGGGTCATTGGGAGAACCATATGGAATAGAATGTGTAAAATGCTTAAAGCTCTGTAGGAATACTAGATATAGTAATAGTACAAGTAATTGTAGTGGTAGTCATTGCCCTAGTAGTAATAGTAAATATTGGGTTAGCAATTGGAAGAAAGTGGGATAGTAAGGTGAGAGTAATATCGGGTGATAGAACAAAGGCCTGCAAGAGGATAAATGGGATATTGTCATCAATGTAAATGGGAGGGTTAGCATTCGTAAGAAGAGAAGACTCAGTTCTTCGGACAGGAATAAATGAAGGGTAGATTAAAATACTATGCTCATACTTATGCTCTGGAGTTCCAAGTGACACAGTGGGCTAAGTCTGGAATTGATGGAAAGATGGATTGGAGTCAGAGAACTATAGTCAACTCCCAGCTCTTTAATTTATTCCCTCTATGACCTTGGTCAAGTCACCATCTCTTTAGGCCTTAATTTTTAGAATTTTAGAATTATATGGAGGTCCGGCCTCAGACACTTAACACTTACTAGTCATGTGAGCTTGGGCAAGTCACTTACCCCCAATTGCCCTTCCTTCTCCCCTCCAATAAAGCAAAAAAAATAAAAAATAAAAACCAAATAAAATAAAATAAATAGAAGTATATGGTAGGGGCAGCTAGGTGGTGCAGTGAATAGAGCACTGGCCCTGGAGTCAGGAGGACCTGATTTCAAATCCGGTCTCAGACACTTAACATTTACTAGCCATGTGACCTTGGGCAAGTCACTTAACACCAATTGCTCTGCCTTCCCCCCTCCAAAAACCAAAAAAAAAAAAAAAGTACATGGTAGTATGGTGGTAGAATTTAAACTAAGATGTTCTCATTCTAAATCCAGTGTTCATTTCAGTAGACCTTGCTGCTTCCCTTTTAGGAGTAAGCATTTATTTTCCAGAGGGCTGTTTATCCCCTGCAAGATATCTTTTGACATCATCATTATTTTCCCCCTTTATTCTTTTATATTTGAAGCATAAGAATAAGTACCTGAAGGTTTTGGCAATTCCCTTAAGAGTTTAAGTTACGGAGAAGGTTCTAGCAGGGAAGGGAAAAAGGAGAAAGGGAAAGAAACAAACGTTTATTAAGCACCTACTATGTACTGAACACTGTGCTAAGTACATCATTTTATTGACACAGAACCCTGGGAGAGGTGCTGTAATTATCCCCATTTTACAGATGAGGAAGCTGAGGCAGACAGCAGTTAAATGACTTGCCCAGTGTCACACAGTTAATAAGTGTCTGAGGCCGAATCTGAACTCACATCTTCCTAACACCAGGTCCAGGGCTCTATACACTATATATCTATCTAATTGCTTTCTTACCTGGCAGTTCCCTAGTTCAAGGAAATCACAGTTCCTATACCTATCCTTTTAATTACATGAATACCATCAAGCCTAACAAAGCTTGTAGATGATAAGTAATCTCATTGTGTTTCTCCTTCTATTTCTGAATGTGATGATTTTTATAATACCTTTAGTGTTTGTTTTTTCCCTTTATAGGTGATAAACCTCTCTGAAAAGAGATATGACCTTACGAAGCTTAACCCAAAGGTACTGGCTTTATTTCCAATAACCTTTGTTCAAACAACTTCAATTTTTGAATGCTGATGTAAGATACCCATTTTGTGTTTATATAACAGACACTATCCATGTGATCGTTACTTTGCTTAGTTCTCCTAATCTAACCTGTTTTGTGATTCAGTGTTTCCATTCTTCCTTCTCTTAGGGATACTTTTGTTTTTAGATAATTTTGCTATTTCCCATTCATATTTTATTCCTTGATTTTTAAATAGTAATTAACAGCAAGTGTGGACAGTTGGATTTTTCTGACCAAGATTTCAATTTGATCAAAGGAATTTGGTGGAAGCCAATGCATCCTGTTCCTACTGCCTTCTTGTCTCTGTGCCTACAACCCAGATACCAATAATAGTCCTGAAAGAACATACTTAGAACTGACATGCTGCATTCAGAAATATTGAGAAACCTTTGAAGGGATGTCTTGTTGGCGTTACCTAACACTTTGGTATCTTTTAGAAATGGAGACATGTTTCTCCTCATCCACCTTGACAATAAATGCATGAAGTGAACCCATAATCCAGAGTATAGTGAATGTTACAAAAATGTTGCTTCTTTTTCTCCTAGATTATGGATGTGGGTTGGCCTGACCTCCATGCCCCTCCCCTTGATAAGATGTGTACCATCTGTAAGGCACAAGAGAACTGGCTAAACAGTGACCCTCAGCATGTAGTGGTCATTCACTGCAGGGTAAGCAAGATGCCTTATAAATTGTTCCTTTGAGTTCAATTCAGTTTTTTTTTTTCATTTTTTTTTTTTAAAGCAATCGGGTTAGGTAACTTGCTCAAGGTTACACGGCCAGTTATTTCTGGGTGTGGTGCTAAGTATCTGAGCCCAGATTTGAACCCCAGGTCATCCCAACACTGGAGCCGGTGCTCTTACTTGCTGAGCCACCTGGCCACCCCGAGTTCAATTCAGTTTTGAATAAAAAAATTCAATTTTATCCTAAGGAGAAATGACTGGAGCTCATGATTTGTTTGTTTTTTTTTTCTCCATATTTGAGGGGCAACAAGAAAGTGGAAGTGTTTCAAATCTTGCTATAAATTATCACCTTGTAGTCTAGGTGATATCACTAGATGATAATTTAAAGCAAGATTTGAACTTGACTGCCCTTTTTTTTTTTTTGGATATTCTTTAAAATTGGTTTCTGGCCCAGGAGATGAAGCATTGGACTTGTCAGGAAGATCTGAGCTCAGGTTCATCCTCAGACACTTAGTGACTGAGCAAGTCACTTAACTCTTCTGTCCCTGAGTTTTCCTAATTTGTAAAATGGTAATAATTATAGCACCTACCTTTGAGGGTTATTGTGAGGAAAAATGAGGCAATATTTTATAAAATACATTGTAAATTTTATGGTACTATATAAATGCTGGTTCTCATTTTATACTTGGCTAAAAAAAATGAAAAGAGGAGGCATGGTATTGTAGAAAGAACATAGACTTTAGAGATAGAGGACTTGAATTCAAAGGCTACCTCCACTACTTCTTACCTATGTGACTTTGTTCAAGTCCTTTCCCCTTTTGTAATCTCCCTTTCTTCATTTGCTAAATGAGGGAGTTGTACTACATAAGCACTTCTCAAACTTTTCTTTTGCATTCAGGAACCTTTTATACTCCTAAAAAATAATAAGGACCCAAGTGAGCTTTTAGTTATGTGGGTTATATCTGTTGATAATTGCTATGTTAGAAATTAAAACTGAAAGATTAAAAAAAATCTGTAGGGTGTCGGGGTGACTAGGTGGAGCAGCGAATGGAGCACTGACCCTGGAGTCAGGAGGACCTGAGTTCAAACCTGGCCTCAGAAACTTAACACTTACTAGCTTTGTGACCTTGGGCAAGTCATTTAACCCCAATTGTCCTGCTAAAAAAAGAAAGCAAAAAAAAAAAATACAAGGTGTCCCAAAAGTCTTAGTTGCAGTTTTAAGCTATTAGAGCCTAAGAGTGGCATTGTTTTGCAGTCTTGCAGTCTCTTTAATGTCTAGCTTAGTAAGGGACAGCTGGATTCTCATTTCTACTTCTGCATTAAGTCTGTTGTGATATGTTTTTTTTGTTGTTGTAGCATATGAAGAAAATCTAGCTTCACACAGATAGATAGTTGGAAAAGAAAGGAATAGTTTTTCTTTTTAAGCTTATAATTCTTTTTTAAAAATCACGTCTCTTTTTTTTGTTTCTTTATTTTTAACACTCTTTTGAAAAAAGATTTGAGTCCTAAAATCTATCCCTACCTTTCCTCCTCCCCAACTCACTGAGAAGGCAAACAATACAATATCAATTTTTGTTGTTGCTCAATCATTTTACTTGTGTCTGACCCTTTGTGACCCCACTTGGAGTTTTCTTGGCAAAGTTACTGGATTGATTTGCCATTTCCTTCTCTAGCTGTGATAGCAATTATACATGTAAAATCATGTAAAACATAGTTCCATATTAGTCATAGCAACAGTAACTCCCAAGAAAAATAAAAATAAAGGGAGAAAACTATATTTCAATTTGTACTCAAAATTTATCAGTTCTCTCTCTGGAGGGGGATAGCATTTTTCCTGATTCCTTTGAAATTGTCTTGAATCATTGTATTGATCAGAGTAGCTATGTCATTCCCAGTTTTGAAGTCCCAAATATAATTATTATAATATTGCCATTACTATGTACAGCGATCAAAAAAGGAATAATTTAACAAGTGAATAATATCTTAGTGTGGTTTTGAAAAGTTTTGCCTTCATGGACCCTCTGAAAAGATTTTGGGACCCCCAGACATCTGTGAACCACAGGTTGAAATCTCTGGACTCAAAGTTTGCTAAAGTTTCTTCCAACTCCATATTTAGCAGCAATAATTGGCTCATCATCTCCAGATGAGCTTAATAGGTGACATGAAGGTTTACAAAGCCCTTAACATGTTATTTGTGTGTTCAATAAAACAAAGCAACCCTCTAATGCGGCTTTGTAAATTTGAGGGCCAAACACGTTATGACAATATGGGCCATGAATGTGTGTCTGAGTAATTGTATGTATCCAAGGTAGGTCTGTCTGGCTTAGATAATTTTATAATTTTAAAAACTTGTTTTATGTAAAATCTTTGTTTAAAAAAAATAGAAGGTACCTATTGATAATTAGTAATAGGTTCATTGCCTCGGCTGAATTGTTTAAAATCTCTCCTTTTAATTTTTGCTTTCCACTTAGAAGGACATTAGTTTTATACTTAAGGAGGTTCCGTCTTTATTTATGTGTTATTATAAGCACAGTGCTTAGTAATTCTGCAGTAAAAGTAAAATCTTTAGTAAACTGAACCAAAATTCTATAGGACTGTATTCAATTCAGCTGTCTTGACTGAATATAAATTATATACAAGGCAATACAGGGGAGCCTAAAAGGATATGATATGATATGATATATGATACGATATAATACAATATAATATAATATAATAATATTCACTGTGACTCCTTCCTTTACATTCTTATGGATTCATTTCTTCACATAAAGATGACTTACTATTATTATTAATTATCTATTACAAGGGTCTCTGAGAGCAAGCACATTGTGGAGCAGCCTTTAAAGGTCCAACATGATTATTGTTCATTTGCCTAAAGGAACTTGTAAATGACCATTACATATAATTAATAAAAAATCAGCGACCTACATGCATTTTCTACTATCAAAGTAGGCAAGTTTGTATTCTCCTAATTAAAATGAGTCTTTTTTGTCCCCTCTCATACCTCTCCTGCCCCCTTTTTCATCCTTCAAGTATACAATGTCCTCATGTTCTCACTTTGATACTTTTTTACACATTCTCAAATTTTCTCTGTCGATTCTCTGAAAAAAAATCAATGTGGCATCTTAGTTAAGTGGTAACAATTTATGGACTCAAGTATTTCATACAAAAGAGCAATTTATTGATAGACTTAAAATTCTCTAGGGGGAATTTACTTTTAAAAGGGATGACTAACCCAAATAACTCTCATTAATGAGCTTTCTAAAGAAGAATGTCAGGAAGATTTCCCAGTGTTTGCCATGCTTTGCCCCTACACCTCAACTAACCCTGCATAGGAGTAGCCCTTCTCAAATTTTAGGATCAGAGGATCTCAGAGATGTAGGAGATCTGTAAGATCACAAAGTACCAAATATATTAGCAAGTACAATGAGACCCTGAGGGGATATATGGATTGTTCACCCATGTGATTGCAGATTTTCAGAGACTGTTTACCATAAAGATTTTGAGATCTCTTGAAATTAATGAGCCAATTTTCTAACTTCTCCAAAGAAATGTAATTAAGTTTTATCAGCATTTTTAAATGGACTACTATTTGCTGTAGATTCCATTATCTGCTACAGGTATATCAAAATGGAGGACTGCCCAATGTTGCCAAATCAGATGTAAATGGAAAATATTTAACAAAATTAATAAAATTACCGTAGAAATTAGATAATGGCAGTTCTCGAAGGCAATGTCCAATGCTCAGGAGGAATCCTTAGGTTTGGTTTAATGGCTGCTGGAATCCTCATTTCTTTTTGGTTGACACCACTGATCAGTTATATTATAGGACAGTTATATTAAAGCCCACTAGGGGGCTCAATGGATCGAGTTCTGGACCTGGATTCAAGAAGTCCTTAGTTTAATATCATTCTCAGACCCTTACTCAAGGCAAGTCACTTAACTGTTGCCTGTCTCACACTAAAATGGGGATAAACAGCACCTACTTCTCAAATTTGTTGTGAGGATAAAATGAGCTATTTCTAAAATGTTTTGCAAACCTTCACATGTTACACAAATTCTACCTATCAGTTATAAAATATGGAGAAAAAAAATCGAACTGTTTCTTTGCTTCTCCCACATCTGTTTTCATTGACCCTCTTTTCAGGCCATGCTCTTTGGTTCTCTTGTAAATCAGTTAATCAGTCAGTCAATAAAAAGGAGCATATAAGTGCTTCTTCAAAAATACATGTACTCAGGGAGATTTTCTTTCAGAAATTTACATATTCTTGTACAGCAAAGAAAGGAATAAATGGTTTTTTTCTAATTTTTTTTTTTTTAAAAGACTGCATGATGAACATTGGGATCATTCTCATCAATTTTAGATTTGGAGTTTCCCCCTCTCCTTTTTATTCCTTTTAAAAAATAACTAAATCTATTATATATTTTCAAATTGCATTCTTAAGTCCATTCATTACTTTTCACTTTCCTCCCTCAGCTATATGTAAAATAAATTAGCCAGAATATTACTAAAAAAGAATAAATCAGGTTATAATAGCTGATGGATTTACTGTTGAGGGCCTTTAAAACACTTGCTTCCCCTGAACAACTGTTCCTTTTACCTCCAGACAAAACTTGTTGGGTGAATTAATAGGAAACATGTTAAAACTCATAAAAATGATTTATCAGTCATTTGTACTGGTGTCATGTAAACTATTTAATAAGCTTTGGAAACATTTAGAAAACAAACCATGAAAGATTTGTTCGACTTTAATTCAAAATTACTGGCATTGGCTTTAACTGAGGCTTGTCATAAATCATAACTGCTGGATAAAATTGCTGATACCTGTCAAAATTCATGTGCTTTCTAGAATGAATATCTCATAGACCATCATGCCAGAAATTGTTAAGATAGTTAAGCTTGTCTTGGCTTGGATATGCTTAAGAATTGGACAGATTTTTTTTTACTACTACTTGATGCTTTTTTTTCTTAATTTAGTGTAAATGATGGATATTCTTCCCTCTTTTCCCTACCCTCCAGCTTTTTAATCTGTATTACTGAAAAGAATTTCTCTCTCTCTCTCTCTCTCTCTCTCTCTCTCTCTCTCTCTCTCTCTGTCTCTCTGTCTCTCTCTCTGTGTCTCTCTCGGTATGTATGTATATGAGTTTTCATTCATTATAAATTTAAGTTTTCACTTATAGAACCAGGCCCCCACGAGGCCCTTATTTCCTAGTCATTTGTTTTGAGATGGGCTTTGGTAAATTGTAAAATAATTTGTCATGAGAATATTGTCTATGTATATACTAGAGTATATAGTGTATAGGTGATTTCCTAGTGTTTCAGATAAAACTTCACTGCTTCAAAACTATGACTAGCTCTATGACCTCAGGCAAGTTATATAAATCTTTCTTAGTCTTAACTTTTTACCTTGTAAAAATGAAAATGAATAATGCCTTCCACACTTACCTCAAAGGGTCATGGGGAGGATCAAATTGAGAAAATGGTTGTAAAAGCTCTTTTATTATAATAAGATGGTATGCCACTTATGTATGAACTGCAAGGAAGCAAAAGGTTTTTTGCTTTTTTCTTTTTACAGTTTTCCTTTTAAAATTTATTTTTGTTATTGTTTTTTGCTTTTTGGACTCACATTTCTTATGTCAGTTTTTGGGAAAATTATTACCTGTACTTTCTTTCAAGGAAATGACCTTATCCTATTTAAACCCCTTTTGCCATAAAAGGTTGAGATTTAGGTGAAAATTTAGTGATTAAAGCATAATACCAATAGGCACATTACTAAGAATATTTCCAAAAACAACACTACAAATTGATTTCTGTTTTCCAATAAACATTCATTCATTCATTCACTCATTCACTGGTAAGCAGCAAAGCGTAGTTTTGCCTGCACAAAGTTAGGGGTGACTATACTATACATGGTAAAATATCACTTGCACATTTCTTCTGAATTTCAGCACGAGGTTAGGCATTGATGGTTTTATATGCGTATCTTTCGTGAGTAAATAATTTAGCATCAATGAGATCTTTGCAAACCTTTAAATGTTATGAGAATGAGGAGGAGGAGGAATATGGGGGCATTGTAGCTGTGGCTGTAGATACAAAGATGAATAGCCCATTTTCCCTTCCCTCGAGGAGCTTACATTATGGAAGGTGTGGCAAGAAATTTACTCAAATAAATATAAACTATGTTAGAATATTGTTAAGAAGCAGGAGTAAAAAGCTCAATGTAAACAAGGCCTATAGGTAGGGACAAAGGGCAGTAGAGTGAGTCAAAGTGCCAAAAGATGTGCTTGAATTCATCATCATGCTGGTGTCTGCAAATACTTTGGAGCCTGTCCCTAAGGTGAGGTGGTTTTAATTTTACCAAGTTTGTGCGCTGTGTATAGTTCCTCATTCTGACCAGTAAGGGGTGCATTACCTCTGTGGAATGAAAGCAAGTAGATTGCTGTCAATTTTCTTGACTTATAAATTGGTATTATTTTAATTAGCTGCATATTGGACTTTGTTGCTCAGCTTCTCCAAATGCCCTCAATTAACAGCTGCTCTGGATTTCTTTCATTGGCTCAAAAAGCCTCCATTACCAGTACAATAGTATAGAATTAGAGGCTGATTTTATTCTCAGGAATTGACGTACAGTGTCAGAGAGCAACCCCAAGTGATTAGTAATCCCCGAAGAGCTAACTTTGATTTCATCTCTTAAGCATGATCTACCTTTTAATTCATGGAATTAAAAGGTAAACTCTCTAGTTCAGAGTCAGCTCTATTACCCATTTCGGGATAAAGATATATTAATTCTTTCATTCCCTCAGGGTGGAAAAGGACGGATAGGAGTTGTCATATCATCGTACATGCATTTCACCAACGTTTCTGCCAGGTAAGGGGAAAATAACATAAAATACATTTTCCTGGTTTATAAGATAATCTTCTGGAGGGAGAGCTGGGCATCAGCAGCCCTGGGTTCTAGCTCCAGACTTGCCATTAACTGACATTGTGGGGTTGGAAAAATGTTTGTGCCTCTCTAGGCCTTAGTATCTTCATCTGTAAAATGATGGGATTGGACTTGGGGACCTCTGAGGTCTTCTGTCCATCTAACTTTCTATGATTCTACTATCAGAAAATGGACAAAGCTGAAAATTGATTTAGCCATGGCATTCTCTCCCATTTCAAATACAGAGTTCTGTACTGACTGTTTCTGAATTTCATATTTGTGAAAATGAGTTCTCTAGTTTAATAACTATTTTTAAAATGTGGAAATTTACCAGTTTCATAGAGGTGCTGGAAATGATTTAAAAGCCTATGTGCATATTCTAGAATGACAGTTGCTTAAGAAAAACAATGAGACTAACTCCTGTGCATGACTAGAAGCAATCAGTATTACTATTTCAGAGTCATGATTTGTTTTTGAAACTTACTTCTCTGTTGTTGTGCGTCCAGGGTATGACACACATATTTGGAAAAGTAACAGGTGGATAATGTGTGTGTATGTGTGTGTACACATATATATGCATGTATGTGTGTACATGCTCACCAATTACTGACTCATGCTTTTAGGATGGGGATGAGGGTCTAAAAGAATTATGTTTTGCACAACTAAGGTGTGTCCTTATAATCTCTATCTGCTTTTACTTAAGAGATGATGATGACCCAGGAAAGAGATATTGGGTATTGGGAAAGTATATGGCTCAGTTAGAGACTGTCATATATGCTGGGGGACTCACAGTAGGGAGTTAGTGAGTGGTAGAGACATGGTTGTGGTGATAAAGACCACATATAAATGATTTGCTTTATAAAAATTTCTCATTTCTGATGACAAAATAAAATCAATCTAAATTACTTCTTTGTCAGATTGAATTTTTCACAAATACCCCCTTTGTTATTTAATGTACCTCTCTAATAAACCAGGAGCTCTTTAATCATCTTCTGTGCTCATACAACCTTTGCCTTGTGTCCAAAAGAAGAAATATAAGAGCATTCATATGGTGGTGATAAACTGTTTCCCTTTTTGCATTAAGAAGTGAAATTTGACTTTCAGAGTGTTTTTTTCTAGAAACAATTTGTTTTTCTTGCCTTGGAGAAAACCTAATCCCTAGATTTCCTAAATTTCCTGACCAGGGTAGCCAGGTGGAAAACCACACTTCCCCAGTTATTGGTGAGAATAGTCATTGGTGTATGGACAGAGCCTAATAGTATTCCTGCTCACTTTGTATCAGTCATTTAATACAGATATGTTTGTCAAAGAGCAGATTTTTACCTGGAGAAATTTGGAGAGATAGACCACCCTCAGTATTCCTGATAGCCTCTGACAAAATATAGTTCTGTTTGTTTCTCAAGCTCCATATACTCTGGGTAGTTCTCACACCTATAGAAATGCTTATGAGCTTTGTCTGTTTCCTTTGACTGAATACTTGTATTTTGAAAACTTAGAACTCTTAAGTCAATGAAGGAAGTACCAAGAATTTTTATACGAGTCTCTGAGTATGATTGCAGTCTGCACAGGTTTATTAGAATATTTCAATTCCAAATAAAAGGAGATAATACACAAACACATACATATATACACATAAAATCTGTGTGTGTATATATGTCTGTATATATGTACATATACACACATATGTCTGTATATATACATATATATGTATATATATACTTTATATTTGAAAACTAGCTTGCAAGTTAAACAAATGCCTGAAAGTTACTTTTTATACAACTTTAATGGAATAACTTAAAATAGGGATTCTTGTGTCATGGATCCTTTTGACAGTCTTGTACCTATGGAACTTTTCTCTGTATGATGCTTTTAAATGAATAAATTAAATACATAGAATTTCAAAGGAAACCTTTTTTATTGAAAAAAAAAAACAACCAAGGTAATTTTTTTTTTCCTTTCCAAGTTCCTGGACTTCCTAAAATCTGTCCGTGAACTCTTTAGTCATCTATGGACCTTAGGTTAAGAACTGCTTTAAAGTGTCTTATAGATCTTTTTTTCTAATATGTAAATGATGTCCCAGACTCTCTATTATCCTGTAGATAAAATCTGTATTATTTCTACCAAATTTTATATTTTATATCTTACACCTCTATTATATTTGTCCTCTGATACTTCATTGTGATATGAAGATGACCCTAAATATTTGAATCCATGCAGTGAGTCACAAGCTCTGACAGGTTTTACAAAACTAGAAAGAATTGAGGTATGACCTGGTAATAGAATGTTAGTAATTAGTAATAGTAATAGAACTGATATCACTTTGTTCCAACACAAGTTTAGTGGAAGTTGAAGATTTTCATCCCCAGGTTAACTGTAGGGTCACAGTTTTTTTTGGGGCGGGCAAAGTAGTTCCCATCTACAAAGTCATAGAGGGATTTCAGCAGGGGGTATGCTAGTAGAGGTTTAGCAGACGTCTCTCCAGGACATGGAAGGAAGGACATACAACACACTTTCAAATTTAATCTTCATTATTAACACTTTCTTACATCTAGGCAATCATCAAAGCCATAAATAAAACTCTGATGTTTGATGTTTATGAATTTACGAGGTACAAAGACTCAAACTAAAAATTTAACAATTGTTATTTCAGGAGCAAGATGGTTTGAGCTGGCTCCAGAAACCTTTGAATTTCATTAGCACCAATGAAGGGAACACTCCTTTGTAGGAAATCACTGGTCTTGGAAGTGGTGTTATTTTTCAATTGTCCACCTTCAGTTGTGCAACTCTTGTGCCATTTTTTATTGACTCATATGACTTCCCAAAATACTCTGCTAGTTTTTTTCACTTTCTCTTAGAATGACACATTATAATAGTAGGAGAATAGAATCAGGTGAGGGCTCTAAGCTGACTTCTGGAAATTCCTACCTTCTATCCAGATCACTTTGTGTCTTATGATGAGGCATACCTGCCTGAGGCCTCAGTAACTACAGCTTTGTACTTCTGGGCTGGTAGGTATTGGTAGTGCAAAAGAAATGATCAGATTATTAAGGATTCATTTTACAAATTTTTTCCCCATTCCTCTACCAATTCCTGGGACTGTTTTTTGGTTACTTTATGTTAAAGAGATGCTGAGACAGCACCCTATTTTTTCTGGAGAAAATTCTGTTCTAGCATCCTAGTAACAAAATTTGTGAATTTGCTTTGCATCCTACTAATTAGCAGTGAACTTGGGTCCAAGAAAATGTGCTTCTATGGATTTGCTATTTGGTGATGCCTTGAAAACAAGCTCCATTTGCCTTAGTTTGGTTTTATATTGGTTGCCTCTATAATGTAGCTAAATGGTAATCTCTCAGTTAAACAAATCATGGAAAGGGATATGTGATTACAGACTCAGATTTTTAGTAATCCCCCAGAACTACCTTTACACCCTAGATTGTACAAGTTCCTTTGGTATAAAAGCATCCTGAGCAATGAGATTTATATACTACATCCTTGGGGTGGTGTGGGGGGTGTGAGCCAAGTAGGAGCGAGCAAGGTTCCTCTGCATGTGATCCAGTGGGGTTTATATTTGATTCAGAATAGCAGGGAAATGCCTGCAATTTGGGGAAAACTACAATTCTGATAATGTGTTTTCTGCTTCTTCTGTAGTGCTGATCAGGCCCTTGACAGATTTGCAATGAAAAAATTTTTTGATGATAAAGTTTCAGCTTTAATGCAGCCATCCCAAAAAAGGTATGTGGCTTTTTCATTATTAGTAAAATTATCATTGCGGCTAGTTTTCCTTAATATTTTAAAATCTCTCTATTATGCATCACATAGCATATATACACATACATATATGTATACGCATGCTATACATAATATTTTTAAAATTTATCCAAACATATATATATATATACAAACTGTATATTATTTTTCCCCCACAAGATGTAAGAGATTTCTTCCTCTTTCAAGTTCTCTAGTGATATTCCTGTTCTTTGAATGCCTTATTTGATCTATTCTAAAAGCCTCCCTCTATGTGGTGCAAGTGTTTGGACACACTGTGGGGCCATTTGGTTTGGATGAAGTAATGCACCGTAAAAGAAGAGAGATTGGCTTTCTCCTTCTCAGCAATCACTTTTTGAAATAGAGTGTTAGGGATAGGGACTGGTGCCGTGATTTCACTAGTATAGGGAAATCCCAGGGGAGGCCACCCCTTCCAGTAGCACAACTGCCACATTTTCTGCAAATGATGCTCTTACGCAATTGTTAAGCACACAGAGTACCTGTGACTTACACAGGATTTCAGAGTCAGAGTGTGCCAGGTAGAACTTGAACCCTGGTCTTTTTGGCCTTTTCAAGCCCACTGGACATTTTTTCCAGTATTGGGGGATGAAAGAATCTATGGGTGACACTGTATGTACCACGATTATCCTGTGGGAATAAGACACTCTTCATTCCCATGGTTGCTTTGGGATTAGTACCACATGTCTTTGTAGTACAATGTGGCCCCATCTCTGCAACTGGTGAAAAGGGGGTACAGAACTTAATCTGCATGATATTAGAATTGTGCTCTGATTTTTGTGTGTGTACATTGTACACAATTAATTTGTGTTTATCAAATAAATAAGTGAACAAAAAAAAGCAAACCTAGAAAAATCAATCAAATTGAAAGGTAATTATTACTTGGTATTTCATTTCCCCCCCCAAAAAATAAATGAACTACTAGAAAGTGTCCCTTAGTAAATTAATTCCTGAAAATAGATTCGTATCAAATAGAAGGCATCAGCTAGTGGATCATCTGTGCCAGTATTCAGGGGTTTAAATCTTAGTCTAAGTAATCATTTATTAAATAATCTTCTTTAAATTTTTTTTTATTAATTAATCTTAAAATAAGCAGAGTACATCAATTAGTTTTGAGATTCTGGCTAAGGACCTTGATGTGCTTATCCTGTAGCTTACACAGCTGTTGTTGATATTAAAAATAACAAGAGAGTCCTTGGAGACTTTAAATATTAATAAATATTTAGTCTTGCCAGTTCATTATTCATTAAGCACATTGACTGGAAACAATCCTTTATTACTTAAATTTCATACACCTGTAAAGGGCACCTATCAGATCCAGAGGCAGGCACCATCAGAGCCAAGTCAATAATGGCCCCTTTTGAATGACGTGTTTCCAACAAAGGCTCCTTTGCAATGGATGTGTTTCTCTCTCTTTCTCTTTTAGCACCCTCCACTTTCCATAAACAATATGTCTCCATGAGAACCAGCTTATTCAAACACCATGTCTGTGACCCACGCCACCTGGTGATAACTTGCTGTTATTTTGACCAACAGCTATTTTTGTAGCTCATATGCTTCTATTACACACATGACCCTCAAGTCTTCTTTCCTTTGATAAGAAAGAAAAAAAATTAATTTTCTGTTTTGTTCATAATTTACCTTCAGCAGACTGGAAAATAACTTAGGTAAATTTTGCATTCATGTTATTATAGATCGCAATGTTAGGAGACAGTAGTATAGTATAGTGGAGAGGGGACCACCCTGAGAATGTGGACACTTGACTTCTGTCTCTGGAGAACTTAGGGAAATCCACTTAATATCTAGGCTTTTCTGTTGCCTCATCCACATGTTGTCTTTCTTCATATGCAAAGAGGAGGGCAAGAGTATCAAGTCTTCAGCTTCTGAGTTCCCTGCTAGTTAGGATATGGATAGGGACCAGACCAATTTTTTTTGGTATAGGGAATTCCAAGGTGAGGATACTCCTTGAACCAGTGAGTGTCACCACCTGTTATATAACTTAAAGTCTTAGAGATTTGCCTCGAGCATTGGGAAACAAAGTGACTTTACTAGAGTCATATCGCCAGTACATATCTGACTTGGGATTTGAATCTAGTTCTTCCTTGAAGGCCAACTCACTGTACATTCTGCTGCCCTGGCCTCTCTCTGTTAACGTAGTCTGTCACTTTACTAGGCAAAGACAGAAGAGGTAGTTGTCAGTCAATCAACAAACATTTGTTAATCATCAGTTGTTTTCCAACCACTGTGTTGGTCACTGGGGATTCCAAGATCATCCTTTCATTAGCACATTACAACCTTGGTCATTAGAGTACTCATATAGCATTGATATAACAGTTTCCAATGATAGCATATCTAGAGGAATTCTGTGACCCATTTTTTTTGAGGAAATTGAAAATGGAAAGGTTACTTCTAAATTGTATTTTACATTTTCATTCTCCTCAGCAAATACACACACAATTTTAGGAATCATGCTAATTTTCACTATACTTTTCTAATCTATAGATTATGCTTTCTGGTCTCCCTTATGAGTAATGAAATGATAACAAGATAACTATATTAATGTCTATGTTGATATAATCTATATTTCTGTATGGATATATGTTGGAGTGTTTCTGTATGATATAGTTAGGTCCTTGTATGTAGTTATATAAATAAGTATATTCTTTTTGGTCTTATGACTAATACTAATGATAACAAGATATATAGACAGGAAGATGGCTAAAGACGGATAGATGAATAGATAGATGGATGATGATAAAAGATAGAAAAATAGATCATATAGATAGATATAAATAGATAAAATATATAGTAATCAATATGTAATAATAGAATAGATATAGAAATAACTCTCGGTATATTTTATTATCATTATCATCAGTATAAGGGAGACCTACAGAAGAATTTATAGCCCAAAATCAAATAGTAAAACCTAGCGTAACTCCTAAAATCATGCATCCTGTTATTTCTTTTGACCATTGACCACACCCTTCTCCCGAATATTCTTTTTAGCCTTCATCTAGTGGTCTGCCAGATGGTATTGATTCTAACTCCGTAGCATCACCTGTTTTGTCCCTTGTGTCCACTCAGATGGCTACCACCTGATTAGGGATCTCTGTGCCTTCTTCTGATATTCTTACAAAAACCTCCAACTAATCTCTACTTTGTCTCCTCCTTCTCAAAGCCTTACTCCATTCAGTGACAAAAGTAATCTTCCTAATACAGAGAACTTAACCATTTACCACTCTGTTCAAAAATCTTTTTGGATTCCTCATTTCTGCTCAGATAAAATTGCTGCATTTAAGTCCCTCGAGAATATCATCTAACTTATCTTTCCTCACAAATAATATCATTATCCATCAAGCGCTTCACATAACCCATCAGCCCACTTAGTGGTTTTCAAACTCCATCTTCCTTATTTTTCTCTCTTAGAGTAGGTGACACTGTTTCCATTAAGCCTTCCATGATCTTTGTCATCATCTCTCTCTGCAAATTTTCTTGTATTTATTTATTTGTGAAAGTATATCCTCCCAGTAAAAAGAAGTGCCTTGATGGGAGGATCTTGTTCTTTGTCCATATATGTACAATTCCCATTTCCTTGCATGTAGTAAGTAGGTAATAAATATTTGTTGCATTGAATTGCATTAAATTCTTGCTGTTGTAGAAATACGTCCAAATGGGTTGAATTGCCAGTGGTATGAGAAATATGAAAACATGAAAATCCAAGTTTACTGTTAGAGATTAGAGAAATAAAAATTTGTCCTGTATCCATTATTTAAAATTAAAATATCGACCCCCCCAGTCCCTTAAAATAAAAAACTGTCTGATCAAGCAATTGGTTCATAAGATTAATAACTAGAAATTAAAGTTTTACAAATTACATATGACCAAAAGGTTTGCCAAAGCTCTCTCAAGGCATTGAATGTTTGTTTGTTTTTTCCATTGTATGCCAAGGGCCTAGCAATGTTACCGGCAAATAAAGAGAACTTAATGCTTGTTGAACTGAATTTTTTTTTTAAACTTTCCTTATGACAAAGGGGTGTGTTCCAGATTTCATTTGTGTTTTAGATATTTTTTAACATTTTTGGGAAAAACATATTTTAAATAAGCAGCAATAACAACAATAGCAATAGCAACAATAAGTTTTTTAAGGTTGGCAAGGTGTTATAGCTGTATTATCTGTTTTGATTCTCACAACAACCCTGTTTGGTTGGTGCTATTACTATCTTATTTCACTGATGGAGAGCTGAGGCTGAGGGCATTGAAGTAACTTGTGCAGGATTACACAGCTCACAAGTGTCTGAGGCAGGATTTGAACTCATTATCTTCTTGACTTCAAGCCCAGCTTTATCTGCTGAACTACCTAGCTGCATTTGTGAACTGGTTGAGAAACTAAGAATCCTTTATAACTTAGATTCTGTGAGAAAATTAATTTGGATTTTTTACTAAAAAGTCTAAAATTAGAAACTCTCACCTCTTTTCCATCACCTATTACCTCTTCTTTCTTACCTAAGGCAATCTGGGTGATACAAGAAGCCCCTTGTCCTCTCTTCATGAAGCTCCATTGTCGAAAAAAGTCACACATTCTACCATTACACTAGTGGGGACTTTCCTAATATTGTCCTTCAAATAGGAGCAGATTTTCCCCTACCCTTGTGGTGAAATGCAGACCTCTTTTTATACTCTGGGTATTAGAAATAAGGCTTTCTGATCTGTCATAGCAGGGATTACTGATCCTTAAAGACTTTTCATTGTTGAAATAAATATGGTTAACTACTTCTAGGTTAGCTAATGCTTTTAGAATGACTGATTTTTGGAGGTAAAAGTGACCTTAAAAATCATGTAGATGAACTTATTTCCAAGATGAAGAAATAGGCCCAGGGAAGTTATGTGATTTGCCCAGAGGTATTACAGCTCCTTCAAAGCTTCTTAAGAAAATATTCTCCTTACCTATCCCCCTCCTTCAGGGAAAACAGAGCTAAATAGTACTATTATAAGTTTCCATTTTTGTAAATGCAAAAGCTTCTTTATTCCCACTGGTTTGAATTTTGCCTGCAGAAGTAGGTCTGTGTACAATTTTAGACTAGGAAAATGAGTTCTTTCACATGTAGTTGGTGCTAGAAAGTTACTGTAAAACGAAAAAGAAGCAAATTGACTGGCACTGATGTGATAAAAATGAAACTGGGTGTAGTATCAGAAAGATGGTAAAATAAAGGCACTTTTCTGAAAGGATGTTAGCTAGTGCTATCCAAGAATGGATGATGGCCCCAGAATCATGTTTATTTGAGACACTCAAAAACAAACTTGACTGTTTTGTCACAGGGTGAGCCATTACATCGCTCATGTAGTCCCTCTGAACTCTAAAATTTTCTGACCTTGACTTACACACAGAATCACTTCCATGTACTTTTAATGTATGAGCAACCACGTTAACAGAGGACTTAAAATGAAAAGTGCTGCTTACCTCCTGACCAAGAGGGAATGGACTAAATATACAGTGAGACTTATGTTCTTGGACATAGTCAACGTGGGCACTTATTTTCTTAACAAGTATACTTGTTACTGGGATTTTGTTTTTAATTGAAAAACATTTTTCAGGAAATTAAGTAATGCATTAATTCCTTATAAAATATTATAATTTAGGTGATTCTCTATCCTTTTATTTTTCTTCAAATATCTGATAATTGTTCTTGCTCTCAGTCAAGTTTCAATACGACAGATAGACAGGAATGCTTCTGGTTACTGAAACCGGCAGAATATCATAGAAATGTGTCAGCATTCATGGCTAGCTAGTGCTTATGTAAATAAGCCATAATATTTTTGAAACCTTAATATTTAACATTATATATTAATATGATATGATTAATATATCATTATATATAATATAACATAAAATAATATAAATGTTTAACTTCCATTACTAACTATTCAACTGTGGACTCTCTTTTGGCTTTTAAATCTATTAAATTAAGAGTTAGTTTATAATGTGTGTTTCTGTAGGGTGCCTTCTAACAAACCCCAACAAAATTATTGATCCTTGACATATGTTGATTATTCTCAGTCTACTAGCAATGTATCAATCCAATATGATAATATATCAATATATATGATATCATATATATCAATAATATATCAATCCAAATAATAATAAAATATGTGTAATTTAGTAATAACAGTATGTAACATTTACATGTATATAGTACTTTAAGGATTGCAGAATATTTTACAAGTCTTATTTTATCCTTAACAGTAATCTTTAATGAAAGGTGTTATTGCGATCTTCATTTTACAGATAAAGAAACTGAGTCACATAGCAGTTAAGTGATTTATCTAGGGTCACACTACTAGAAAGTATTTAAGTCTGCACTTGAACTCTAGTCTTCCTCACTCCGGGTTTTCTCTCCACTGTACCTCCAAGCTGCTTCCAGGGTAGGAGCAGAGAGAATCTCTCTCATATGTGTGTGTGTATGTATGTGTGTGTATACATATATTCATATATGTATACACACACAAGACATATATACATATATATGTGTGTCTTCATGAAAAGGTTAATTATTCCCAATATATTTGGATTAATAAAATTGAGAGTGTGATTTATACTAGAAATATTTTTGTCCCAAATAGCATGTGTATATAATATATGTGGATAGATAGATATAGGTGCATATATATATTTAACTTTGCTGCTTTGGCAAGTAAAGGTCAGATATTTGAAGATTTCGTTTGTATGCACAATTGTTGGTAATGATAGCAGATTGGTGAAGAATTCTCATGACACTAGTTCTATGGAGAAGTTGGAAAAAGCATATATTTCAGGCAAAAATTTAATTCCACAGAATTCCACTTGAATGAACAGATGAATTTGCTTATGTTTACTATTAGAACTGCAAGAAGAACGAGACAGTATGACTTTGCTGTCATTTTATCTTTCTCTCTGTTATACCAAAGCCTATATATTTTTCCAAAGTCCCTTTCCCACTTTTTCTCTGGCTTTTGTAACCCAGTGTACTCTCTAACTAGTTTGAATATTACATTGTTTTCAGATATGTTCACTTCCTCAGCGGTCTTCTCTCAGGATCTGTGAAAATGAATACCACACCACTTTTTCTGCACTTTGTAATTCTCCACGGCATCCCCAACTTTGATACTGGTGGAGGTAAGTGGGTGGGCACTTCATCTAGGAGGATGTTTTATTACTCTTTTTTAGATGTAGTAAGTATGGCAGAACAGGCAATGTTACATAATGGAAAGAGTTAGGCCTACCCTTTGGTTTTGCTCTGTTATGATGGACAACCTCATATTTTCTCTCATAACACTCTAGAGACTATAAATTACAGAGAAGTTGCTAATTTGCACTGTTGTAAGTAGTTTCTTACACTAATGAAATCAGAGATATAGACAAAAATAGTTGCTAGATCTCTAATAAAGCCCTTTTTGATTCTTCATTATTGTGTGGAGGTGAATTTGGGCTCTTGGAAGCTATGTCTGTTAAATGTATACTCAGTTCCTGCCAATCTTGAAGGCTTTGAGCATGGGTCTGGCAATCATCTCATCATTACAATAACTTGTTCAACAAAGGTATAAGAGGCTTATTCCCAGAAGCTTGGCTGCCAAATAATGATTTTATTTTTGGCCAGAAAATCCTAAGAATCTGTCTAATAAGTCAAGGAGGAGTTGCAGTCTGCATTGGTGGGATGAGTAAATCCCACTTGTAAAACCACAGATCTTTTGAAATGTATGATGGTGGAATTCCTTTATTCAAAACTAAAAACAATCTTCACTTTTCTGCTTTTTGAGGTTCAAGTGGTTAACATCAAGAATCAAATCCTAGGGAATTCTGCATATTTTCTTGGTGTCATCTGTGTGAGAACAAAACTCCATTCCCTTTATGCCTTTTTGATTTGGTCTGCTTGATCATCTAAAGTATTAGACTAGTGACCGATTCTGAACTCTGGCATAGAAAGATTGATTAGCAAGTTATGCACATGACATACAAGTCAAGAATTTTTCGAGCCAGTTTTCTTCTCTTCAGTGGCCATATATTGACCTCCTTTCCCCAGACAGCTGTATGACATTTTTAGGCTTTTTTGGCTACATAGGAGATCTGGCACAAGATGGGTATGGATGATCTCAAATGTATCATGTTAGTGCCCCCAATTTGTGGAAATTCTGACATTTTTACTACTCTTAGAGCATAATTTAGATGATGAAGAATCATGTTTTTAGTAAGCTAATAATATTTTCACCCTTCTTGGTTGATAAATTAAGGTATTTTCCCATCATTTTTACCATTGGTCCCATCTGAAAATAACCTTGGAAACCCTCATTCCCCTGCTTTGTACATGGTGTTCCAGTACATAGTGCTACCTTTCTTCACCTCACCCCACCTACCACAGTCTATTGTTGTAGAACTAGAAAAATATTTTGTGCACGTATGCAGAAGTCTTGTGAAATCCACTTGCATGGGGTAATTCCTTGCTGTTTGAACTTTCTTGTTAGCTTACATGATTTCCTAGTTCAAAAATTTCTTTCCAAATAAATCTGATTTTTTTCCCCAAAAACATTTTGATTCTTTCAGTTTGCCGACCATTTCTGAAGCTCTACCAGGCAATGCAGCCAGTCTATACATCAGGAATCTAGTAAGTCTTCATGATCTTTCTTCTTTAAATGTCTCAGGCTCTTGAGGGATTTTTTGGGGTGCTACGCAAAATGATTACTTTACCTACATGGTTTCTTTCTTAAGGGAGAAATAATGAAAGGGGAAAGCCAAAAGTAAATGATGCTCAACAATATCCTCCTCAGTCAAACATCCATCCTTGCCTCCTTGTTCTCTGTCTTCTTTCTTTGAAGTTTTATTTTGCTTTATGAAGAGTTGAATGTCAAATATTTGTTGGAAAACATGTGGGAAACTATAAGAAACTAAGAATACTAGGAAATTAATAATAAGTTAGTTTGAAAAAATATTAAAATACAGAATACTTTTAGACAATTTGGGGACCACTTAATAAGAAGAATTATTTTATTTATTTCAGTTTTCCTTTACCCACAATGCTCTGAATTACCACTGGGCAACCAAAATGCCAGGAAAAGAAGGTTCACAGCCTCAGGATCCATGGAATCCACTCTTTAATGTTTCTGTCCTTCCTTTATTTAGCAATGTTGGTCCAGAAAACCAAAGCAGAGTCTGCATTGCAATCGAACCAGCCCAGCTCCTAAAGGGAGACATAATGGTAAGTGCTCCAAGATGGTATTTTCTAACTGTTTACATAAACATAAAAAAATTGATTTCTTATTTTTAATGTTCAAAAAGAATTCAAAACAACTTTTACCTTAGAATATTTGGCTTATTTTCTAAGAGAAATTATTTTAATTGAAGAGATAAAACAGACCATTATTCTAACTTCCCTGTCATTACACTGGCATCTGGCTTTGACTTAAGTTTGCATTAAATATTACCTTTAAAATTCTGTTACTCAGAAAAGCATCCATATGTTTGTATTTCTAAAAAAATTATTGGAACTTATGCAGGTGGACTTATTTTGTCAACTACATATCATCTGTATACAAAAAGTACTTTTAGAGGAGACAGAAGTAAACAAGACAAAATCCCCAAGCTTGAGGTGTTTATCATTTAGTTGAGTCATTAATGTATTTTCCTAATACCTTTTATACTTGGCAGTTAGGTCGTACAGTAATAAGAATTGTGGAAGAAGTCTAAACTGACATGGCAGAGACATGACTTCTGATTAGAGGGACAGGAGGAAGGGGGTCAAATCATAGAAATTTTATCAAGATGTTGCTTTGTGTGGACCTCAAAAATGGAAAGTAATTTGAAAGATGGGTTTGGGAAAGGACATTGTGAGCAGTGATACACAACCAATAAAAAACCATGTAGCCTATATAGCCTATAATAAGCACTTAAAAAGTGCTTATAGATATATATATGTATATTTATATGTATGTGTGTATATATGTATGTATACTGAAGCGAAGGACCTGAGAATCAAGAAGGCCTAGGTTCAAGCTGTGCCTCTGGGCCTCTGACATTCATTGGCTCCATATCTATGAGCATATCGTAACCTGTACATGTTCTGGATAATTCCCTAGGCTTAGGAATTATAGACAATTTGCCAGTCTTCATTAATAATTATAGTTTATACCAGGCATCTCATGAAATCACTAGTCCTGACCAATTCAAATTACATGCAAATTCCTATATGAACATATTATGATTATATTAAGAAATGGAGTTAAATTTATTACCATCCTTCAGATATTCAGAATGTATCTTTCTCTCAGTCATTTCACTTTTTTTAAAAGCAAATTTTGTCAATTCAAAAATGTGGTCTCCATTATTTTGACATGAACTCTTTTTCACTTGTAATTTGTAATACCTACCTACATAGTTAGGGCTTACTAGCATGGGCTAATGAAAGGACATTTCAATCTGAAATAGTGAAAATTGGACTGTTAGACAATTCACATATACTAATATAGTTTTATTTGTATATAGCCTTCTGTTATTTTCATGTAATTATAGCAAGTTGGATGAATGTGGCTAACAAAGAGTAGATAGCTTCTTTCTTCTATCTCTATCCCTAGAACTTAGCAAGATTTTTTTGGACATAGTAAACACATAAACAGCTTTCTAAAAATTAATGACTGATTGTGCCATTCATTCATTCAATGTCAGAAAAGGCCTCTTAAAGAACTTGCTATAATGAATAATTAAGAATAATTTGAAATTAACTTAATTCACAAACTGTGTGCCTGATGTACTTTCAGATAGCTTATTCTCTTAAAGAATATACTCATTTTCCCTTCAAACTTTTATCCTATATAACCTTTTATTGATAACATCATAAATTTTAGCCTTGCTGTAATCTGAAGGATTATAAATACTCAATTTTTGTGTATAAACAAATGAAAACTTACTGTACAAATTGTGGTTAGTGGTCCACCAACCATGGACTAAATCTGGGAGTGAGAATGTAGAATTTGGTACAACACAGAGTGAAGCATTTGTTACCTTTATTTTCTGCCCTGCATGTCCCTGCCCCAAGCCATGTGGCCTCAGGATCTATGGCCATGTCCATGTATTTATGTGACAGAAGTTTTCTTTTGGCATTTTAAAATCATCAAATTTATAACTGGAAGGGCTCTTAGAATTCAATAAAGTTTACTGTGGAAGTGGCATCAATTCAGTGAGCTCCCCAATCTAGAAATTTAGTGAATGCCATTTTTATCACTCTTCTGTTTAAATTCAAGGCAAAGAGAATAGCAGCTGTTATGATGGGGGGGAAAGGGGTATGGTGATGTTAAGTAGTATTGCCTAAGTAGTTTTACTTAAATTTTAAGTAGTATTCATCTTTCGTGTTCTAAATTTTAAATATGGATTCTGATTTTTAAAATTAAGTAAATTCAGAATGAAAGTAGATTGATATTTAACTCATAGAAAACCACTTTGCTTTAAGGAGCCATATTTTATTTTGTACTTTTTTTTTCCTCTGTTGGTTTGTGGCACAATATTGGCATTCTCAAGGGTATTTATGTGTTAATCATCCTATGAGAGAGTCCTTTTCTCGGCCAGTTAGCACTCCATTCTGGGCATTGGGAATGATCATGTTTCACAAAGGAGGCATTCAATCTGGTTATGAGTGCTTGGCACCAGAGTTAATCATACATTTGACCGGTGACAAATATTCAGTGGTTTCTGAAAATTAAGTCCACAGGAGTTAGGAACTGTTAGAAAGGGCAGAAAAAGGATTTTAAAAGTGAATGAAAAGTAACCTTAGTGCCCGACTGCCTTCCACAAAAGACTATACTATTATATATGTTCAAACATTATATGAGAGGAATTAAATGACTACTTTTCCCATTGTGCTGCCTATCCACATGTCTAGATTGCAATGTCTGCCTCAGATTTTGTTTTTTAAGAAATATTATAAATAATTCATGGAATCGTTTGGGGCAGGCCAGGAAATGCCAGTTGATGCTTGAAAATAGCTGGGAAGCTGGATTTTTGTTAGTGACCCCAGGGAGGCCTCATTTTGGCTCATCTTGTTTCATTCTTGGTTGTGCTGAAAGTACTATTAAACTTGTGACTGTCAGCAGATCATAAATGTATATACATATAACAAATCAGTGACCATTGCCCAACAAATCTGTTTATTTTTGTGAACAACATTCTAAATCTTGTCTCAAGTTAAAAAATTGTTGCATTTTTGCAGGGCTAACTAGCCAATAAGCTGTTTTTGAGAATGTAGTGGCAACTTTTTAATATTCTAAGCATGTAATCACTGTGTTTCCGTTACTGAGCTGATGGTGGAATTTTCCATTTAGTTTTATTATTCAACATTGTTGTCCATGGAGAGGAGTGACCTATAGCCTTTATCATATCTATGAGAAGAAAAGTTCTTGGGGTAATAATGGGAGCTTCTCAGTCAAAAGTATGAGCCCTTCATTTTGGGGAGAAACATAAATACTCACATTTGGGAGACAAGGAATTTGATGGAAAATTACATTTTTAATTTTTTAACAAATCTTTCCAAACCATCTCTGCACCTTCTATTTTCTCCCTTCCTCCTAGATATGTTTCCTCTTTAGGGCCCTTGACTCATCATATGGGCAGCTTCCTTTCATGATAAGAACTTTACTCTTCCCCAGGAAAGTACCTTTTTTTCCTAGTGAAGATGACCTCTCTTTGAGTCCTTTCTCTTTCCTCCCTTCTTGTTGTTCTTCTACTAAATATTAATATGGTTTCCTTTCTTTCTGAAAACCTTGAAAACCTCACCCCCAGTTAGCTGTCTAAAAAGTCTACCTCTGCTTTCTGGATAAACCTACATATTTCACATTGGCTTTAAGTAAGACTGCCTCAGTAAATCAAACACTCCATTCTGACACCTTTGTTCTTCCCTTTCATTTGAGGGATAAAGATCAGTTCTGTGCCTGTTTTTAATCACTTATGCCCGAGCGTTCACCTTTCTCCTCTTACCATGAAGGTATTTTGAGGTGGGATGGGTAGAAACAATAAGTATCATTCCCATAATAATTCACTCAGTTTAGAAGCCTCTTAGTCCCTTCCTATTCTTGGGACAGGGATAAACAGCTAAAATAAGAGGCTGCCAATTCATGATTATTTTTTAAAAATCTTGAGAAGTATGCAAATTGCCCTCACCTTGAACTCATATTTCAGTACATTGTATTCTGAACAAGGACTAGTTCAGAGTCAACAAGGGAAGGGAAAGAAGAAAATGAACTGGCATACAGTTAATTAGAGAAAGGTAAAATAATCTCCAAAAGGGAGAGCAAAAAGTTTACCCTTGCCAAGATCCTGAACCAAGAATTCAATATTTCTTTCTCTTTCGTGCTTCTTCCTAGTCTGATTCAGTCATGATTCAGTAACATTATTAACTTACAGTGATTACATTTGTAGATCTTGAACATCTCAGGGTCCAGAAGACTGTGGTCCTACCATCTGAGGCAATGAACCATACATTATAACACACACCTAACAAAAAGAATGTTTAGTAGGAGACAGTGGGAAATGGGAGCGTCAGACCCAAATTTTAAGGCCTCGACCCTCTCTGTATTTCTAATACTCATTGCTTCATATGTTTGTTTTGTTGCCTTTATTCAGTAAATTACGAGTCTAAGAAACTAGATAGACCAAGTAGGAGCCCATTGAAGGACGGCTAGCTTTTCATCTCAATCCCAGTCTAAGTTAGAGAGTGTTGTTCATCATCTTCTTGGTGATCAACCACTTGTCTGCACCTTGATGATCATGGTGAAATTTCTAAACCCAACATCTCTCCAGACCCTCATCTTGGTTTAACTTGTGATGACATCACAAATCCTACCAAACTCTGACCTGCTCATAGAATCTTATATCTGGAAGGACTTTGGAGATCACGACACAGTGGATAGAACAGTAGCATTGGAGGCAGAAAGAACGGAGTTTAAATCCTGTCACTAGGTCCCTTAATCTCTCCCGACCTTAATTACCTCATCTATAAAGTGAGGATAACAGGTTTGGGAGGAATTAAGAGATGATCTGGTAACCAGTGGTTCTTGACAAAATTAATCCTTCTACTTGTGTCCATAATTTCTCTTATCTTCAGTGTTTTTTCTGTTGTTTAGGTTCTTTCCTATCACCTATTAAAATGGTCATTCATCTCAATCCTTAAAAAATACTTCCCTGGGGCTGCTAGGTGGCGCAACGACCTGGAGTCAGGAGGACCTGAGTTCACATCGGACCTCAGACATTTGACACACTTACTAGCCTTGTGACTTTGGGCAAGTCACTTAACCCCGATTGCCCTACCTTCCCCCTCCAAAAAAGCAAAAAAAAAAAAATACTTCCCTGATCTCTACCATCCATTAAGTTATCACTCTAGGTCTCCTCCTAGAAATAGTCAGCAACACTAGTTACCTTTACTTCCTCACCACACCCTCATTTCTTTACCCCTAGCAATTAGACTTCTGACCATAACACTCTAGAAACTGTCTTTTCATTGGTTGCCAAATCGTCTCTTAATTCCAGAATTTCATGATTTTTCCTTCTCATTCTTCCGTGACTTTCTTCCTCAATATTTTTTTTCTTCCTCTTCTCCCTTCTTTCTGAATACTTTCTCTGATCTTGTCTCTCCTTGTTCTACTTGATGGATTATCTTATCTATCTTATCAGACTCCTTTGCTGGATGCCTCTCCATTTCCTGCCTCCTAAATTTTCATATCACTATATCATGATAGAGCATTAGTTTTATTCTGGGTCATTTTTTTCTTCTCCGCTTTTTCTTTCTGGGTTGGTCTCTGAGCTGGTGAATCCTAAATTTCTGATCTCAAGTTTAATCTGTTCCCAGATTAGACATTTCTACCTATGTTTGTCTCACCTTGAATATGCCAAATCTTTTATATTCTTTCTGTAATTTATTTTATTCAACAATTTAAATCAAAACAATAAATATTTTAATATATTTATACACACATACACGTGTGTGTGTGTGTGTGTGTGTGTGTGTGTAGTTGGAAATCTAGTGAATATATATTCCAGGTTGAGTTGAAAAAACTGTTGAGGAGTGGAAGGCAGTGAATACATTTAGAAATAAGCCAGGAAAAAAAAGGCATAGTTCAGTAAAACAGTGTTTCTCTGTGTAACAGTTCAGCTATGTAAGCACTCCCATACCTCATAAAATGTTTGGCAAAGACCATAATTTGGAAAGCACCCCAAGGAGCAAAAATGTTTTTTATAAATTTACCACCCAAATCCTACAGCTATCCTACAGTGAGTCTTCTTTGTTGAGCTGTATTTCTGGGATCGCTGCAGTGTCCAGAAAGAAGAAAGGTAGATCCAAAATGATGTTTTTTTGAGAAATGTGGGAATGACATTTTTTTCTTTATGCATTAATTTTTTCATTCATTTTAGCAAAATTATCCCCAACCCTCCAGTTGCAGATGGTTTCATTTATATGCAAACAAGACAGAACTCTATATGTGGTCTGCATAGAAGTTACAACGTGTATATAAATATATTTAACATACGCTAGTTTTAACTTGGGTAACATCACAGTCAGAGCCAAACTTAGGTAAAACATATAGTTTGTTAAATTGAAAGGTATAGTAGAGCACAATAGGATTAAAGAGTAGGTAGCTTAGAGGTTATTTAGTCCAATTACTTTCGTTTTACAGATCACTAAGCCAAGGCCCAGGGAGATGAAATTATTTGTCCAAGTAATAATTGAGGTGTACTGGAAAAGATCATACCAGATTGCAAGATCCAGTTGTTAAATTTTTATTGCAAACATTTCCACCTCAGAAATTAGCAAATGCTATAGATCAGGGTTTGATTTATTGTTTGGTTCATTTTCTAGATTTAAGGAAGTGATAGAGAAAATATTAATGGTACAGATTAAGCTTGCATTTGCTGTATGCACTTAAAAAAAATCAGTTGTTAAACATTTGCCAGCACACCCCTGTATATATGAAGTACAATCAGTATCTGAATTCAGATTGCCCCTATTTATAATTTCTGGGGTAGTACTAGGAAATAAGTAGCTAGCTGACAATTTAGCTGAATTTTGGGATTATATCAGATCTTGTGCATTTAGACATGTAGTGTATGTTTATTTGGTCATACACCAGCATAAAGCCAAAAAAAAAAAATAAAAAGATAGTCCCTAGATTCCACTTGCTTTCTGTGTCATGAAATATTATTATTTTTAGCAAACCACTACCTTCTAGTAAAATACTCTAATAGCTCAGCTTTTATGTGGTTCTGTTGAGGATACTTCCTTTACCAATGCAGGTTATCTTTGCAATTCACAGTTTTTGAGAGTTGATTGAAACAATGAGACCTTAAGTGACTTGCTCAGAATAAGAAAGCTAGCATGTGTCAGAGTTGAGACTTGAGCTTGGGCCTTCCTGGCATCAAGGCCAGATCTCTGTCCACTACACTGTGATGTCTCTCATGGGAAGATTAATTATATTAGTTTTTTCTGTTTTATATGAATAACAATTTATGGTGTCAGTAAAGAAGCCATATAGTATGAAGAGGATTCAGCATAGAGGCAAGGAACTTGGAATGAGTTGTTTGCTATCAGATAATCATGTAGCATTTGGGATGTCACTTTTCTGTTTGGACAGTTCAGTTTGCTCATTTTTAAAATGAAAGAGTGAATTAGATTATTTATAATAACTTTTCCTGACTGCGATTTTTTGTTCTATGAACTATTTGAGTCTCTAGCAAGGTGAAATAAGTTTGGACTTATCCATAATACATTCAGATTAGGGGAGCAAGGTAACACACCAAAGGAAGATGATAAATGTTGATACATCCAAGGAGAACTAGCAAATGAAATAATAGCAAAAGGATGGATTCACATTTATAGAGAACCTTCCAGTTTGTAAAACAGTTTTCTCACCGAAATGCTGGGTGGAAACCTGTTTACAAGCTTTGGATAACAGACACCAAGATGAGAAGCAACATGTTGGGTCTGGTCTCTGGATGTCTTCCAGACTGCAGATCTAAAAGTTGCATGTGAATTTCTTATCCATCTTACATAATTAATCACTGGTGGCTTTTTGCTATGTCTTTTCTGATGAATCTATGACTTTCCTTTAGTTCCCAGTTCAGGCTAATTTATGGAATGACTACACTGGACTTTAGAAATCACGGCACACACATCAGAGCTGAATATTAGAGCATTTTATTGGAAGGCTCTAGATTGCTAAACAGTGACATCTCTTTACTCCAGTGGTGTAGACTCAACCCTTCCGTGTTGTATCATTCTCTGTGAGGCCTCTCTATATCTTCCTGAAAATCCTTGATAGATAACATTGCCTGTGTTTTGGAAGCATTCCTCCTGGATTTCCCATAATTTTGTGGAAACTTCCCCAAACTTGTTGGCTGTTTCTCTCTCCTCCCGAACTCTTGCTACATGACTGATGTATCTTTTTTGGAATCTGCATTTCCTAGGTGATGCACCTTACACCACTTTTTCTGTAGGCATCATCAGTAATACACAGAAGCATGCTTACACCCCACTATACATATCTCTCCTTGTGCTTTGAATTACTCACATTTTGCTTGTTTAGGGATCAATCTATTCCATAATTCATAGCCTAATAGTATCACCAGGATAATTTTGATCTTAAAATATAGGAGCTGTTGTATAAAGGAACAGCTTAGCATCATTGAAAGTTAATATTAATTTTAAAATGCAGTCTAGCCTCTTTTTTTCTCCTTTTTTTGTGGAGGCGATTGGAGTTAAGTGACTTGCTCAGGGTCACACAGCTAGTAAGTGTCTTACTCTGGTCCTCCTGACTCCAGAGCCAGTGCTGCTCTACCTAGCTGCCCCTCTCCCATTGAATCTTAATTTAACTCCCCTTCATTTTCAGTGCCTTAGTTCCACATATGTGCTGATAGCCTAACTTATTGGACTACCTATCCAGTTTCCTGTCATACAGTGAAGAGCGGTACCATAGATTTAGTGCTGAAAGGGAACTTAGAGGATGTCAGGTAACCTAATTTTACAGATAACTAAACAGAAACCCTGAAAGATTAAGTGACTTATTTATTAAGCTTTTACAGGTGGTAGAACCAAGGATTCTAATGTCAGTTCTCTGAATCCAAATTCAGAACTAGATATTCTTCATTCTCTCTCCCCTTTCAGCCCCCCATTCTTTGTTTCTCTTCACTTTGAATTTTTTGACTGCTCTCTTGTGGCCATGGATCCAATTTCAGAAGTTCTGTCCTTTTCTATAGCAAGTACTATACGCCCACCTCAAAAAAAAAAAAAAAGAATCCTGATCCCTCAAATCTTTCATCCTTAATTCTTTGGTGAAAATTTGGAAACCAAAATGTGTTCATTTTATTTTGCAAAGGATATCATTTTGATACCTCTTCTCCCTAACTACTGCTTGTCAACTTCCTTTGGCCAAGTAGTCAAGTCTGGTTTTTTTAAATTTTTATTAAATGACTCCTGCATTTTGCTAGGTGCTGTGAGTAACAGACATTTAGAGAGGTGAGGGCTGCATATTGAACCAAGGTATGCTAATTTCTTCAAGTTTATTTGACAGACTTCTTGGTGGACATTTTTGTCTTCAACATCAGATGATAAAAACCTTAAAAATAATGCTTCATTAGATATTTAGAAAGCTCAGAGGATCAAAAAGTCTTTGCGAAAGTCTTCTAAGTAGCCTGTGGAAAAAAACTGAACGAGTCAAAATACCATAGCCAAATGAATAACAAGGGAAGAATGTATAGGTCACCCCCAGTCATCTTCAGGGATCATTATCATTGTTGATCATCTTTAAGGAAAGTCCCAGAAATTAAGCAAAAGGTTAGTAGCTGTTTCCAGTTTGTTCCTTTTTGGCTGCTGCCTGTAGAACTTTTAAATGGTAGGTGGATATTTGGAATATAGTCCCAAAGCAGGTCATTTTAACATTTGCTTCATTCTTTTATTCTTCATGCATTGTAATTCAGGCTTTATTGCTTGGTGCCCACTACATTCAAATTTCCCAAGAACAGAAATATAAGACTCAGTCCTTGTCCTCTAAAAGGCCACAGTCAAGCTGGAAAGATTATGATCATGCAACAGTTTAAGTGACATTTCACAAGGAGATACTGAATCAAGAACAGAAATGAATGGTATTAAAAGTCAAGATCATCAGCATTCAGAAAAAGAGAATTGTTGCTGCATGGGAGACACTCCATAAGACTATTATAAATGGGAAATGAGAATTGATAGAAAAGGGGGTCAGGGAAGATGGGATTTGGATAGGCAGAGGGGAAAGGGGCTGTCAGGAATAGATGCTAGGACACATAATTACAGAACCATGAAATGCTGTCCTCTCTACAAAAAAAGCTGAGGTGAGAGCAGGAGTAGGAGAGGGTCATAGATTGGGTACTACTTGATTAAGTTGCAGGAAAACCAATTAGGAGGCAGCCATCTTGAAAAAGTGATGGCCTGGACTAAAGATTAAAGATGGTGGCACTATTTTTAGGAGCAAGTCATTTCTTAGGAAGAACTGACAACATGTGGTGAATGATTGTCTACAAAATATGAATATAAAAGAAAAGTTACAGATAACTTAATACACTTTAAAGATTGATCAACTAGGAGAGTGGTAGTATTATTAATAGAAATAAAAATAATGGGACAGTGTCCATCCTCTTTTAGATACCTCAAAGGTAAGTTCCCGTCTAAACCCTTTGTGATCATCACAGATTCCTCAGCAGAGCCCTGAATTAATAGGATTTTCTATGTAATTGTAATGTTACTTTACTTATGTGAAGTTCTTCTTTGTTGATCCTTTTTTTTTTATTCTGGGTGTTCATAAATTGCATTTGCCAAGCTTTAAGATTTTTCACCCATTCTTTAAATAATCTTATAAAACTCCCTTGTCTGCTGGGGACTCTGTCTGAAAGTAAGTGCCCCACCCTTGGAGTTGGCATAGTGCATCTCTATCCATGATCTTGAAGCCAATTACCCAAGGCAATGTCTACTCTATTACTGTCATGTGGAATTTTATATACACCCATAGTTAGACTGACTGTTTTGTCAACATAAATCACAACATCTTACCGTTAGTGGGCTTCAATCTTTTAACTTCAAATATTTCTTAAAGGATGAATGGAAACTGAATTGTTAAAATACACATTTTATAGGGATTTTTTTTCTAAACTTAAACACCAAATAAAACGAACATTTCCATAAATAAGGAACAGAAAAAAAGAATTGCACATGAAACTATGACTATTTGTTGTTTTCCTTGATCTTCCTTTAAGGTATATAATGAATTCAATATATAACATACACACACACACAAAACTTTCTACATGTCATCCTGCTTGTTTATATTTCCTTCTGTTTTTATTCTTCCCCACCCCAAACATTTTTAGCCTCTCTCTTTCTTCCAAGTATGCTCTCCCCCTTACCAAAAATTGAAGGAAAGAAAAATTCTTTGTAGCAAATATGAATAGTCATACAAAACAAATTCTCACCTTGACCATATCTGAAAATGCACATTTCATTCTGTTCCTTGCATCCATCATTGCTCTTCCTGCAATGAAGTGGGTACCGTGCTTCAGCACCATTCCTCTGTCTTTGTGGTTGGTGTTATTGCACTGACCAAAATTTTCTCAAAGTTGTTTGAAATTAAACAAAGTTTAATCTTTGAAAAAGGGCACATGGTAGCCCATGAACTAGTGCTAAGAAATTAAACCCCAGAGTATGTCATCAGTTTCTTAAATTTTATTCAAATAATTTTATATGATTGGCTTGTTAATATCAAACAGCCTCTAAAGAAAAAGAGAAAGAAGTTGAATGAATGATCTAAGCAATTGAATTATAATTTCTACTTCTGTAGCCAATGTGCATGTTTGCCTGAAGTATATACACAAGTAAGAATTCTCCATCATAGTCCTCCTGAAAAACTTTTTTTTTTGGAGGGCAATTGGGGTTAAGTGACTTGCCCAAGGTCACACAGCTAGTTTTTGTGTTAAGTGTCTGAGGGCGGATTTGAAATCAGGTCCTCCTGACTCCAGGGCCGGTGCTCTATTCACTGCACCATGTAGCCAACTCCACCCCTGAAAATCTTATTGTAGAATGAGGAATACCCTACCTCCTTGATGACATGACAGAGACACTGATTTATTGAAGGTTATTTCAGTGAAATAAAAACCATTGTCAAGTCCTACCAAGCTAGAAGTGTGCCCAAGACTAGGTGGCACAGTAGATGAGTGCTAGGCCTGGAATTAGGAAGATTTAAGGTGATATCTGGCCCTAGACAGTAGCTGTGTGACCCTGGATTAGTCACTTAACCTCTGTCTGCTACAATTTCTTCATTTGTAAAATGTGTATAATAAACCACCTACATTCTAGAATTATTTTGAGGCTCAAATGAATTAATAGTTGTAAAGTATTTTTCAATTCTTAAAGTGTTATTATTAATGCTAGCTGTTACTATTAGCTATTATTAATGAAATATTTATCTCTTGCCTGAGAAATACCCTGGCTAAGTATGCAAATCTTATTAACAGAAGGTTGCAAAATTAGATTATTAAAGCATAGATGAATTACAGTTCACATCATTTCATCCATTGAAGGAGCACATACCCTCATGAAAATGTAGCTATTTTGAATTATTAAAAAATGATGAAGGGGCGGCTAGGTGGCGCAGTGAATAGAGTAGCGACCCTGGAGTCAGGAGGACCTGAGTTCAAATCTGGCCTTAGACACTTAACACACACACACACACACATACACACACACACAAAGTAGCTGTGTGACCTTGGGCAAGTCACTTATCCCCAATTGCCCTCCAAAAAGCAAAAGAAAATTATGAAGTTAATTTCTTTTTTTCCCCTTAGAATAAGTAACATCCATTGAGAATAAACGGAAGTGACTTGAAATTGAAACATGAAAGAGTTAGGTGTTTTCTAGACAAAGGTTTTTTTTTTTTTAATTTGAAAGGATTAGCAGCCTTTGGCTTTGGTTTAAATACAGTAAATTTTTGTTTCTTTAGAATGACTTAGGTGAGGCCCACCTTAAATGTAGAATCATGGAGGAGGTGATATTTCAGATGGATGTTTCTTTGAACCTATAATTAGGGAAAAGTATTGTAACTAAATTGTGGCGTAACAGTGACTATTGGATGAGCTTTAAAAAATAGCTGAGGCTCTGCTTAGTGACTTTTCTTTTCCAACGTATAGAAGGCAACATTTTATTTTGAACTGCCTGGTATTTACGTGAAATCACTGGAAACACTTGACCCTCTCTTTACGTAAATGCCTGGGAACTTCTCATCTTGAACTGTCATACAATTTTCAAATGATGGAATGATCCCCCAGTAGAAACCTGCTGATGGAGATTTTCTCTCCTGTTTTTCTCTCCTTAACACAGTTGAAATGTTACCACAAAAAATATCGATCTGCCACCCGTGATGTCATTTTCCGCCTGCAGTTTCACACAGGAGCCATTCAGGGCTACGGACTGATGTTTAGGAAGGAAGATCTGGACAATGCCAACAAAGGTAAAATTCTGAGGGTTCTGAGTTGTCTGGTGTTCACGCTGGGTGTCTGATAGTAAGTGCACACAAATGTGAATTACTAGTACCCTTGCTCCCTTGGTTCATTCTCCATGCCGCCTACCATTTCAGTGTCTGTGTGCTGTTGATGACATGTTAATTTTGAATCTGGTCAAATGCTCCCTGCAAAAGAAATTATTGAACATTTTAAAAGAGAAATGATTTCATATTTATTCTTTAGTTTTAAGAATAATATTATATATCTTTGTTAGTGAGAGACAGTGTGTGATAGGGGATACAGGACTGGTCTAGGTTTCAGGAACACCTAGGTTCATATCATATGTTTGCTAAATACTGGCTGTGTGACCATCAGTAAGCCACTTAACTTCTTAATGCTGCAGACATCTCTCTAAGATCAGCTGGTTTTGGGAGAACTAATTGAAATTAGCAATTTGGAAATGGAGAGAAGACAACTTTTTGTAACAGAAAACATTTCCTTATTGAAAGATAAATAGAGCATAGAAGAGATAAAAATGTAAATTTCTTCTCTCTGCTTTCCCTTCTTAATTTCTAAACACATTTATGTTGTTCTTTTATTTCAGATGACCGTTTTCCTGATTATGGGAAGATTGAGTTAGTTTTTTCTGCTACACCTGAGAAAATACAAGGTAAGCATTTAATGTAAGAAATTCTTATATATTTGTATTTTAGATTTATTTTAAAGTGAAAACTAGGAGCGGCTATGTGGCGCAGTGAATCACTGGCCCTGGGGTCAGGAGGACCTGAGTTCAAATGCAGTCTCATACCCTTAACACTTACTAGCCATGTGACCTTGGGCAAGTCACTTAACCCCAATTGCCCGGCCCTCCCCTCTGCAAAAAGCAATAAAATTTTAAATAAATAAATAAAGTGAAAACTAAAAATAATCTTCCTTTCTCAGAAGGAATTTTGTACCTTCAGAATTAGAGTATGCTTAACTATGAATGCAAGTTTTATTAAATAGAAAAGTATTTTCTACTAGCATTAATAACCCCTATTCTTCCTTGTACTCCCCCCACCCCTTTTGGGGGATCACAAAATCTGATTTGGAAGACTTTCAGAGATCATTTAGGCTAACCAATACTCTAAGTCATATAATAAAAATTTCTTTGGGATTTTAAAATAATTTCAAGGACTTAGAATGGATTTGCAGTTAGAAGATTTGGTTAAAACCCTGGTTCTGTTACTTAGACTATTTGACTTTGGACAAGTCACAGTCTCTATGGGCCTCAGTTGTAAAATGCAGAGGTGATATCAAATTCTCTTCTTCCTCTAAATGTGTAATTTGTGAAAGAAAAAACATATAAACAAGTGAGTAAGAACTGCTGCTTCCCCCCAAAAAAAACCCAATAAAAAATAAATAAAACTACTCTGACCCCGCACTAACCTTTAGGGTTTGTCATGTTTTTCTCTTGACTGTCACAAAAAAAAAAAATGTGCCCTACCCTCTCTTGTAACATTGATGAGGAGCTAATTGGTTCTGACTCATCAGTTCACTTCTACCATTTTGAATGGTAAACCCACTGGAAATATTTGCCTCTCTCATAAGTGATGGTAAAAGAAACCTCTTCCTTCACTTTTGACAATCTGACTTTGTCCTCTATCCAAGGGTCTGAACATTTACAGAATGACCATGGAGTTGTTGTGGATTATAACACTGCAGACCCACTGATCCGGTGGGATTCTTATGAAAATATGAGTCCTGATGGGGAAGGTGAGTTTGGCTGACTTTTATATAAAATCTTCAAGTGGGTTGACTTCTCATTGGGATAAAATAAATGAGATGGCTGAAAAGAAGCAGTGAAGGAAAGAATTCACTGCCTTAACCAAAACATATCCACTGCCTATTGATACAACTTAGAAGATTTAATCTTAGTGTATTTACAGAATCCAAAAGCCATGGAAATGCATGACTCAGTCATAGATTTTTGAATGTTCATGAAAAACATATTGCTTAGATTTTGGTCAGTTTTGCAAAGCTGTAAATAGTGGGTGGCCAGTCAATGAAGTATAGGAACTTCTAAAATTGCATGTTTGTAAGTTGCTGGGGATCTTTATCCCTTAAAGTACCCTCCCTTCCTGTTTATATAAACAGCATGGTCTGCTATATCTTAAGTAATGGATTATAATTCCTTCTGTAACCCAGTGAACCAATTATACAGGGTATTCCAAAAAGTCTTAAGAGATGTGTTAAGCATTAGTAGATTAAAACTACACTAAAGCTTTTGGGACACCCTATATTTAGTTCTTATTTCCAGAACCTTGATCATCGAATGTTAGCCATTTGGAGGTATAGCCTTGTATTTTTTTTTTCTTCTGACTCATCCAGATGTACTCTCTGTACTCACACACTATAATATATGGCATCACAAGTAAAAACATGGGAAAAAAACTGAAGGAATGAGATAACACCATAATGCAGTTCTCTACAGAAACAAGCAAGCAGAGTGTATGTCGATTTGAAATCACAGTGATTTTAATCAAGTTCAAGATAATCTCTCATCTTTTGTGAATCACTATTTGAGAATCAGGTTAGGTTGGAAGGAGCAAAGAAAAGCATTTGTCAAATTGCTACTCCCAAGAGTGAAGTAAACAAAAGGAAGACATTTTGTGATTGAACAAGATAGCTTGACATCATTGCTCTATAAATGGGGCAGGGAGGTTGCCGTGTCCCTAGGCAAGAGCGTCAGCCACTGATTGACATGACTGCTCTCTCCTAATGGTGCCCACAGCTGCTCCTTCAGGAGATGGGGAATTTTATTGAGTCAATGCTCCTTTGGTGACTTACAGTTACGACATTATAAACTTGTCTCTATGCAACAGAAATAACTGTTCTTTCAGGATTCTGTCATTTTGTCTAGATGAAGCAGAACTGGACCAGGAGTCAGGATGGTTATCACTGCTAGGTTGAGCCCTGGCAGGGAGATCGCTAGTCATTCGTGATGTGCTAGGCAGAGACCTTCACCAGTTTCCTCAAGCTAGTTAAAGGGATGGCGCCACCACCGCCATTGTCATCATCTCTGTCGTCATCATCATCACTAACATTTAGCACTTTAAGTTTTGCAAAGCACTTTACGTGTGTTATCTAATTTAATTCTCACTCTAATCCTGAAAGGTAGGTGCTTTTATGATGTCCGTTTTATAGATGAGGAAACCGATTATAAGAGGTTAAGTGACTTACCCCGGGACACACAGCTGTGTCTCAGGCAGGATTTGAACTCGGGACTTTGTGAGTCCAGGTTAATCTCTATATCTATTATGCCTTATTTCCTTTGCTATTGTTATGGAGAGTTTGGGATGAGGAAGACTTGGGTTCAAATTCTGCTTCTGATAGATATAAT
Organism: Petaurus breviceps papuanus; assembly: GCF_028583685.1. NCBI lineage: Eukaryota > Metazoa > Chordata > Mammalia > Diprotodontia > Petauridae > Petaurus > Petaurus breviceps. The sequence continues at coordinate 769,787 of NW_027185896.1, forward strand.
ATAACCCTGGTTATGTGGTCATGGGTATGTTGCTTAATTTCTGTTTGACTTAAGCTACTCTTCATCTGCAGTGTTTTAGGATGGCGATCTGTTGTGGTGGAGAGTACCTTGTGACTGAAATCATAGACCCTCCATATTTTTTTATTGTTACTGTTGAAACTGCTTTCCCTTGTTTTCCATGTTGAGAGAATTTAACATCTTCCTTACGTGGTCACTGATTCCTAAAGTCAAGCAAAAAAACGTTTTCCTCTGCTTGTCAACTATTTGAATAGGAAATGAATAAGATCCCTGCTCCACCCTTTCCACAATTCGGGTGACCATTTAGGTCCTGGGAGGGAGACAGGATAGGAAGCGTCTAGTGCTGGTGAAAGGAGTGCATTCATGGTGTGCTGAGCAGAGACTCTCGCAAATTTACTCAGGCTGGTTAAAGGGATATCATTACTGGCATAACACTGCTACAGCCAAATCACGAATCATGCTCACTTAGAATGAGGGAATTCTTTACTTTGGGCCCAGAACAAGATCTTTTCATTATTATTATTTTTTTGTAAACTTAGAGGATGCCTTCAGTTAAATATACTTCCTTGAAAATGATATTTTTTTCCTTTTGTTTTCCTTGCACAGATAACTCATAGGCCATAGGAGCATAGATCATATTACTTTGAACTAGAGATATTTAAACTAATAAATTAGAGATCATCCAATCTGATCCTCCAGTTTTAGAGACCTTTGTCATGGTGCTTGTACTGCACTCAGAGTTAAGAGCCTTGGGCCCACATCCCACCTTGGGCATTCTCAAGGTAGAAAGACTTCAAAGAGTGTCAATTCCAGCGCCTACTTCTGAATCAGTACTTAAGAAATGTTTGTTGTCCTCCAAACATGAGCCTGGCTGTGGACTTCTGTCAGAGCTCCAGAACTGGGGGTTTTTTCTTTCCTTTTAGTGGTTCACAAAGAAAATCTGCAAAGTACCAAAGGGGTAGTGATCTGTCTTGTTGGTGATAATACCTCACCATGGCATTCAGGAGCTTTGAAATTACTGAAGAAAATGAAAACTCCATTTTATCCTTAGCTCTTACAGAGAAGTTGGAAATCTGTATTTTGCCTCATCAAAATCAGATGTGGGGAAGTGAATATATATGTAGTACTGAGGGCTAAACCAGTTATACCAATTACTCACTTTCTGGCATGTAGAAAGCAATTAATAAATGCTCTATCTGTCATCTCTCTCTATTGTATTTCTCTCATCTTTCTCTATTGCTATCACCTATCTGTCTCTATCATCTAATTCTCTATTGCTCTCTCTGTCTTAATTATCTCAATTATCTACCTATCAGTCTATCTATCCATCCATCCATCCATCCATCTAGCTACCTGTCATCTATCTTTGACAAAGTTAAGGAAAATCTGGATCCTCCTTTAACTTACGATTTCTTTCTTTTCTTTTTCCTTCTTTCATTTAACTGCTACTTCTGAATGAATGTTCCCTGTTTCAAAATTTAAATTTAAAGAATTTGGAATCTGAGAATAAAAGTGAGAAAAAAATCTGCCTAGTAATGATGGGAGGAGGTTCCTTAGCAATGAGAATTTCCATTTTTCCACTCATGCTTTTTTCATGCCCTTCTCCGTCCTCCTTCATCCCCTTGGCAGTTAGGTGGTAGAGCAGATAGATCCTTGGACATGGCAACTCCAAGATCTGGCTTTCAGTCCTGTCTCAGACACTAACTAGCTGTGTGATCCTGAGCAAGTCACTTAACTTCTATCTGTTTTAGTTTCCTCATCCATAAAATGGGGATAAAAATAGCACCTGAGTGTTATTGTGGGAACACAATGAGATCATATTATGAAGTGTTTTGTAAACCTTAAAGTGCTATATAAATGCTAGCTAAAGATTGTCATTGTTATTATTATGCTTTCTCTCTTTCATTGTGCATGTAACATATGTTATAGTGTGTTGTTGCTTTATCACTTTACCTACATATCACTTTTTCTTAATGACATGGGAAGCCCCTAGAAGGGAAGAACATTTCAGTATTTTGCATGCCAGGGGCTCCCTCAGGGGAGTAGGTACCCTGAAGATGTTTATCAATGATGCCACTCTACTCACAGCAGAAATGGCCAAGCCAGATAGTGGTATAGATGGTGAGATCCTCTTCTCTATGAACTGGAATGAGAATTTAATAGTGATATTTCAGGAGAGAAAAGCCTCATTTAAATTCGTATTTTTATTTTCAGTTTTGGAATGAGAGGAGGAAGTGTGCTGGTGTAATGCTTTGTTTTGGGATGGGAAAACCTGGGTTTAAATCCCACATTTGATGTTAATAACCTTTGTAACTCTAACAAGCCCTTAGTTCCCTAGTACTTATCTCCTGGCATAGAGGGCTGAGTAGAGGATGGAAGCTGTATTTGGAGTTACTTATAGGAAGAAAATGATGGATTCTTCCTCTATCTACATATTGGAGGAAGGTATAGCTATCAGTGATTCAAGGCTTATAAATTTGAGTTTTCAGGAATTATTCAGTCCATTGTATTTTACAAAATTTGACATTTTGCTTTGCTGCAGTAATGAGGGTTATCAGTCTTACAGTTGGACCTTACAGCAAAAGTCCAATAAAGAAGTATTTAACTGTCAACAGTACCTCATCTCCATCTGTCCTTCTACCTTGGCTAGATCTGGGTGAGCAAACTCTGTCTCTTTGTGAACCTCTTTAGGAAAACTCTTAATCTTGCCCACTTTAATGGACAGAAGCCTCTCCATGCTGGTTCAGTGCTGCCTTTGTTAGGAATACCTTTTTCTCCTCACTGAAAAGCACTTGGTGTTCAGGAATGTATCCATGCCATATGATTTCATTCGACATTTGACTTCTTTTCCTTCAGTTTCCCCAGTCCTATTCAATGTCAAGTTAATAACTGTTGAACGGGGAATTGCCTTCTTGGGTTGTGAAGCACTTTTGCTTTCCCGGTGGGCCCCTTCAGTTTTTCAATACCAAGACTTTGTGGGACTGCTTGGATTGGTTGCTTTTCAAAGGAATGCCAATGTCTTCCAATTAGAGCAGGGTAGAAGCTGTTTCTGGGGAGTTCTTTTTTGACTACATTTTTGGTGATGAAACCAACTCCAGTTTTGGTGCTTGAATGTGTGTAAAACTTTGAAAAATAAAGGTATGGCAGGCCAAAAGAAGTTTGTTTTCCATCGAAAGGCAATGAGTTACAACAGTTTCCCACTCCCTGAGTGCTGTGGGTAATGAAAACAGAAACACTGAATTACCGGATTTCAGCTGCAGAAATTATTGCCAGTTTGGAATCATGCCTTTTCTCTCCATCTGCCTTCAGTTGTTCCCCCTTCTGCAAAAAGCTCCCTCTTTCATCTCTTAATGCTATGATTTGCTTTTGTTATGAAGATATTGGTGTTAAGAGGGAAGGTAATGTGGACAAGGCTTTACAAAAGTTTCATTGTCACAGTCGTAATAATCCTGTTTTATTTATTTTTTTTTCATTTATGGGAAGAGGAAGCGTCTGCTGGGGGTGTTTGGCTTAATTATATGTTCTTGTGATATTCACTGTCTGGATTGATATACTCAGATGAGCACAATCACAGAATCCTTTACAGTTGGCAGAGGCTTAAGTGGCTATCTCATCTCATGGTGTCACAGTGGATCACCGCTGGCTACATAGCCTAGTTACTATTTTTTTCTTTTTTGGAGGGAGGAGGGCAGGGCAGTTGGGGTTAAGTGACTTGGCCAAGCTCACACGGCTAGTAAGGGTTAAGTGTCTGAGGTCGGATTTGAACTGAGGTCCTCCTGACTGCAGGGCCAGTGCTCTATTCACTGCGCCACCTAACCGCCCCTATCCTAGTTACTTTTTAAAGTTAGTGTGACTATACTTGGAGTTTGGAACCTTGAATTTGACACCTCTGATATAGTCCTCCACATACCTCTAAAATTTTCACTAGTACATTATGGCAGAGAAGAGATCAACCCCCCTCTATTTGAATAGCTCCAGTATGGAGGGATCTCTCTAGCAACTGAAGCAGCCATTTCTCCTTTTGGATAGTTATATTTGTTAGGAAACTTTTCCTGACATGTTTGCCTCTTTGTGACTTCTACTCTCTTACTCCTCTCTCTGCACTCTAAAGCCAATTCTGTGACAGCCCTTCAAATATTTGAAGACAGCTATCATCTCCCTCCCCCCATCAACCACCATTCTTCCTCTGTAGGATCTACCTGGGGATTTCACATTAATGAAGGGCAGTCCCTAACATTATTCACAAAGCTATTATTCTGAAGAGGCCCCAGAGGATGACATGTTCTCTTCACTTTTGTCCTACATCAGATTAAGTAGAGCTCACATACTCAAATGCCAAGAATAGCCGTAGGTACATTAACAGCTTCTGTCTGGAGGGCCATGGAAACCCTTCTCTTGTCTTTATGGAAACTTCTGGAGTATACAGCTGGGCGCCATTGATGTTCCACTGTATTTTAAGTAGGACAACAGCCACATGACCGTTATAAGAAAGAAATAGAGTTTCATTAACATCAACAAGACCTAGTTCAGTGCTTTTTTTTCCCCCTGCTTAATACTTTGGCATCCCAGTGCCATTTTGAGGCACTGAAAATGAGAGATGAAATAGATTCATCTTTCAGGTTGAATCTAGTTTTGTTTTTAGATTTTGTAGATACTCTTTTTTTATATATCATAGTCATTTTCATTATACTTGCCACTCCACTGAACTCTCATTTGGGAAAAAAAAAAGCCGTTAATTAAACCCAGTTGACATAACCATCCTGTCTTCCAGTGCATGCAATTTCCTGTACCCGTATTCCCTTAAATTTCTATTCAGAAAGGAAGAGTATTACATCTTTTCTTTTCTTTGCTCAAGTTTAATCGTTATTATTCATGAGAATCTGACTGTCCCTTTCCCCTTTTCCATGTTTATAGTAATTGTATTTATTATTCTCTTTCTGTTTATTTAATTTTGTTTCCATTCCTATAAGTCTTCCTAATATCTCTTTGAATTTCTTTTATTCTTTTAATGGAGCTTAATACAGTACCTGGCATAGTACACTTAATGAATGTTTGTTGACTGAATGACTGGTGCAGCAATTTTCCATTATATGCATATAGCATAGTTCAGTCACGCTTAATCATTTGGCAACCAATTTAGGAAATTCAGCTTTCTATTACCAACCAGATACTGCCCTGGAGACCGATGGTATTTATGGGACCTTTGTTTCAGGTCAAACATTCATAGCCATCCTTAAATCTGGGAAAATGTCATCTTTCTTTACTTTCCATTATGACTTAAAGGACTTTTGTATTTCGTATGAGCTGGAGAGGTGAAAGGATTGGCATTCTTTAGTTCACCAGTGTCTTTTTGCTTGGCCTTCAAAAGAAAAGATAGGATCCTTTCCCTGTCGGAACTCAGAAAGAACAATAACCTTTCTTATCTTTGAGGAGATTTATAGGATAAATTGGCCTGGCTTTGGTAAATTCTGGGCAAACAGGCCTAAACAAAGGAATTAATGGCTACTAAAGGAAATGCTCTACATCTTGCTGAGGAGGTATTCATGTGAGGGAGTTTCCTCACCCAGGAATTCCTAATAACAATACATGTCCAGTACCTGTTCCAGTCTGAAAGAAATTCACAAAGAAAAATAATATGGAAGTGAAAGGTTGTAGATGGGAGTTACTACAATGTCAGATAGTCTTAGTAATTTGGTCTAATGTGAGGCAGAGGTTAGGGAATTAGCCAAAAGTTTAAATTACAAAATATTTTAAAAGAAATTAAAAAAAATTTTTTTTAGAAATTAAAAAAAAATTAAGAGAAATATTTTAAAAGAAATACATTTGCCATTGGCTCATTTTGGGTTTGTACTTTGTGCCCTCAAAACTTTTTCACTCTGAGGTAGGTTTCTTATAAATATTGTGAACTGTCTCTGTGTGTAGACTGTATCTACACAGTCAGGCCTGTACCCTAAGTGTGCTTTGACTGAAATAAGTACAAGTATATATTTGAGTAAAAATCTGAAGAAAAGGGACATTCTGTACCTTTATTCTGAAAATGCAAATTCTTCTTTCATCAGAAAACTGGCAGAAAACAGTGAAAAGGAGATAACTTTCCTCTCTGCTTTTTAAGGAAGTAGAGTATGATTGGAAGAACAGAGCTGCTTTTGCTTCTTTACCTGACTTGCTAACTAGCTGCAATTTCATTTAAATCCAAAATTTCTCAAAAGTAGTTCAGTAGTTCGCCTTCAGGCCTCTGATTTCTGAAGTGTTTTAGAACAGTTCCTTTTAAAACAAATCCATCTCTTTCCTCCATGTTCTTTTGAAAAATATGTATATTGGGGCAGCTAGGTGGCACAGTGAATAGAGCACCAGCCCTGGAGTCAGGAGGACCTGAGTTCAAATGTGGCCTCAGACACTTAACACAAAAACTAGCCATGTGACCTTGGGCAAGTCACTTAACCCCAATTGCCCTCCAAAAAAAAAAAGAAAAGAAAAATATGTGTATTATATGTTCAGCACAGTTTTAGGTTAGTCTCTTGAAACTATCAAAGTTTCTTTTTTATACCATTAATTTACTTCACCATTTTTTTCCCCACAGTGCTGAGATAAGTTTCATTTTGGGCAATAGACCTGGAGTCAGGAAAGACCAGAACACAAATCAAGCCACACGCACTTATAAGCCAGTTCTAGATAAAATACTTAACTTGTGTCTGCCTCAGTTTCCTTATCTGTAAAATTAGGATTATCGTAAGCACTACCTTGCAGGGTGGTTGTGATAATAAAGTGAGGTAATATTTGTAAAAAGCCCTTAGCACTGGGGCGGCCAGGTAGCACAGCAAGTAAGAGCACCGGCTCCAGTGTTGAGAAGACCTGGAGATCGAATCCCGGGCTCAGACACTTAGCATCCACCCAGAAACACCTGGCCGTGTAACCTTGAGCAAGTTAGTTAACCCCAATTGCTTTAAAAAAAAAAAAAAGCCCTTAGCACCGTGCTTGGTATATAGTAGACACTTTAGAAATGCTTTTTTTCCCCTTCCTTTTTCCTGCTTCATTCCCCTGCTTTTTCCCCACTGTTGTATTTGTAATGCTCTTAGCATAATAAACGGCACATAGTAAGCTTAATAAATGTTTTTTCCTTCCTTTCTGTTTCAGTTAACAGAACTTCCAAAATCACAGTGGCTTGAGTAATGGGATTTGTTATTTATTAGAACATAAGATAGAATGTGAAAGAATACTTTTATGTTAAAAAAGTCACAAGATAAGTACACTTCTCATATTTTGACTAAACGAACTATGTAGATGATTGTCTGCAACATATGATTCTACTTATAAAAAAACTTTGACATTCAGAAAGCTGCCCCAAATATGGATTCACTTATCTTAACGTCACGAATGCAAGAATTGCCCTGCTCTTTCTGGTGCTGCTGTGGATTTTCAGATCCCCCTCAACTTGGCCTATGCCTTTCTTTACCACTCAGATCCTCATCTACAGTTGCTAATACAAATCTGTACCATCACTCTCTCCCCACCCATCAGTCCATTCTATCCTATTATACTCTTCCTTTCTCATTTTTTTTCCACACTGGAAGAGACTTATGTTCTACTCCTCTCACGACCAATCTCCCCCATCTTCCCTTTTTTTAATTAACCCATATTCTCCATTCCTTCTACCACAACAAAAGCACTTAGCACACACAGTAGTTGGCACATGGTAAGCACTATGTAAATTGCTTATTTCCTTCCCCTTGCCTAATTTAGAACTCTGGATATATTTTACCAGAGAGATACTTTAAAATAACCAATATAGTATAAGTTAAATAGAAATAGGTGGATTGCCTCAGAAAGCTAGCCACCATTTATCATGTTTCCTTTTCATATTTGTGTTCCAAACAAACAAATTCTTGCTCCAGTCACTGAGGAAAGCAGCAGCTGTTACCAGTGACCCCTCTGGGTACACTGTCCTTTCTCCTACTCTGGAAATGATTATATCTGAAGCCCAAGGCACAAAGAATGCCAAAGAATTGGGAAATGATAACTGTGTGTCAAAAGTTCTGTCATTCATGTACCATTAATACTTTTCTGAAACATGTGGTATCCTTTTGGGTTTGCCTATGTAAGAGATCACGAGGCTTTCAGAATCGAAGATCAAAGCACCCTGATAAAGCGAAAAACTACAAATACAGTTTCGTATTCTCCTGATTCAAGATGGTGGTACAAAAGTGGGAGGAAGGGAGGAATAAAAGGCAGTAGTAAGGAGGTATTTAGCTACTACCTATGTCTCTGCACAGAAGGCAGAATTGACCCTATGGAGTGTGTTTCATAGAATAGTATTAATTAGGAAAATTACTCTTCTCTCCATGTAGTTTTCTTGGGACTCTATAGAACAGTGACAGAAAACCCTAGGACCAACCCACAGCATCTTATCTTTAGACCTTGGAAGCATCTTCCTTCTGCCTTTTTATTCTGTCAGCCACTTGACTTCCTCTTCTGAGAGAATAACTCACATTTACAAAGCATTTTAAGGTTTGTGAAACAATCTCCTTATAACAACAACTCTGTTAGGAAATTAACACAAATATTACTCATGCCATGTCACAGAGGTGCAGCATGGTGTAATGAATAGAGATCTGGCCTTGGAAGATGGAAGGTCTGGGATCAAGTGTTATTTCTGGCACAGATTGGCTGTAGGGAACTTTGGCGCATCACTGACCTCCCAGCATCTCAGGAAATTCTCCAAGAATATAAGTTGCACAGTAGATGTTGATCAGAATTATTAGGAGTTTCTTCACTGGAAGCTTCCTCTACCAAAAAAAAAAATCATAGATTTCATCTGGGAGGAACACACACACACACACACACACACACACACACACACACACATACACACACACACACACACACACACACACACACACACACACCCATCATCACCACCAGATAAGGAAACAGCAGATAAGGAAATTGAGACCCTGAATAGTTGTGATTTATCTGTGATGAACAGAGCTACTGATTTCTGAGATTATTTAACTCCAGACCTAGCATTTCCTCTACACCATGCTGACTTCTAGTAGTGCTGAGATTCCCACAGCTAAGTATAATACAATCTCTAGAGTTTGAGCTTGTTAACTGATGATCATAAAATTGAAGATCTTTCAGACATCTTTTCTGTTCATTTCTACTATAGCAAACTCAAAAAGTACTGCCTTTATTTCTTTCTTGGGTTGTAATTTTTTAGGATCATAGCTTTAGAGGTAGAAGGGGTCACAGAAGACATCTAGTGTGACTCTCTCATTTTACAAGCGAGGAAATTAAGACCCAGGGAGTTGAAGTGATTGAACACAAAGTCACATAGATGGAAAGTAACCATTTAATGTAGGATTTGAAATCAAGTCCTCTGCTCCCAAAGTACTCTTTGCACTCTTTCATGGTGTCTACATTAAGTGTATCTTCCTTCTTCCAAGTATGCACATTTTTAAATACTATTTCTCATGAAGAAATTACATTGTGCTTATGCGGTATATGTGGCATTATGGAATAATCATCAAATTCACTGTTCTTTTAGCTTGGAGAAAACAATAAAAAGAGTGTGGCCTTTAAAGTTTAAAGTTGATTTTATAACGGAAGTGTTTAACCTTAGAATGCCATTTTTGTATTGTTTGCCCTGAAAACAAGAAGCAAAGTATATGCCACCTATGGGCCAAGATAAATAGGAGCTGAGGAGGAGAATGGGAAGACACTTTTTAATTAGACTTTTAAAATGTCTATGTGTGTATTTTCCCTGATTTATGTTATTTTTCCATATACTATTTCCATTTATGTCATGTTTCCATAAGTTATGTTATCCTTAGTTCACAGAAGTCAAGTGCCATATGTTTAAAAGAAGGGCTTAAAGCCTCTAGTGTTCTATAGCAGGCAGTTCTAGAACACCAACTGCTTTTTCTCAGTTCCATTCCCCTGAAATGGCCCTGTAGCAAGGTTTGATGAAACACAACCATGTTTGATAAGCAAGATGAACAAAATATGTTGATTGCCTAGAGATCCTGCATTCCTTACATTCAGGAAATGAAAACTCATCATCTATGATAAGCATGGCTTGTGAGAGCTTTTGTTTCTACTCTAAAAGTTTTTGTCGTTTTGTTGTTTTACACATTTCATGTTTTTAAAAACAAAAACAAAAGTTTTGTTGTTTTACACATTTCATGTTTTTAATACCAGCAAGTAGAAAATATATTGTTTATTTTTAAAGGTGTCTCCTCAGGCCTAATAAACTCATTCATATTTCTTTGTACGTATTCATTTGCATTCTGTCTCTCCCGTGAGGTTGTGACCTCCTTGAGAGAATGAATTATCTTTTGACTTTCTTTGTCTTCCTGTTGCTTAGCACAGTTGCTGGAATATAGTAGCTGCTTAATAAATGACTGACTGACATACTAAGAGCCCAGGGCTTTAGTAGAATTGTGTGAAATAATCCAAATCAAGTAATCTTGAGATATTGCTGGTTCTGAAATCTGTTGATTTTGTATGCTGTATTGAAGCTTATTATTTTAAGTTTGAAAAAGCAACAAAAAATAAGACTCACATGTTTATCAATCATCTGACTCAACTCTGTTTTTATATAAGAGAAAAGTGAGGTCAAGAAATGTGAAGTTACTGAAGTCTACACTTTTCTTTCACAATGGTATAGATATCCTCAAGTTGAAGCATCCAAGGGTAGGAAGTATTTTATCCCATTCGATATAGGTACAGTGTACTTTTAGTCCACCCAGATTAAGTTGAAATATATAGAATTTATATGTGGTGGTGCTATAGATAGTATGATGAATAGAAAGCCCTAGATAATCAAAAACTCTCATGTCACCTCATTAGAATCAACCTTACCAACTCTCAAACATTTTTCCAGGGCTTCTAAACAGATAGCAAAGTAGACTGATAACATCCTTTATTCCTCATCCTCTTTATCCTCTATCAGCCCAGCATTGTAGGAGTCCAAAGGCAAAGGCAGAAGGGGTAAAAGAAAGGCTGATGATTATGAACTCTCTTAGGTAGTTGTGCTCAAATTTTTAGAGAGCTTGATTTATGAGTATATCTCTTGAGTGTTTTCTTAGGAAATGTCTTCTGGATCAAAACAAAATATGTGAATTTAAACAGCGAAAAAAAAGTCTTCAAAATATCTATGATTATAAAATGTACTTATCCAGCCACTTTATTGAAAGCTGTCCACAGAAAAAACATGAACTTGGAAGAGAGGATGCTGGGGTTCAAATCCTCATTCTACTTCTTATTTAGTAGCTGTTTGACTCCCTTTGGCAAGACAATTAACCTCTCTGAGCCTCAGTTTCCCCACTTATTAAATACATTAGATTACTTAACAGCTAAACATGTTCAAACTCTAATATTCCCATGATTCTTAAGATTTCCTGAGCTTGAGTTTTCTCATTTGTTCAGTGAAGCAACTGGGTTGGATGATCTCCATGTTCTTTTCTTGTTCTATTATAATATAATTTCATTGTATTATATCTGTAGGTGACAAAATCAGGTCTCTGAATGATGAACATTCTTGGTAATCTGTCCCAGAACAGTTGTGAATTGATTATAGGTAGTGATAGCTCCCCAACTTCATTCCTGTATATAATGTGAAACCTATTCAGATTTTCCAAGTAAGTATTTCTTATAAGAACATCTTAGCTATGTGTCATAGCTCATGCCTATAAATCCCAGCTACCTAGGAGACTGAAGATGGTCGATCTTTTGAGTTTTAGAGTTCTGAGCTTCAAGCTAAGGCAATTGTGCATAGGCAATCATCTTTTCATCATTATGGTGACCTCCACAATATGAGGGCCACCATATTGCCTAAGCAGAGGCAAATTTTCTCAGGCTGGAAATGGAGCAGGTCAAAGTTTCTTGTTAATCATAGTGGTAGTAGACCCAAAAGTAGCCTCTATACTACCAGCCTTAGTGAACTAGGGAAACCTAGTCATTTGCTTTTACGTCACCTTTTTTCTAAATTATTCTCTCCCCTTACCAGATAAGCCATTCTCATACCAAAGAATAAAAATAAAAGCTAATAAATATATTGAAGGAATCTTGACAGTATTTTACTACTTTCCATACTTAGAAAGGGCTCCACTCTTAAAAAGGTTCAGAGGTGTATTTTCTCATTTCTTTTTTTGGGGAGGGCTTCCTTGGCCATTGCAATTACAGAATTCCATTTTGTTGCTATTGTTCTTTCCCTTTAGATTATGGACAAGTTATTTTACTGAAACTTCCTCAGAAGGCTTTATGAACTATCTTTCATCGACTTTCAGTAGAACTGGGACATATTTTATCATTTGGGAATAATGAATGGATTATTAACTTTTCCGGATGTGGACTATATCTTATGAATGAATCTGTACCTAGATCCTAGCATTGTATATTACAATTTCTTCACTTATAAGATGAGGATATTAATATTTTTACTTCTACTTGTTTTAAGGAGTCAAAATATGAATTCAGGTTTCTTATAAATCATTAAATTCTTTCTAAGTATCAGTTTATAAAGGATAGTTATTCAATACCACTGATGTAATGGGGAAAACCTCTGGCATTAGAGTTGAAATGCCTGGATTCAAATCCTGATTCTGTCGACTATTAGCTGTGTGATCTTGGCCAAGAAATTTAATCCTTCTAAGTTTTTCAGTTCCCTCATCTGTAACATGAGGGAGTTAGAGGAGATGACCTCTAAGATCCCTTTTCATTCTCTATCTGTCACTTGTAAAACAAGTGGGTTGTACCAAATGATCTGTAGAGTCCCTTTTGATTCTGCTATTGTGTTGTATTTCATGATTACATGAATGAATGAAATTCAAAAATAAACTGAGGAATGAAGAGACTAAGGTCACCAAGCCAATTGGTGGGCATCCAAGAAATAATACAAAGGTCTTTAGAAAAAAATGTATAAGCAAGTTTTAACTTGTGAACATTAATCACTTTTACCTCTGGATGCAATCTGGTCATGCCCATTTCCCCAGGAATGTTAAACAGTGATTTGAAATGACTCCAGAGTTTATGGGAGTTATGAAAAGTCCAAGTTCCATATGACCTTGTCTTACCTTTTTTTTTTTTCCTCTTCCCTTTTCTTTAAAGTTGAAATTAGAGCCCAGTCTCTCTCATCCAGATGGAAACTAAAAAATACACAGTCACACACATATGAATATGCTAGACTGCACTCCTTCCTTTTTCTTCTCAGCCTATGCTGCTACACCTCCTCCCATACTCAGCCCCACCTTCCACAATCTGTTTGTCACAGCTACAACTGTGTTCAAACCATAGGTATGAGGAATGAAGTTAAAGCCACAGTCAGGCTTGGGGTCTGTTGACAGGAGTTGATGATAACCTCCACACACATTCCAAGAACTGGCATTTGGCTCCCTCAGCAACCACAATTGTTTCCAGAGCCCACAGTGTCAGACTGACTCTTCTGTTGGAACAGACAAGCTAAGGGGGATTCAAGTGTCTGAGTGGAATGAACAATAGGATGCAGTATTAAATAGGTTGTTCTCATCGCATTAAGGGGCCTGTGCCAAACACTGGTAATTGTACCGCTGATGACTACAAGTTGGGTCAAGAAGAGTCTAACCATTTATATGTGTGTGTGTGCGCCAAGAACATGCAAAGTGTTGGCTCGGGATAAGGAATCACGGCTCAGGGATTTGGGGGAAAAGGGTATCAAGTTTCTTAGAGTCAGATGTTGCTGTTTTGAAGAACACTTTGAAGAAAGGGTTTTTTTTAAAGGCTTTTTTAAATTGGTCCATCAGATCGAGTTTATTATCATAGCTCAGTTATTAAAACATAGAATCTACTTATTTTTGCTATCTCTATTGGTTATATAGTGAATGTCATTATTTTAGCCCCTAGACAGTTTTCTTTTGCATAATTTCCTGAGATATTTTGCATGAGAAGCACATCATTATAATAATGAAATAGTCAAATTCCTGATTTTGAAGTGCTAGAGGACCTGGTTTCAAATCTCAGCTTTATCATTTCCTACCTATGTGAGCATTTTTTCTTTGATGCAGTTATGTCCTCTGTGCCCCAGTTCTTCTGGAAAATGAAAATTGTTGGACTATGCCTAGATGATCTCTAGTTAATGGTACTACGATTCTGGGATTTCTAAGGTCACTCAATGGTTGTATGATTTTAAATAGGAACATCAGAGATTGTTTAAGTTGGGAGGGAGCATAAAGACTAGCTTTAAGGTCTCTTCAATGGGCCCTCTCTATAGTCTACCTGACAGTCTCAGTTCATATTCTTCTAGTAATGAGAAGCTTGTTACTCAGAGGAAAGTTGACTCTATTTTAGGAAACTGATTGCTTGAAAATTCTTTCTTACATTAAGACTTTCTTCTTAAGTGATGCATTTTTTTTCTTAAGATTTTCCAGATTATCAGATTGGTTACTGGTCATCATTTCTTTAATAATCTGTTCTCTATTTTGCCATGGTGTTGTACCCAACAAATGTGGTTTACAGAATCTGTCTCCTTCTTTTAAAAGCTTATACAACATTTGTTAATTATAAGTCCAGTGGCACTACTTCTATTTTCTCTAGTTCTTCTGTGACTGTTGATATTAGTTCACATCTGCCTGCAAGGTTTTGATCTCCTACCATGAGATCTTCTCTTACTCTCTGCTTTATGTTGTTACAAGTCACTTTTATTATTTTTCTTCTATTACTTTCAGTCACAGTGTAGACTGGGGTTCTCAAAATGTAATTCAGTAACTTTGGGGGGGTCCTCAAGACCTTTGAATGAAGCCTACAAGGTCAAAACTATTTATATAATAGTAAGATGCTTCAATTGCTAATATGGTAAATTTTCAAAAGTATAACCTACATTAAGAAAGTTCTTAGGGGGAAAGCCTCAGTAATTTTTAAGAGAGTAAAAGGGTCCTTCACTCAAAAAGTTTGAGAAACCCTGATGTACATCCTTCTTAATAGAGAAAACAGGAATTGAGAAGTTTTACTTTTTATCTTTTTCCTTTATATTCCTCTAAATTTGCCTCATCTTCAACAAATAATCACAAAATGCTTACAGATATTTCTGTATTTTTTAATAAGTCCTCTCAATTCATTGAGAAAACTATTACCCATTTTTCTTCTCTCCACTTTCCCCCAGCACCCACCAACGTTCACATACAATGCCATGATATGAATGACTATTATTAATTCTAAAATAACTTAGAAATTCTTTAGACATAAAGGATGGAAGAGATAAATCCTAGGTGAGAGTATTAAAGTATGTTGTAACCTTCAAGTAGTAAACACAATGATATAGTATTACTAGGTTTTCATAAAACCTTTGAAAAAGTATAGTAATTGTCGAGAGCCTTTTCTTCTGTCTGAATTGTCCCCCCCCCCTTTTTGTTTGAGGTGGGAAAGCAAGGCAATTGGGCTAAGTGACTTGGCCAAGGTCACACAGCTAGTATGTCAAGTGTCAGAGACCAGATTTGAACTCAGGTCCTCCTAACTCCAGTGCTGGTGCTCTATTCACTGTGCCACCTAGCTTGACCCCCCCGCCCCCCAATAACTTATTAAAAGCAGTGAAGAGAAGATTTTGCTGTATGAGCCAAAATCTCTGAACACTGAAGAGTGTGTGGTGTTTTGGTTTGTTTAAGTAGTGAATTAGAAACCTAAAGTCCCAGGTTTTAATCATGGCCCTGCCAGCAACTGGCTTTGTAATCTTGGGCTATGTATTTCACCTCCTTGGTTCTCAGTAACAATTAGGCTTATACATTATTCTCTAATGTTTACAGAGTCTTTTCCGCACAATCAGCCTTTGAGATGCAAATGCTAGTATAATGATAGCCATTTTACAGATGAGGAAATGAAGGTCAGAGAGGCTGTGACTTGTTCATCATCTGTAAAGTGAAAGGGTTAGACAAGTTGATTTCTTCTACTCGTTAAAGCCTATTCTTCTGTATAAGGAGTTTCCTACTGTACTCTAGTATAATTTACTAGCATATTAATACATTTAATGCTGTGTTGTCATTATTCAGTTGTTTCAGTCATGTCTGACTTTTCATGACCCCATTTGAGGTTTTCTTGGCAAAGATAAAGAAGTGCTTTGGCCATTTCCTTTTCTGGCTCATTTTACAGATGAGTAAACTGAGGCAAATAGGATTAAGTTATTTGCCCAAGGTTGCAGAGCTAGTAAGTATCTGAGGCCAGATTTTAAGTCAGGAAAATGAATCTTCCTGACTCCAGGCCCAGCACACTATTTACTGTGCCACCTGGCTGCCCATGATTTAATTCTATATATAATTATCATTTTTCTGTTGACTAATTAGTCACACATAGTAACCTCTTCACATAAATGGCTTCAGGGACAAATAGGAAAAAAACGTTAAAAAGTCATTTTGCTTTATTGAATCTTAACGGGAACATGGCTGTTGAGTCACAGTTAGTTAATCAACCAGAATTTCTTATGTACTTTCTCTGTACTGAGTACTGTGCTAAGTACTGAGAGTACCAAAGAAAGGTAAGAATGTTCTTTCCCCTCAAGGAGCTTACACTCTAATGACCATGACAGAATGTAAAATAGGTACATGAGGGATTCAGACACAATAGATGGAATATCATCTCTAAAGGGAAGGAACTAGAAATTGGGGGTGGGGGTGGGGACAAGGGGAAAGGTCAACCCACAGATGGTAGCATCAAAGGTGAGTCTTGATGGATGAAGAGATTCTAAGAAATAAAAGGATGAAGGAAGAGCATGCCAGGCACAGGGAACAGTCATTGCAGTGGCCTGGGAATAGGAGATGAAGTGTTGCTGAAGAATGTCTCTTGGGCCATTTGAATTGTCACCAATTTAAAGCCTAACTCAACTACTGCGTTCCTTGTTGGACCTCACTTAGCACCTTTGCTGGTAACTCTCAGTTGCCAAACAAGGGTTTGGCTGTCTGGTATGTTACATGCTAGGTTTAGCTCCTTCCTGT
This sequence comes from Petaurus breviceps papuanus, assembly GCF_028583685.1. Lineage (NCBI taxonomy): Eukaryota > Metazoa > Chordata > Mammalia > Diprotodontia > Petauridae > Petaurus > Petaurus breviceps. Next base: position 786,757 of record NW_027185896.1, read on the forward strand.
GCTGTTGAGAGGCAAGACTTTGAACTTTAGAGGCAACTCCATGAGGTCAAGACTTTGAATTTATCCATACTACTCTGGGGGTGCTTTGATTTATAAAGATTCCACTTTTATTAATATGATGGATTTCAATATAAACGGAATCTAGTTTTTAAGGTATCATTGTGTTATTCTTTCTTTTAAGAATAGAAGTTGAGTGACTTTCCAAAGAACAGCCCACTTCAGATTGACTGTTTCCAACAATGCCATTGGTTAGAACTAAGAGAGACAAGCCATGCCTGAATTTGTCACTAGTTCCTTTCATTTCCTGAATCCCGATTGTGTTTACTTTTAATTTAAAATGTGCAAGATTTTTACTTACACTCATGATAACTTGCAGCGCTTTACGGCTACCTATCAGATGACTATGTACCAGTGAGTCCTTGTAGGAGGGGCTTAATAAATCTTTATTGAATTGAATTGAAGCCCCTCTCTGCCCTTCTTCCATTAATTTTTTCAATACAGTAAGTCTAGCCATTATATTTTAATATAGTACAGTGCCATTAGATAGCACAGAATGAGTGTTGATAATATAATTGTATGAGCAGATAGAATCATAATGGGAGGCAGATGAGTGCAGTAGTAGATAGAGTGCCAGGGGGACTGAGAAAGGGAGACTTGAGTTTGAAATCTGACTCAGATGTATACGAGATGTTTGCCCATCTAAGGCTCGTTATTTAACATCTCATCATCTCTTGCCTCATGCTATCTACTTCACAGGGTTGTTGTCAGTACCAGATGAGGAAAAATATGCAGCCCTTTGCAAACCTGGATTGCCATAGAAATTCTTGCTATTATGTTTCATTCAATTGGAATCATTCTTTTAAACTTTTGTTTGCAGATCTCTTCCCAATTTATTCTTGCTTTTACTATTAGAGCAAGGTTTTCTCTTGTTTCTTCATTTGAGAATCATGGTACCTTTTATCAAGAATCCTAGGATGCTCCTTGGTCTCAGTCTTTTCTCAATACCACTTAGTCAGTTTTTTTTTTTCCAGCCTTATCCCTGTATCCTATACTCAAAATTTCTCTGAGCTACACTCCTCCTTGCCAGAGTTATATAACTCCCGGGAAGCTCCCACAAAGTTGCATTTAACATTCTAACTTTTCTTTTATTTCTTAATCCTAAGTTTCTATAAAATAAACCCAGAATATTTCACCGTTATCCTTTTCTCTTCTTCAAAGTCATATTTTGCGGGTCCTCATCTCCTCACTTATTATTTCTTCTCAACAATGTTTTACCTTCATCATACCAACTTATAAATATTAGTATGTCTACCATCCAACTATATTTTGATTACATTAACTCTGGTTAGACATGGTTTGCAGAACATTTCAGTTCCCCTTCTGTCCCACCTCTGTCCCCCAGTCTAGGTACTTCAGTTCAATTAATTGTATCATTTTGTGAAGGAACTTTTTAGGTTTCGTCAGAACATAGGTAGTAAATTATTAGAAAGAAAATGTTGAAAGAATGAACGTTATAATTTTCATTTAAAGTTACTAATTTGGTGAAGTAATAGCGATCATTTGCTCTATTTTAAAATTTCTTCTTTTATAATGTTTTTGTTTTTTTCTGCATCACTATAATTTTCCCCAAGTATTCTTCTTTCTCTCCTCCAGAGAGCTTTTTCAAAGACTTAAAAAAAAAGAAAAAGGAGAGAAAAACACCAACCTATTTGATCAGTATGTGTAAAATGTGAAAATATGTGCAGTATATAACTCTTGTGAAGTTCCCAGCTCAACAAAAGGGTAGGATGTGGGTGTCTTCTTATACCCCTTCTTTTAAGCCACATTTATTCTTTAAAATTGTGCAGCATTCATGTTTGGGGTGTGTGTGTGTGTCTGTCTGTCTGTCTGTTTCTTTTTCTGGAATATATTGGAAATTTTATCAGAATAGGAATCAGGAGACTTGGGTTCTAAATCAACCAAATCAAAATCAACAAACATGAATTGTGTGTCATCCACCATGCAAGTGGACAAGGGGACAAGTCACATTGCCTTTGGGGGCATCATTTTCTCCACTTGTAATGGAGGTGATTTGGTTAAATGATCTCCGAAGTCCCTTCTAGTCCTGAAATTCTGTGACTGTATGTTAGTGACTCCTGACTAGATCAAGTAGATTGATAGAAGGTAAGAAGGATAGAAGGCTCTTACTATGTACTGGAGAACCAGTCTCTATTCCTAAGGAGTACAACACAAACAGTCACAACAAACATTTCTGTAATGATTTAAGGATTGCAAAGTGTTTATCCAAAGTCACACTGTGAGGTGGTGCTATTATTATCCTGATTTTACAGATGAAGAAACTGAGGAATATATTTAAGTTGAGGGGGGGTGGCTAGGTGGCGCAGTGAATAGAGAACCAGCCCTGGAGTCAGGAGGACCTGAGTTCAAATCTGACCTCAGACACAACACAAAACCAGCTGTGTGACCTTGAGCAAGTCACTTAACCCCAATTGCCCTACCTTCCCCCACTCCAAAAAGCAATAAATAAATAAGTTGAGGGAAAAGGCTTAAAAATGATTAGTCCAAAAGGAAGCTCTTAATCTTTTTTTTATGTATATCTAAGATCCCTTTGACCATATGGTGAGGCCTAGGGTCTCTTTTTCAAAATCATGTTTTAAATGCATAAAATAAAATATATCCTTTTGTGAAGGAAAACAGTTATTGAAATAGTTATCAGAACATTCAAAAAAGCAAATTAAGACTCCCCAATTTAGTCAAAACACATAATTTTATGAACAAACACACTTGAACTTATATAGGTGTTAGTTAAGTAGTATCAGAACTGGGCCTAGAATCCAAATTTCCTGATTCCTCTCTCAGTGTTCATTCTACTGTATTTCACCATATCTGATAGACTTTTTTTTAGTGGGTGGAGTAAAGCAAACAGGGTTAAGTGACTTGCCCAGAGTCATATAGTTAGTAAATATCTGAGGCCAGATTTGAACTCAGGTTCTCTTGACTCCAGGGCCTGTGCTCTGTCCACTAGCTTCTCTCCCCCTCTCTCCTTCCCCCACCCCATACTGATAGACTTCTGAGTTTTTATTATAGCTTTATCTTCACCAGTTTTTTTTCTTTTTTTTTTTTTTGCTTTTTGGAGGGGGGAGGGCAGGGCACTTGGGGTTAGGTGACTTGCCCAAGGTCATATGGCTAGTTTTTGTGTTAAGTGTCTGAGGCCGCATTTGAACTCAGGTCCTGCTGACTCCAGGGCCAGTGCTCTATTCACTGCACTAACTAGCCGCCCCCTCCCCTTTTTTTTTCTAAAAATCAATGAATAGAACAGCCTCAAATCCTGGTTTTGCTGCTTATTTAGTTGTTTGACTTTGGACAAGTCACTTCAGTTTCTAGTCTTCATTTCTTGTATGATGAGGGATTTTTGGACTAGATAATAACATAGATCTAAGTCCATGATGTTATGATCTATGATCCTCCTGTCCTCCCCAGCTTCAGATCATTCTTTCTTCCTCACTCTCTTATGTGCCTCTTTCCTCACCTCTCAGCCCCTCCATCTATCCCTTACATTTTTCTGTGGTTCTTGCTCCAATGATATTTTCATTTCTATTCTGCCCTTGATACATTCCATGACCCATCAACTGGAGAATATAAGTCTATCCTGTTTCTTTTTCCTTTTGGAAGCATCTTGTTTCCATGGTATCCCACCAGGGGGCCCTACTTTCTGCTTTGGAAACTTAACAGGGAATAAGTTAGGTTTTGTTGGTGAGGTGTGTGTGTGTGTGTGTGTGTGTGTGTGTGTGTGTTTTAAATTTCATTTTAATAGATGTATAAAACACTGGTCTTTATCCGTGCTTTGATGTAGGCAGTGAAATTCCATGCACAAAATAACAACTGTTTAGGGTTAAAGGTTTCGAGACTTTACAAACACTTAGAACCACACAGCTCCCTATTGGCGGGACTTCTGAGAATGCTCAAATAGCAAGTTATTTTTGTATGTCAATACTAGTAGGATAAACAGCCTGCATTGGGCCTCAGTCCATTTGGGAAAAATAGCATATGGTCAATGACAGCATTATGATAATTTCTTTTTAGTATCAATCACATTAAAAAAACCAATAACATTGAAAGACAAGCATACAGCCAGTTGCCAATTTACACCACTCTATATACACACACAAATTTATATGCATATGCTCCTGCACATACTAAAAGTTTATGTCCGCTCTTTTATGTATGGTATTGACAAAATGAAATAACTACACACACACACACACGCACACACACACACACCCCTTAAATTTGTCTTTTATTTCTTTTTTTTTAAATCACTTGAGAAAAAACATTATGTAAAAATTCATTCCCATTTCTATTATAGCAATATTGTGATCTTCAGAAAGAAAATAATTATATTGGACTCCTTTCCCAGGGTATGGGATGTTTAGTGAATTAATAGCATTTCTCAGGCACTAAACATTTCAGAAACTTGGACAAAAAAGGGATCATAGGATCACAGAGTTGGAAGGTTGCTTTAAGGCCATCTCCTTTTCTATGATCTACAATAAAATATGCGTACATTTTACCATTACATCGGTTCCTAGTTTGGGGGAGGGTTGTTTGTTATTTATATCCTACAATTAACTTGTGGCTAACTGGTCTTTTAAAGTTGATTTTTTTTTTTTTTTAAGTTTAGCATATGTATTACTCACTCCAGGCATGGAAAGGACTGTGCACCTTCTCCCAGGGAGAATGAATGAAGTGGTGACAGATTTTGAAACAATAGAAGGCCCTTGTGAAATGGTCAGGTCATTTTGGGCGGGACTTGTTGGTATTATAATGTACTTTGATTATTTGTCATGCAGTTGGGTTCATTTAAAGAGTAAAGGAAAGTCTGGGCTCTGGCAGAAGCAAAATGCAGCTGAAGTCAGAAATAAAGATTCCCAGGAGTCAAAGGTAATTCTTTGTAGGCCGACTCCACCTAATTTCAATATATTCAGGCCAGAGATCTGAAAAGGAACCATAAGACAGAACTTGGGGGTGGGGTGGGGGGGTCTAGCCAATATGAGCCACACTAAAGTAATACATGATATTACTATTACAGACTTACACTTAACCCTGGGAGAAACATAGATGACTGAGATGAGGCTTGGGGTTAAGACATGTCAAGGCAAATAGATTTGGAGCTGGACAGGTCCTTTAGAGAACTAGTCCAACCCCCGTATTTTACAGATGTGGCCCAGGGTAAGTGATTTGCCCAAGGATACGAAGAAAGTAGCCGAGGTGAGCCTGAAAACACTGGATGCTTTCTCCAGGCTTCTATGAGGATATTGAAGAGCTGTTTATTTGTTCCAGGCAGGGTTATGTGGGATGGTTAGGTGGAGGTCTCAGACCAAGCCAGAAAATGGGCTCCCCCAGGTGTGATTAGGTAGCTTTTTTTTTAAGGGGACAGGAGAGGAGAAACGGAGGTAAAAGCAACGCTTTGCCTGAACCACCTTTTCAAACTGCACATTTCTCCTCCTCCTTAGTTTCAGGAGTTCAGATTTCACTAAACCTGATTGCTCTGTGGCTCCACCCTCGTGTTTACATTTCATCCCCCTTTTTTGGCTGAATCAAAGTCTCATGCTTATCCAATAAGATCAGTTACCTTCAGCAATAGCAAGAGGAGGGAAACCAAGCCTTACGTGTGCCCTGTGAGCTGGGGAAGCTCTCCCCATGCCTCTGCGTCTGCTTCTGGTTCAAGCTGTCCTCAAGGATTATCTGTCCAGCTCATTACCCGGAGCTGGAAAGAACCAGGGGTTTTCATTAAGGAGGTAAGCAGGCAGGCTGGGGGGGAAGGGGAGGTGGATGCTCCTTTGTTGCTCTGAGCTTGAAACCCAGCCAAGCAGGGTCTCTGAGCTTTGCCTGGAAGCTAGGCGGAGAAGGGAGAAGGTGAGAAGTCGTCAGGGGAAAGAAGTCTAACCTGGCAAGAAAGAATGTGGCTCTGAACTAGTCCAAGATTGCCCGAAGGGAGGAATATGTGTTTATAGGGCAGAAATCTGATCCGGGTCTACCTGCTTGAGAGGGATCAAAGATGCCAAAGAGAGATGTTTCCATCGGTGTGACCTGGGTCCAGCTTTCTGCCTAGACTGGCTCGAAGCATTTCTTATTGGGGTGCCAATACCCAGTGTTTACCTAGCTGACTTGAGTCTGAATGTGTTTTCACATGTTGTAAGTAACTAGAGAAGGGATAACTTTGGATGAAGCGCAAAAACAACACACGAGGAGAAATGCCTTGTGTGTATGTGTGTACATATACCCACATATGTATGCATACACATATACATAAAAACTCACAATTCAGCCTTCAGATAATTTACAGTTCAGCTACAGAAATGCTAGTGAGTCAAGTCCTAGAGGAGAGATGAACTGCTGTATGTTAACTATTGAGGCTTAACTTTTTGTGTTATTCTTTTTGCATTAGTTCCTATCTGCAGAACCATACAGACAGACCTATCCTAGAATTCAGGCTTTCATTTGAGCAGCCTTCCCAATGCTTAAAGAGTAGACTGTTGGTGACACTTGGATTCATGACCCAGGATCATACAATATTTCAGCACCTCTGAAGTTGGGGTGGTGGGATTGGGAGGAATGGTAGTTAAGAGAATAGTTTCCTTCATCTGTGAAGTTGGGGTGGGGGGGTGATGGTGGTAGTTAAGTAAACTGTTTCCTTCACCTGGAGAAAGTGGCTTCTAACCCAGTTAAAGATTCTGCTTCTTGCATCTCACATTCTCACTTGGCTGCATTTTTTTTTGGATTGTTAATATGTGTTTCTCCAACAGTTTTACAGCCTGCTGCTTCCTTGGAAAAAATGAGCACAGAGCTGAGCTTTGCACAGCAGTGAGGTATTTTTCCTAGGCCAACTTGGCACTGTGCTCTAAGCAAGGTGCAACCCATCTAAATGGTGCTGGCCAGGGCACTCCTTGTTGGCTTCTTTGGGATCTGTCTCTTCCATCTTTGTAAAATATGGATATATTGTTACCTGTTTTGAATTGTGCAAGAAGTAGATCTTCTTAAAGTGTTAAGACTGAACTGTTAAGGAAGATCTGTCTTCAAGCTGAGTTATTTCAGGAACGTCTCTTAAGAAAACGAATAGTTCAAGTAGTTAAGTTATATAGAGGCAAAACGCCAAAGTTTTCAAGCCTGTGGGATTCTTAGCAGTTTATCATCATCTTCTGGTTTTAGTAAAAAGAGAGAGAAAGGGGTTTATTTGATCTGAGTCTGTAATATATTAAAGTTACAGCATCTCTGATTTTTGTACATTAAAAGTAACATTTTCTAAGGCTAAAGTTGGACATTTAACTCTACAGCTTTGATTTTCTATGGAAGGAGAAATAATAATATACCAATTAAGAGAACCTTTAATTATTCAGAAGCACAGCAATACATTTTTGACAAATCTACTTACTCTCTTAGCTAGGGGTTTCATTTGCTCCATAAACATTTCTTTTATCCAGAAGCACGGTTTTGTAGAGAGACTGCTGTTTAGTGGTAGTAATTTCAGAATAGTAGAGAGGAATTTAGGGAGTTGTGATTTAGTCTGAAAGTTCATAATCTTTTGGAACATGAGGAAGGCATTGTGGTTGAGGAAAGTCTTTTTCAGATGTCATGGGCCACATTTCAGCACCAGGATTTGGTGCTTGGGTAGTTGTAAAGTCTTTAAAAAGTCCAGGAGGGGAACCAAACACTTAGCAACCTTTGAGCTGGGTCTTAACTTAAAAAAAGTGAGTCTCTGAATTTTCATTGGATGAATAAATAGTCTCTGAGATAGGATGCCTTATTCAATCCAATTCAACAAATATTTCCTTGCATAGCACTGGACATGGAGTTGAGAGATATAGATTTGGATCCTCTCCCACACTTAGTATCTGTGTTACTATAGACTGATATCTTAAAAGCTGTGAACCCATCATCTTTAAAATGAGGACGATCTGTTTCACAGGGTTCTTTAAGGATCATCTGAAATAAGATATGTAAAAAACCTGTCTATATTGGCTATTATTGCACATAATAGGTACTCAGTAAGTATTTTGTTACATTCTACTATCAGACATAGTGATGATTTTTTTAAATGTTTTTTTTTTTTATGGCTTAAATTTGCCAATACCAGAGTTATATCAATGGTTCTATCTAGGTTATACCAAAATTTCATTAATGTTTTGGAATGTATAATTCCATATTTTCTGTGATGCTAAATATTTCAAGGTGAATATAAGATGGTCTAATCTGTGATTATTGTAGTTACTCCTGCCAACAGAAGAGGCCATCTGTGAACTTCCTGTTCATAGGATGCTAGACCTGCCCCCAAATCCTAGGTATGATGTGACAGAGCATAGGAAGGCCTAGAGATGTCTCTTTTGAGTAGTGCCACTGAGCTACCCTGGGACCAGAGTCGTCCCTCGGCAGCCACAGTCTTTCCTTGATGGCCTTTGTGTGGTGTTGGAGACAGAGATGTTCAGTTTGGGCCAGGAAGAAACTCAATGAAAGTAGAGAAAAAAATTAGGGTGCTTAGAAAGAGTTACCTTCCTTCCCTGTTTCCAAGGAGGGTGCTTAATTCAGGGCTGTGATCTTGAGAGTCAGAAAGGGAATATTAGGTCAGTAAGGATCATAGACATATCAGAAAGAGTGAGTGGGTTACAAATACTTCAGAAAGTCATTGGAACTTCAGAGTTTGTTTGGGGATTCTGTCTAGACAGTTCAGCTTCCTGCATACAATTGACCAAACATGGTACCCCTCAATCAGAGAAGTAAGCATGAGGCTTATAGAGTTTGTCCATGAGGGAGAAAGGAGAACTAATTGTGTAAGCAGATGGATCATCCAAATAGCAACTCATATTTGAATTGACCAGTATGATTTACATTAACATAGGGCTATATTCATCTCATCTGTTTGAGTTAGGTAGAAGTATTGACCTCTCCATTTTACAGGTAAAAAAAAAAATGTTAAATGAATGGAACCTATTCTGTCACACCAAGTATATGTCAGAGTTAGGACTTAATGAGAAGAACAATTCAGCATATAAACTACAGTGACATTATACACAGGGTTCCATGCCCATTGCCCCTAGCCTTTGCAAAGATTGGGCCTGAAGTGCCTTCTCATAGCTCTTCTGTGGGACCAAGTTTAGACCTAATAGAATGACAGCTAGGCAGTGTAGTGGATAGAATACTGGGCCTGGAGGCAGAAAGATTCCTCTTTCTGAATACAAATTTGCCTCAGACACTTCTACCTGTGTGACCTGGACAAATCACTTAACCCTGTTTGCTTCAGTGTTCTCATCTGTAAAATGAGCTGAAGAGAGAAATGGTAAACCACTCCAGTATCTTTGCCATGAAAACCCCAAATGAGATCACAAAGAATCTGAAGCAACTGGACAACAAGAAATTAGATCTATAGAATGTTAAAAGATGCACCAAAAATTATTTTATAGAGCTAGAAAAAAATAACAAAACTCATCAGGAAGAACAAAAAGTCAAGAATATCAAGGGAATTAATGGGGGAAAAAAAGGCAAAGGAAGGTGGCCTAGACATAACAGACCTAAAACTATTATAAAGTAATAATCATCAAAACTATTTGGCACTGACTAAGAAATGGAGTGTATTGGAGATATCAGTGTAATTAGATTAGGTATTAAAGACACTATAGTAATCTACTGTTTGATAAATCCAAAGACTCCAGCTTCTGGGGTAAGAGCTCACTTTGACAAAAACTGTTGGGAAAACTAGAAAATAGAATGGCAAAATCTTGGTGTAGACCAACACCTTACCTGTATACCAAGATAAGGTCAAAATGATTTAGGCATAAAGGGCAATACCATAAACAAATGAGGAAAATAAGAAATAGTTTACCTGGGGCAGCTAGTGAACAGAGCATCAGCTGTGGAGTGAGGAGGACCTGAGTTCAAATACAGCCTCAGATGCCCAACACTTACTAGCTGTGTAACCATGGGCAAGTCACTTAACCCCAATTGCCCTGCCTTCTCCCCTGCAAAAAACAAACAAACCCCCAAACACAAACACCCCCCCCAAATAGTTTACCTGTCAGAGCTATGATGAGGGGAAGAATTTAGGACCACACAAAAGGTTGAGATATTATGAAATGAAAAATGAATAATTTTGATTACATTAAATTAAAAAGGGGTTGCACAAGCAAAAGCAATATAACAAGATTAGAAGGAAAGAAGAAAGATGGGAAGTAATTTTTACAGTGAGTGTCTCTGGTAAAGGAAGGCCTCATTTCCCAAATATATAGAGAACTGAGTCAAATTTATAAGAATATAAGCCATTCCCCAGTTGTTAAATGTTCAAAGGATATGAACAGGCAGTTTTCAGAGGAAGAAATTAAATCTATAATCATATGAAAAAAATGCTCTAAATCACTATTTATTAAAGAAATGCAAATTAAAACAACTCTGTAGTACCACCTCACATCTATCAGATAGGCTAACATGACAGAAAAAGGAAATGATAAATGTTGAAGAAGATGTGAGAAAATTGGGACACCAGTACATTGTTAGTGAAGTTGTGAACTGATCCAACCATTCTGGAGAGCAGTTTGGAACTATGTCCAAAGGGCAAACTGTGCATACCCTTTGATCTGGCAATACCATTATAAAGTCTGTATCCCAAAGATGCCATAAAAAAGAGAAAAGGACCTACATGTACAAAAACATTTATAGCAGTTCTTTTTGTGGTGTCAAAGAAATGGAAATTGAGGGAATGCTCATCAGTTGGAAATGGCTGAATAAGTTGAGGTATGTGAATGTGATGTTATTCTCAGAAAAACCTGGGAAGACTTACATGAGTGAAGTGAGCAGAACCAGGAGAACATTGTACAGTAATAGTAACATTGTGTGATCAACTATGATTGACTTAGCTCTTCTCAACAATACAATGATCCAAGAGAATTCCAAAACATCTCATGACGGAAAATTGCTATCCACTTCCAAAGAAAGAACTATGGGGTCTAAATACAGATTGACACACACTATTTTCACTTTCTGTGTGTGTGTCTTTTCCCTTTTGTTCTGTTTCTTCTTTTACAACACGACTAATGTGGGAATATGTTTACATGATTATACATACATAACCTGTATCAGATTACTTGCCTTCTTGGGGAGGAGGAATGGGAGGAAGAGAGGAAGAAAAATTTGGAACTCAACATTTTATAAAAAATGAATGTTGAAAACTATCTTTCTGTGTAATTTGGAAAATAAATACTATTTACAAAAAAAAAGTGTGTTAAAGATGGAACTGTTCTTCCAGATCATGTTATTCAACCCTCTGAAATAATTCATGAGGAAACTGAGACGCAGTGGAAATGCCTCACTAAAGTACTTGTTACATAGATTATTTCATTTGATTCTTACCCATTTACCTGTGAGGAAGGACAGAGCAAATTGTATTACCTTAAGTTGGGAAATGAGAAACCTGAGCCACAGGGAGATTAAGTGATGACTTCAAAGTTTGCTCTTCTACCCAATGACAGAACTGGGACTCTAATGCAAGTCTTTTCATTCTTAATTTACAAGCATTCATTAAGAGTCTACTTTGTGCTATGCACTGTGTGATATAGCTCTGGGCTACAAAAAGCAGGCCAAGGAGTCCCTTCCCTCTTACCTTCAAATGAAGGAGACAACATGGACATCCATCCACCCATCCATCTATCCAAACACACATATACATACATACACATATATGTAAAACACATATGAAACAGAAGCCAGGTAACCTTAGCAGAGAGGCCTGATGCAGAAGGCAGCCCTTGAGCTGAATCTTGAAGAAAGATTTATGACCTAAACACCTGGTACTATCTCAGTTAATACAGGGGATTCCAAGAGGTGGTAGGGAGAGGAAGAATGTATTCTAGTCATGACAGATGGCAAGAGGAAGGGAAGTTGAGTGTCAAGTAAGAGGAGCAGGAAGGAGGACCCTGATAGAACAGAAGAGTATCTTGAGGGACTTATTTTTAATAAGGTTGCAAAGGTTGGTGGGAGCTAAGTTGTGATCAACTTGAAACACTAAACCAGAGGACTTTATATATGATCCCTGGAGGTAATAGGAAGTCTCTGGGTATATGTGGGTGTTGGTGGGGGTGGGGAGAAATTGAGGAGGTTGATGTAATCAGATCTACTTTTTAGGAAAATCATTTTGGTGCCTTAGTAAAGGATGGATTGGAGTCGGGAAGAATTTCAGGCAGGGAGACAAATTAGGAGGAATGTATACTGCACTTCCATTTAAATAATACTCAAGGGTTATTGAATTTTAATTGAATTTATTTTCATATTGCTATCAGTTTAAACATGATTCCAATTTTCTTTTTTTTTTGAAGATTTCAAAAACTAGCTAGCTTATACATCATAATTTAAGTGTTATGTGAAATGATCAACCATTTCCAGAAGTTTTTATTTTAGAAGGAAGGCATTTAAAAAAAATGACTTCATATTTTAGTGCATGCTGCCAAATATTATCTCATTTTACTGTAATTTCGTGTACCTTATTTATACACCGTGCTACAATATTTCTGCCATATTTCCCTAATGAATATTGTAATACTTCTTTCTTTTCATGCCTTTTTTTTTTTCAAGTGTGTGATGGTACTTAATGTGTTCCTTCTTCTGCCCCAATGTAGTCTCTGTCTCTGGAAAGCTGTAGTTGTAAGAAAATGAGCTTTTCAGTTAAAGCACACTGAAAACAAATATTGTCAGCCACTTCATGTAAACTGTTTCACTATGGTGAATTCTGTTTACTGGGTGGTACCAAGTGACTCATATTCATGGTGAGGCAAGTAGGACAGTGTTCACTATATGTGATGTTTTTGAGGTAAGACATTAAATTTGGGTTTGGCACTTATAAAAGAACATGTGTTCAGAGAAATATTGCCCTATTCCTCTCCAGTAACTCAGGGCATATTGCAAAGATCAGTGACCTTTGTAATTCTCAAGGGTCAGTGAACCATTACTTTCTTCTCCATCCCTACCCCGCCCCACACACACATAACACACAAAAATTAATACAGTAATATATATTTCAATATAAAAATACAATGTAGTATAACCAGTTCATATTCTCTTGGGAAAGCATAAAATATTGAGATCATCTGCTTTTTAAATTAAAGATCAAAAACATAAAATTTTATTTCACAAATACAAAGAGTTTTGGATAAAAGGAAGAAGTTATTGTCTGAAAGGTGAAGATATGGTGAGAAGAATAAGATGATGGAAAGGAGGAAGAAAAGAAAGGGAGAGAGTGCTTCCTCCATTAGATTGGAAGGTGATTTTGTGGATCTAAACTTCCCTTATTCTATGGGGTTTAGTCCCTGTCACCATGCTTTGAAATGCTAATGAGCTCAACTTTCAAAGCCCTAAATAAATGTTTATTGAATGAATTAACTGACTAATCATTGTTCTCTCCACTCTTAAACTACTCTAATCTTTAAACCTGAAGAGGCATTTTTCTGAATGAAACTGAACAAAACAATCCACTAAAAGGGACAGTGATCCTTGGGCTTGAAGGTTGGGTAACCAGAGTGCTCTCTCTGCCTTGTTCTATAAAATCACACTATAGTCCTTTAAAATATGTTGATATATTTTAGTAAAACTAATCTACACTGAATCTGAGAATATATGCAGTATTCTGCACCCATAATTCCTAACCTCTTAGAAGGGACAGAAGAGTGTTTTCATATCTCTTCCTGGGGGTTAAGCTTGGTTATTATATTTATGTTGTGTTTTATTCTTAATATTTACATTGTTGTTATGTTGTATGTTGCTTTCCCAATTCTGTTCACTCCGTCTTAATCAGTTTATGTAAATCTTCTTATGTTTTTCTGAATTCTTCATATTGATCATTTCCTATTACACAGTAATACACTGTGACATGAATGAATGAATGAAGCATTTATTAAGTACTGTGTTAAGTGCTGGAAATATAAATAGAAAATTAAAACAGCCTCTGCTCTCAAGGAGCTCCCACGCCAGTGGAGGAAGATCACACATTTTGATGGTTCTGCTGCAAGTTAGATGGAAACATCCCATGGTCTTTATGGTAGAGTGATAATGCGTTATATACATGTACCACTGGTTACTTGGTGACCACCAGGTAGGACAGTGGATAGAACTCTTGGGTCAGTAGTCAGGAAATCTTGAGTTCAGCTTTGAACAAGCTAAGTATGTTGTTCATGGGCAAATCGTGCAACCTCTCTCAATCCCAGTTTCCTCAGCTGTAAGATGGGCGTAATAACACCTACCTCACAGGGTTGTTGTGGGGATCAGATGAGATAAAGGGCCTTGGCATATATTAGGAGCTTAATAAAATGCTCCTTCCCCCACCTCCTGTCAGCTTCTTTTTCCTAGCCGTTTTCCAGTTGATGGGCATCTACTTTGCTTCCATTTCTTTGTTCTACTACAAAAGTACTAAATATTGCTTTAAATGTTTTGAACTGGATGTTTGCTTTTCTTTTTGTCTTTGACCTCTTTGTAGGAATATAGCTTTCTGTATTCCTTACACATATGTTATAGAATCCCTGCCCTCTTGGCACAGATGTTGTGGGAACCACCCTATTTATTATGCTGTGACCTTAAGATCACTGATTGAAGGTAGTATTTTAAAGCCTTGACTTGATACCTGCACAATTTGGGGCAAATCACTTAATGTCTCATCATCAGGATCACAGGATTTAGTGCTGGGAGGTACCATGGAGACCAAGAGTTTCCAATCTTGGAATATATATACCAACAGGGAATAGTACAAGCTTGTCAAGGGGGAAAGGTGGGGAATTAGTTAAACTTTTTATATTTTTTCTGATGGGAGATATGCATGGTAAACTCTAGCATTGTTTCCTTTCCTATTGAAAAGGGATTATGGGAGAGTTTATTGAAAACCAAGTGTTTGGAGACTAGAAAAGGTTGGGAACCTGTGGCCTAGTCCCACTACCTCATTTTACAGGTGACAAAATTGAGGCCTAGAATGCCTAATAAATTTGTCCAAGGTTTCCTTTCTTGTGAAATGAAAATATTAATATTTGTACTACCTACCACAAAGGGCAAGGTTTTTGTAAATTGCAAAATGTTGTAGAACTCTGATTTATCATGTGATCTAATTCCCCAATAAAGTCCTGCTTAGAAATCTGGAGACCATGAATTTCCAATTTATACCAACAGAGAATAAGCTGTGGTAGGCACGACCAATTCACATTCTGTGATGCTGTGATTTGAAGTATTAACATTCCAAGCTCTTCTTAACCTGTGCTCCGGACTGCAGAGAGACTAAAAATATTTACTTTCTGGGACCTAAAATAATTTCTCTAGCCTAACTAATCTCACTGTAGCTGAAATGACTGATCATCTAGAAAAAGTAGAAGTAGAAAGAAGTTCTATCTGCGCTATACGACAATTCCCAGGGGGGAACCTTTAATCACTTAATTACTAAAACCCTTCTTGAGAATATGTTCTAACTGCCATTCAGAATAACACTGGCTAGCCCCAACAACCTACTGAGGTCCATCAATTTTTTCCTAGTCACAGAAAACAAACAAACAAAAACTAAGGTTTCTCACTATTCCCTAAGGCTCTGAGTCCCCCCTTTAGAATTTTGGGTGAATATTCCATAAAACTTATACTTTCAGATAGCTTATTTTCTAGCATTCGTTTGTCGTCGTCATCGTCTTCTTCTTCTTATTATTTGCTTTTTGGAGTGGGGAGGGCAGGGCAATTGGGGTTAAGTGACTTGCCCAAGGTCACATGGCTAGTAAGTGTTAGGTATCTGAGGTTGCATTTGAACTCAGGTCTTCCTGACTCCAGGGCCGGTGCTCTCTTCACTGTGCCCCTATTTGTCTTTCAATCTTAAGATAAATACTGGTGAGAGAATGTCAACCTTAGAGTCAGTAAAACTTGGGTCCCGGAGCCAATCAGTTACCGGGTTTTATCAATACTTTTGCTTCTGTGACATCTTTCTCATTCACCATCCGTTCACATAATCATCCCCATCATTACCTCTCATCTGCCCTATTACTATAGGCTCCTAATTGGTCTCTCCACTTCAAATCTCTTCCCCACTCTCTAATCTATTACCAGCTGCCAAGGTAATATCTCTAAAGGGCAGGTCTAGCTAACTATGTCACTCCCTTGCTCAATAACACACCCCTATTGTCTCTATGATAAAATTCGGACCTGTTTGCCATTTAAAGCCCTTCCCAAACTGGATCCAACCTACTTTTGCAGGCTTATTGCATACTTTTTCACACTTTGATTCAGCCAAACTGGACTTCTGTCTTTTACTCACAACGGTCATTCCATTTCCTATCTTTGTCCTTTCTTACCTGTGCCCTCCATTTATGGAATGAATTTCTTCCTCACCTCTATAGCTTAGAATATTTCATTTCCTTTCAAGTCCAGGTCAAGCTACCCCTCTTGTGTGAGACCTCCCTTGATTCCCAGTGCCTTCTCTCCAAATTACCTTGATACATGTACTTTCTTCCTGCCAATAGAATGTAAGCTCCTATATGGTTGAAGCTTTGTCTTGAAATATAAATATTAAAAAACCTCCTTCCATCTACATTTTATATTTTATGTATCACATATAAATATGTGTATTTATACAGATAATTGCATATTGTCTACCCCATTAGAATGTGAACTACTGTAGATCAGGTAGTATTTTTTGCCATTAGCACTTAGTGCAAAACCTGATATACAGTAGATACTTAATAAATTCATATTGACTGCCAGACTTTTAGGCACTATATAATTTTTCTTTATGTATCTCCAACCCTAGCACAATGTATGTTCACAAAAGTTGGCAATTTGTAAATGCTCTTTGAATTGTATTGAAAATTTATTTTGGGGTATTTTTTGTGGCAAAAAAAAAAATGTATTTCCAGTCCTAATTCAGAAATATAGGAATATATCTCACTCCTGTCCTGGCAACAAGATCCTCTTGGACTTACTTCATCAGTGATTATCTTCTGCTGCTAGAGACACTGATATCACCCCACCCCCAAAGACCAATCAGACCCCCTCTAAAAATCTCAATTACAAAAGCCCCCAATGAAGCCATTTTAGCTACTATTATTAGAGCTCCTACCTTAGAGACCTTTGAAGCCCCCACCATTTCATGTCACTGACCCTGTGAGATACTGCCCTCTCCACACTCAAAAAAAGGGGAAATCTAGAACTCAAAAAGTAGGGACTTCAGAACAGAAGCTTTTATAGGCTTTCCCTGTAGCATCTCAAGGTGGTAGTGGCCTGTTTGGCTGTTACCAATTAAACACTGCTCATAAGTAGCTAATCTTTGAAGTGCAGGTTCTGGACAGTTGTTTGTAGTCTGAAATTGTCGATGTGCTATTTCAACTGTATTTTGATTACATCTTAGAGGAACTATTTTTCAACTCATTTTGGGCTTTATATTTTCTAGTAGGAAAGCACTAATCCATTTCATCTCATCATTTATGGCAAATTATTTTTGTTTTATTAAAATCTCTCCCTCCCACTAATTCACTCCTTTTTGGGCAATTAAAAACAAAACTAAAAAAAGAGCAATGAAAAATAAAGACCTCAATTCACAATCATATAGTTCTACCAAATGAGTTCATGGCAAATTATAAAATTGACAATATAATTATTTCCAATCATGTTTCTGATCATATAATTATTTCTGATTATATGTAGTATGGCAGTCAAGATACGTCACTCACCTCCTTTTATTACAGCTGCTATGTAACACAATAGGGTTTCTCTGTCATTAGTAAAGTCGAAATAGAAAGGAAGCGCTGTTAACATTCACATTCATTTGATTATTCCTGTATACACCTTAGCCAGACAGGTATGAGTTCTGACATGCTGCTTAGGAGCGCTTGCTTTTGATGGAGTGCCTGACATTTCTTTAGGCTTTACCAAGTTGTGTGTATGTGTGTGTGTGTGGGGGGGAGGATTGGGGGGGGCAGCCAGCCCCACAAGTCATTGACCCATGATAATGCATTTAGCATGAACCAACAGACCAGGAGCCCTGAGACACACGCTTGAAGCATGTCTCCTGAACACTTCAAAAGCCATGTTCAGTCTATTGTGGAATGTGTGTTCGTCATGTCTCACAAATTCCAGGTGCCAGCAAGTGTGGGTTTTCAAATCTTGTTATTGTATGACTACAGTTTCATCACAGAGTAAAATGAAGCAGAGGGGGAGAAAACATTTGACCACAAGCCCTTTGAGCTGATGTTTTTGTTTGCCTTCCCCAGCTTGTTCTGAGAGGGGTGTGTGTGTGTGTGTGTGTGTGTGTGTGTGTGTGTGTGTGTATTTATGAGACCTTTGTTAGAAAGTGAAAGGTGTAGCTTAGGGTGATTAAAAAAGTGCCAGGCTGTGGTTCTCAAAGCACAGTACTTTTCTAAGATGATGGAATCATTGAATGCATTAGTCACATGTAAAAATGTTTATCTCTTCAGCTCTCGAGATGTTTCAGACCTTTATCTAATGGTAACTTTTTTTTCTTCTCTCTACCAACCCAGTGTTACATACCCAAGGTCCAATTGATGGCAGCCTTTATGCTAAAGTGAGAAAGAAGAGCATCTCTGACAGCAACATCCCAGGCGGGACCCAGGTTGTTCCAGTGACCAGCAGCCCTGATCACAGTGACCATACCCTGTCTGTTAGCAGTGATTCAGGCCACTCTACTGCCTCAGTAAGGACAGACAAGACTGAAGAACGCTCAGCTCCTGGCACCAAAAGGGGATTGAGCCCACAAGAAAAGGCAGAGCTGGACCAGCTTCTCAGTGGGTTTGGACTAGAAGACCCTGTAAGTTCCCCAAAGGATATGACTGATGTCCGAAGTAAGTACAGTGGGACTCGCCACGTAGTGCCAGCCCAAGTTCATGTAAATGGAGATTCCAAGCTGAAAGATAGGGAGACAGACATCCTAGATGATGAGATGCCCAATCATGACTTACACAGTGTGGACAGTATTGGAACTTTGTCCTCGTCAGAAGGTCAACACTCCAGCCACCTTGGAAACTTTACCTGCCATAAAAGTAGTCAAAATTCTCTCTTATCAGATGGCTTTGGGAGCAACACTGGAGAAGACCACCATATTGCCCTTGCCCCAGACCTGGGCATTGGCGTAGATCCCCTTTATGAGCGATCATTTGCAAATGGTGAGCCCAAGCAGGTTCAGCAGTTCTTGAGGAATCCTACAGTGTCATCTCAGGCACCAGCCTATGGACAGGGCACCTATTCCACTCAGACCTGGGTACGCCAACAACAACTAGTCGCAGCGCATCAGTACAGCTATGCGACAGATAGTGAGGGGAGATTTGCCATCCACAACTCTTCAGAGAATTCAAACTACGTTCCAGCCCAGCCCAGGATCCCACTAACTCCCACAAGAGGCCCCAGCAGCAGGGATGCTGTGCAGAGGGGCTTAGGTAGTATTTCCAGTCCTAATGAAGTTCCCCAGCACTCTTATCCAGAAGGTTTCAAACCTAGGTTAACACCAGAGAAAGAGATAAATGGGGTTGATATGGGTTTGAATGCAGGAATTTTACCAGGATCTCCAACTCTAGATATTGACCAATCCATTGAACAGCTCAATAGGCTGATACTGGAACTAGACCCAACATTTGAGCCCATCCCAACTCATATGAATACCAAGACGAGTCAGACAAACGGATCTGCATCCCCAGACGGCAAAGTGGGAGGAGGACTAAGGGTCAACCACAGATTTCTTGAGAAAGGAGAGAACATAAGCAGGAATTCCAGCCAACATGGTAAGTTGTTGTAGTCATGTGTTAGTGGAATGCCTTGCCCATGTCGTTCTTTTAGTTTTTTATGAGAGAAATTTAGAGTGTCCCTTGTTAGATTTATGTGACTATGAGCAATAGAGAGTGTTTCTCCCAGAATGTTATTTGATCATAATCTGTGCTGTAAGAGGATCCAATATGGTAGAATGGGAAGGTCATTGATTGAGAGCCAAAAGGCTTGGCTTCTGGTCCCATCTCTCCCCACTTCTCAGTGGTAGGACCTCTTTGGACCATGCTTTCTTCATTTGCAAAATATTGCTAATCCCATCTACCCCATAGACCTCACAGGAATATTTTGAAGATTGAGGAAGACGATGAATGTGAGAACATTTTTAAGGTGCAAGATTAATGCAAGTATCAGGTCCTCTTATTAGAGAGAGAGTTCAGCAACAATCATTTTCATAATATTATTTTAGATTATAGTTCACTTACTCTGAGATTTAAAAAGACAGATCCCAGGGAATTGCCTGGTTGAGTAATTTGCCCAGGATAATACCACTAAGGATTACTGGAGGCAATATTGAACCTTGGTCCTTTTCCTTCTCCCCACTTTTATCATGTGTAAAAATTTTCTCCCTGTTACTTCACACTTTTAAAAGAATTTTGGAGGGAATTTGGTCACTTAACAGACTTTTTTCACCTTTGAATAAACTGGTTCTCATGTTTAAGAGGAAGAACTGAGTCAGGAAGAGTCATGTGCAAGAGAGCATATTCCTGCAGGAATGAAATGTTTGTGGAAGTGAGACTGTGAAATGAACAGGCTATGCACATACTATGCATGGTAGCCTTATCCTTTTTGCATTTGCCATTATGCATAGGCTGGAGCTCAATGTTTCTTCTGTTAGAAAAAGTCAGAACTGAATTGTTACCAGGCCCTTTCAAAACATCTAGTAATAAGCTTTGTCTTAATTATAAATTCTAAATTTTTCAAGACATTAAGAATTAAAAATCGTGATCTATTGATGGGTATCTCAAGATGAAAACTGAGTGAGGAAAGGAAATAAAACGAGAAGAACAATGTGGTAGTGGAAGGATTTAGGTGATAAGCTGAAAAATCATTTTTATTTTCAAAGTTTTCAAACAATGATGGTAGTAATAAGGGTATAATAGAGAATTTTTCATTGTTAATAATATAGGCTTAGACAAAGCATTCATTTGAGTTAATATAATTCAGCCAACTTTGTACCTTCTAATATCACTCAGTATGATTCTTGATCCTATGCTTTCATAGTAAAGAAAAAAAAAGTATTTAAGATTCTATCACATTTTCACTAATTATTTGGAAGGCTGTTTAGAGCTAGAGAAATAGCGTGAAAATGCTTTGCACACCCGAAAGTGCTATGTAAATATCAATTGTATTATAATTTTTATTACATTGTTATATTATTAATTACATTATAATTCTTGTTTGATAAAATCTGAACAGAAGGCTTGGCTCCACAGAAGTGACTAGAGCTAGATTGTATCCTGGGAGGTTGTCGAGCTAAAAATTTTCCTAGAACATTACTAATCCCTTTTACCAGGAAGTGGCTTGTTCAAGAAACAAGTATTCCATGCATGATGGAATGGAATGTTTAGCATAGGATGAAGAATCATACTGGGTGATGTTAGAAGGTACAAAGTTGATTGAATCTTGGGGCAGCTTCACAGTATCCTTTTGAGTCGCACTCTTTCTGAATGGAAGCACAGTCATACAGTAGAAACTCTTTCTGAGTAGAAACACAATCATTTTAGTTTCTAGCTATAAAACACTAGGCTGGCCAGTCACTACTACCAGATTAAAACATCCATATAATACGGGACCATGCCTTCTCTACACGTTGTGTCTTCTTCCGTCATCCACCTCCAACATAGCATAGTGCTCTGTATCCAGTAGATGCTTAATAAATATTTGCTAAATGAAAAGATTGAAAAAAATTGAATGCTTGAATTGAGAGCATGCATGGGCACTTAGCATGGTGTTTGGCACTTAATAAATGCTAATTGTCACATTAGTTATTTCAAAATCCAGGATCTTTTGATCATGAATGGATATTCCGACCACTAATGCAGATTACTACCCCTCCATGATTTATAATTCATTCCTTTATTAAGTTCACTAATGAAAAAAAAAACTTTCTTAGCTTAGTAGGACACAAAACAGCCTGAAAAGAACCTAATAACAACCCCAAGACATAATGAAGCATCTGAATAAGGTGGGAGAATCATACCGTCTAACTTGATGATTTTTAAGGCTAAATTTGCATAATTTTTAATATAATAAGTCAAAATGGCATGAATAGAAGAAAGAGCTAAATAGAATGAAAGAGAGGTAGCTAAACATCTGATTACAAGTGTCTGGAACATGTTCAGAGACTTTGGAGATGATGAGAAAACCAGTGCTTTGAAGGGGTTCCAAATACTTTTGAAATGTATCAAATTTAGTGTGGGGCACAGATGAGCCTTCTTTTTTTTTATTTGTAAAGGATGGTATGTTGAGCTCATACAAATGGTACTTTCAGTTCTTCTATTATGTTGAGTGAAAGGTTTTGCTCATCTGAAAGGCTTTGCAAAAAATAACAGAACTACCCCTCCCTGTCTAGCTCAGAAACTAGAGCCCTGATCTCACATGTTCAGAGGAGTACCTGTGGAGACTGAGCCCTGCTCTCTTCAGCAGTGGCATAATATTCTGAGAATCACAGAATTGCAAATGTAGATGAGAAGACCATCTTATTAAACACTCTCATTTTATAGATGAAGAAACTGAGTCCTAGGGAGGGTCGTTGATTTGCCAAAGGTCACCCAGGGAGCATTCGCGAGAAGCAAAAATGTTCTCTGAATTTTCCAATGTTCCCTAAACCTCCATTTAAAAAACAAACCAGACTAGCTATCCTTCATTCCTCAGAATCCCCCATCCTGATTCTGGGTGGGGTACCATTCCCCTCACCCCCTCTTTTTTTTTTTAATTGTCTTCCCCCATTCGAATGTAAGCTCTATGGGTGCAGGGATTGTCTTTTGTTGTGTTTGTATTCTGTGTTCCCAGACCTTAGTATAGTGACTAGCGTATAGTAGGTGTTTTAATAAATGCTTGATGACTGCAGAGTTATTGTGCTTTTTCATTGTCCCATACCATTTTCCATAATGCTACCTGACAATATGAACCTTATCTTTTCTTAAAGACAAATCCTCTTTTTGCCTACAAGCCTCCATCCTTAATAGCATTTATATTTTTTATAGATCATTGAAATTCAGCATATTGGAGCCAGGAATAAATTAGTTGAATTAAGTTTAAATCTATTGTGACAGTACCTGAAGGACCTGTGATTTCTTTGGTTGTATTCTCTTCAACCACACAGATCGCAGCGACGCCACACTTCGTTATGGTCTTCTTGAATTGCTCTGGCCAAAAACATTCATTAATTAGATGGTGGCTTACCCTCTGTATAAGAGCTTCTTTGACTGGTCCTGGGACAAGTGGCTGGACTCATGTTCAGACCCTTCAGCTTAGTTGCCTGAATCTCCCCCTTAGATGGAAAATTCTTTGAGAATTCACAGTCACTTCCATGCTGAGATAACAGAGATGGAGAGAATTTCTGTGTCATAGACCAAGAGGCTACAACAGCTCAGACAAAATGTAGTAGATCTATGTATTTTTTTACGTACTTCTTACTGGAGTGGAAGTTTAGTCAGTATGTCTGTTTCTGAGCATCTTTTGGCTCAGGATTCCCATTGTCTCTTCACCTTGGAAACTGTGTTGAATCCTAGTTTATTCTGACGGTAGATATTTGAGGAAACATGGTATGAATGTTGGATTTGGAGGCAGAAAAAAATAGTGTCAGCATGAAAGAGAATAATAATAATTGTAATAACAATAGTACTTATTGGTTTTTGGACCTTTATAGTTATGTCCAACTCTTTTTGACCCCATTTGGGGTTTTCTTAGCAAAGATATTGAAGTTTACCATCTCTAGCTCATTTTATAGATGAGGAAACTGAGGCAAACAGGGTTAAGCCACTTGCCCAGGGTTACAGAGTTTTTAACTGTCTGAGGCTAGCTTTGAACTCAGGAAGACTAATGCACTGTACCAGCTATCTGCATTTATATAGTGCTTTAAGATTTGCAGTACACTTTTCAAATATTATTTTATCTTCACAACAACCCTGCAAGTTCAGGGCTATGATTACCTTCATTGTATATATGAGGAAACTGAGGCAAATTCCCCAGGCACATTAAAATGCCTGTAGTGTCTCACATTTACTTGGTGCTTTACAGTTTTACAAAATGTTATGAGGTGAATAGTAAGAATTTTCAAATTATCATCTATCCAATGATGATAATGTATAATATTCAGAATTTGTAGTGGCTAGATAGAACATGGGACATGGAATCAGGAAAACTTGATTTCAAATCATTGGTCAGTTATTGGCCTTGTGACCCTTGACAATTAACTTCATCTCTCTCAGACGTAGGCTCTTCATCTTTAAAATAATAGCACCTACCATGTGAGTAAAGTAAGCTAATATATCAAAAGCATTTTGCAAGCCTTAAAGCACTCTGCAAAGGTTAGTTATAATTATTAGTGGTGGTAGTTATAGTAGAAGTAGTAGTGTATTTATTTCAACATTATA
Organism: Petaurus breviceps papuanus; assembly: GCF_028583685.1. Classification (NCBI taxonomy): domain Eukaryota; kingdom Metazoa; phylum Chordata; class Mammalia; order Diprotodontia; family Petauridae; genus Petaurus; species Petaurus breviceps. The sequence continues at coordinate 811,176 of NW_027185896.1, forward strand.
AAATTTGGAATGTTATGATATTCCCATGGGTTGGACCTCTCCAAATAAGGGAAAATAAGGCTAAATTTTAAAATATCTATTATAGAGGTTGACCGTGATTTCTGATTGCTGAGAAGTAGCGTGATTTATAGGTGGAGCAATTAGACTTTGAGGCAAAAACCCCTGGGGGTTCTAGTCCCATCTCTCTTATTAGCTGTGTGACACTAGGCAAGTCATTTAATGTCTGTATTTCTTCTGTTTTGTCATTTGTGAAAGGAGGGCATTATACTGGATGACCTTTAAACTCCCCTCTAGCTCTGATCCTGTGAATTGTTGGATATTTTTCTAAATTTTAGATTTCTAGGTAATGACTGAGTTCCAGTATAGATACTAAATCAGAAGTGCATGCATGTCTTGGGTGTCTTTCTGTGGGGCTCTCATAAGATCTATAATCTGAAATAGAATGGGATAAGATGAAACAGTTTGGTATTGTGTTAAAGAGTGCTAGACTTGGCTTCAGGAGAGGCCTGTGTTTGATTTCTACCTCTGACTCTTAATAGTTTTATAACCGAGGACAAATGATTTCAGTTCACCAAGCCTTAATTTCCTCCATTAGTCACATGGGGATAATAATTCTCATATAATCTACTTCTTAGGGTTGTTGCGTGCATCAAATGGGACAAAGTATATAAAGTGTTTTGTAAAACTTAGTATCTTATACAAACGTTGACTCTTATTTTTATGTCCCTGGGAAGGTTGATTTTGTTCTTTCATTTCTGTTTTCTTTTGAAAATATAGTTTACTTTTTAATCCATGTCTTTTTTTCTTACAACACATTCATGTCCTTATATCCCCCTATCATTCCCTTCCCCAGGAAGCCTTGAGAAGGTTAATTTTGCAACGACATGATGGTAAAAGGGGCCATTTATTCAATATCAGTGGTTGTGAAGTTTTTCATCCCATGTTGAATTACTGAGTAGCTGGGCTGCTTCATCACATAGAGAAGTCTCCGTCCCTTGAGGTTCTGAACAGCCACTTGTCTAGGAGGTTTTGTGAGAGGAGCATTCCTCACATTGTTGTTGGCATTTTGGGGGCCTTTCCATCTCTGAGATTCTGTGGTTTGTTAAATACAAAGTCAAAAAACAAACACTCTTAGGGTTATGGCAAAGTTTTCAATTATGGAATATTGTTTGAGGTTCTCCCCCGCCCCATGCCTTCGTAAAAATGTCTAAAGGTGAATTGGGGTGAGCATAACTTCTATTCCCTTCATAATGCAGAATGTCTGCTAGCTAATAGCAATATTTTATTCTCCTCTGAGGTAGAAATTGGATTAAAGTCATGTAATATTCTTTATATTTTTCTTTTCTTTGCACTTGATATCATGGGGGGGTAGCCAGTCATCCTCTTATACAACACAGGTTAGTTTTACAGCATTTTTTCTTAAAAAACAATTCAGTGTTTTTTATGCTGTTGCAATAAGCAGCATTCGCTGACCTTTTCAACTATCCTCAAGCATGTATAGTCCTTTGTGCTAATGGGGTTTCTTGGATAATTTCCTTTTAGTGGGTGGAAGGTAAGATTACCGAAGATAATACACGTGTAACAAAAGAATTGACTGAACTTGGGAAATCAGGATTCAACTGATGGCATAAAGTTGGCTCTATAGTTTTTTTAGACTTTGAGGGTCTGAAAAACCTTGACACACTTATTGTTATCAAAATATTTATTCATGTTATACCAACGCTCATCCTATGGTTCTGCAAAATTGGTAGGCATTGTGATTTCCTTAAAGATAGTGCTCTATTATTCAACTTATTATTTATCCCAACTTCTTTCTTTCCTTTGTTCCTTTTTTCTTTCTTCTTGTTTTTTTACTCTCCCTTCCTTTCTTCTTTCCTTCCTTCCTTTTTTCTTCTTTCCTTCCGTCTTTCTTTCTTTTCTTTTTTTCTCTCCTCTCTTTCCTTCCGTGTATATGTGTGTGTGTGTGTGTGTGTGTGTGTGTGTGTGTGTGTGTGTGTGTATGGTATGTGTATATATGTGACTGAGCTTGGAAACAAATAGGTTTAAGACCTGGAAAGAACCTTTGAGACTATTTGGTTTAACCTCTTAATTTTACTGAGGAAACTGATCCAAGAGGTAAAGTGATTTGCCCAGGATCCCGAAAGCAGTGAGTTACAGAGCCTGGTGTCATACCTTCCCTTCTAACTCCAGCTGCACTGTTCCCTACCCTGTCCCTCTTGTCATGTCCAGACTTCCTTTCACAGTATACCAGGATATGTGCCTTTAAAACACAAGCTAATATAGTTTGTTTTGCTTCTACCTGACAAAGCAAGTAATATGCATTCTAGCAATAAGGTTGTCGATTGTAATTATCAAATGAAGTAATAAATAAAACACTTTGCAAACAAACCTTGAAGTGCTATATAAATGTTAGCTGTTATTTATAATTATCCAAGTTTCCCATTCATTGAGCATTTGCTTGGGGAAACTGCTGGTTGAGGCTCATTCTGTATTTTGGATGCCCAGTGCCTATCACGTGGTAGGCATTTAATAAATGCCTGTTGATAGAATAAAAGTTTCTATAATACCACAGTGATTCTGTGATCTCATTGATGGAGGTATCCCTTCTAACATCTAACTGTTAGTTCACGCACACCTTCTACTTTGCATCAAAATCATGCCCTTAGGATCCACACAGAAATTTATATATCCCTAGGATATCTACCCAGCATGCAGGGGACCTTCTTCTAGGTCTCTTAGCATTATGCAGGTACTTGCTTAAGTGGTCCCACTGTTATCACTGTCCTACCTGCTCTTCATTTATCTATCTTTCTGTTTACACAGCACAACCTGTTATTGCCCACTAAGCCCTTAGGATGACTCACAAACTTGATTCTTTAGAGATAATCATATTCTATGATTCATAGCCACATAGCCTCCCCAGGAAGATTTGTACTTAAAAGATTGGTTTTTGTTTCAGAAAAAAAAAAAAACAAAACACCTGGGACCCTTAAAAACGTCACATATTTTCCCTAATTCATTTCATCACACTCTCTCCCTTCTGTCCAATTTTTGGCTCAGCTTATCTGAGCCCAAGATATATGTGCTGATGAACCATTATTTCCAGAGAACCATGTTCAATATTGCCATGGACATTTGGCAGGTAGAACATAGTAATTAATAGCACTTTAGCACCTGGTCAGATGGCCTCAGAAATCTAGAACAAATTGATTCTGGAAATTTTGAAAATGATTTTCACCTTAGTGGGAGGAAAATGAACACAGAAAGAAATCTCTGATGTGGTTTCTTGATATATTGGGTAACTGAGTATTTAACTTGAGGTGAAGGAAGGAACAAATACATAAAATTCTGGAAGATGTGTCCCAAAAATCTGTTTGCAGTTACAGAGACAATGAGGGTGTAGTTCGTAGGATTGTAGATTGAGAGGTTGAAGGGGCATTAGAGGTCATTTAGTCCAGCTACCTCATTTTATTGTTAAGGATTCTCAAGTCTAGGTCTCTAGGTTAGGTCTTTGCCAAGGTCATACAGACTGATAGATGGCAGTGCTGGGATTTGCCCCTAGTTTCTTCACCTCCAAATCCAGCATTCGTTTTCTTATTCTTTATCAGGTATCTCTTCTCAGTTTTCTCTAGTATTTTCTTCTATATCTTCTATTTGTGTAAAGTTTTACTTGGGTCTTTTCTTCTTGTTCTGGCTGACCCAGCACTTATAGCATAGCAGAGTTTTATATATATATTTGTCTTAAAGCTATTTTGGAATGTATTATGCCCCCTACTAGACGGTAAAGTACTTTAGATTACAGAATACCTCATTTATTTTTGTGTTTCCTTCTGTATCTAGTACGGTAATTTGCACGTTGCGAGTAATAATAACTAATATTTCTATAGCATTTGACGATTACAAAGTGCTTCTCAGATGGATATTGTCTCATTTGATCCCCATAACAAGTCTATCGAGTAGTTGTTGTTTTTCCCCCATTTTACAGATGCAGAATCATACTAAGAAAGTTTAAGTGTCTTGCTCAGGGTTGCACCGTTAGTAAGTAAATGAGGAAGTGTCCAAATCTAGGTCTTCTTGAATTCAGGTAAACTCCTTTCTTTAGCACAAACGTACTTCTGGGAGTTACTGGCTTTTATCCCCCTTACTATCCTTGGCTTTCCCAAATTTGGTGTGAGTTTCTTGAGGGAAGCGTCTGTGTTAATTTTTATTTTTCAAGACTTTGTCTTCTTCCCTAGCTTAGTGCCCTGCATGTTATAGGTCTTTAACTACTTCCTGTTGAATTGAAATAATACTTGCTGAGTATGTTTATAGGGATTCCTTTCTGAATATAGATGGGAGTGGATGGCCACTGAGGTGCCTTAAGACTCTTAATTCTGGGCTTCTGTTAGTCATTTTGTTTGTGTACTGTTATACAATCTGTCAGCAGGCAGGCTCTGAGAAGAAAGGGAGATCTTTTCCCTCTGTCATGAATGAAAAAGAATCTTCTCCTGAGTAGGGTTTATGGAGATAATGGAAGATTCAACCTTTGTGTCTCCTCCTGCACTCCAGAGTATTTGTGGGTTGTTGTTATTATTGTTATTTTTGGTGTAGGGGTGGGGGTGGGGTGGGGAGGGAGTGAGGGTGCTAATTAGTGTCTTATTAAGTCTTTAAAGAATTATCAGCCCTGATAGGCCCATTTACACCTAGTTAGCCTTCCAGGGTAGCCTGTTCCTGTGAGACTTCTTGAATTCTGCAGCCTCTGGATAGCTTAGAGATTTTGTTATCTCTTTTAAGGGGGAATCTTTTCAAAGTAGAGAGGAAACCCTTTCTCCCAGGACCATTTATTGTTTCCCCAAGATTCTTGTTTCTGTCTTCACAGAGAGTTGCATAGGGCCTCATATGTTAAAGGAAAACATAAGCAAACAAAAAAAAATGGTCATTGCTCTCAATATGTTTGAATTCATTCCCTGTGTCCGTGGTTTCCTCACAGCAGTGAGAGCAAATAATAATGTAAGCCTTCTGTTAAGCCCAATGTGTGTATGTATGTATAAATAAATAAGCACACATATGTGTACACACAGACATATGTGTATATACATATAAACACATATGTGTGTATGGTAGGTTCTACCTCACAAGGTTGTTGTGAGAACAGAATGAGATAACATATGTAAAATACTGTATGAACCTTAAAATACTACATATAACCCTAGCAGTTACTAGTATTTTATTATTACGCATATGTCATTTTAAATAGCAGATTAGAATTTTGGAAAAACTAGAAGTCATCTATCAGTTAATGTTGTAGGCTAAGCTACATACGTCAGCAAAAAAGTCCTCAACATAGAACTCAGCTGTTGCTTACCAGAAGTCCTCTGGAAAGGAAAAAACAAAAACAAAACCAAAAACGTGGTCATCTCAAGTAGTGCCCAAGACCACTCCTGAAGTCATCAGGGACCTGGGTCTGTCACATAAAGGGATTTAGAGACCTTTTCCTCAGCCAGAACTGGGATAAACAGCAGTTATGCATGCATACAGTCCATTATTGTTTGCTAAGCACATTCCTTTCAACAACTCTGCCTTTGAGCTTCATTATCTTGTGGTCCAAGGACTCCCCTCCTGATACAGAGGGTGATCTGGGAGTTCAGCAGCAACTTTGAAGATAGGAGGCGGGTGATTGTGCTGACTAGGGGACTCTCCTCCCCACCTTTCCCTTGTTACCATCTTGGAAAAGGCATCTTGGGAAAAGGCAGGAATACTTTTTATTGGGGAACAGTTCTCCCTTATCTTCTGTGTATTATATTTTTAAAAAATTCTTTGGATGTTGTAGTCTATCTTATTTCCATATAGCAACACCAATAGAATGTTGGTATTAAAAAGACAAACCTTTGTTTCCATATTCAGAGTCTTAGCATCATTAAAACAACTATTTTCATGAAAGCAGCTCAAATCTGCTCTCCCCATACTGTTCAATTCTGGTCCCAGTTGGTGGTCCATTGGCAGCATTTATATCAGATATGAATATTGATGGATGACAGATTATAGGTCTTACCTGTAAATGCACAGGGAAGCTAAGTGCTGCAGTGTATAGAGTGCTAGGCCTGGAGTCTGAAATACTCATCTTGCATTCAAATTAGGCTTCAGACACCCACTAGCTGTGTGACCCTGAGCAAGTCACTCAACCCTGTTTGCCTCAGTTTCCTCATCTGTAAAATGAGATGGAGAAGGAAATGGCAAAACGCTTCAGTATCTTTGTCAAGAAAACCCCAAATGGGATCATGAGGAGTCAAACTGAACAATAAATATATATATTGTAATCTGGGAAATAAATATTCATCCTCACTGAAGAGTGGAGAAGTACACTCAGGACAGATACTTAGGGTCACCTGCAGTTGATGGGCCTGACTTGGAGAAAGATAGAGCAGAATATACTCAGGAGTGGTCAGACAGGTAGAAAAACCAGGAAAGAGCAATGTTACAAAAACCTAGAGAGGAGAAAATATCCAGTTGAAGAGGGTGATCAGTAATGTCCAAGAGTACATAGAAGTCAAGGAGGTTGAAGACTGAGAAAGGTCATTAGATTGGGCAATTAAGAGATAATTAATAACTTCAGAGAGAGTCATTCTAGTAAAATGATTAGGTCCCAAGCCAGACCGCAGAAGGTTGAGAGTCAAAGGAAAGAAAGTAGAGGGACCAAATTTAGATGACCTCAAATAATTTAGCCATGAAAGATTGGATAGATATTAGACAATAGCTAGCAAGGATTATTAGGGTTTTTTTTTTTTTAAGGATGGAGAAGACTCAAGTGTTTTTGTAGGGAGAAGAGAAGCATCCAGTATATGGGAATAAAAGGGGAGGAGGAGGAGGAGGAGGAGGAAGAGAGAGAGAGAGAGAGAGAGAGAGAGAGAGAGAGAGAGAGACAGAGACAGAGAGAGAGAGACAGAGAGAGACAGAGAGAGACAGAGACAGAGACAGAGAGACAGAGAAAGAGAGAGACAGAGAGAAAGAGAGAGAGAAAAAAGGAAGAAAGAGGAGAAGGAGAGAAAAGGAAATCTACTGGGGATGTTTTCCTTAGGAAGGAGATGGGCCACTTCTTCAGGAGAGAAAGTGGTGAAGGAGGAGATAGTAGGGGAAGACATTTGAGTGAGGCAAGATGAAGAGGGGAAAAGAGAGAACTTTAAAACTTTCAGCGAATTGTCTGTCTGTCTTTTTCTCTGTCTCTGTCTTTACCTGTCTATCTCTGTCTCTGTGTGTGTATGTCTGTTTCTGTCTCTCTCTGGAGTATTAGGCAAGAGCCTCAGTTGAAAATGGGGAGAGGAGGGATGCCATGAAAGTCTCCACAAGGAATGAAGATTTTTTAAATAGCCTGTGGTGAGTGGGATAATGAATTGATGGGGGAGATGTGTAATAATTTTGCCTAGTGTTTCAGTGAGGACCCAGTAAGGCAGGAAGACAACCTGGAGAATCTGGTGTTAACCTGAGATTGTTTTATAGTACTTTTGAAGCTTGGGCATATCTGTCTCAGGATTGCTGTGCTTTCTTTTCTTCTCCCCTATTCCACATTTTCCTTGGGGCTCACGATATAAGATCCTTCCATACATGGGAGAAATTAGTCATGCTAATTTTTTGGGCATTGCACCTTAGGATGATCATCACATAACCTTTGCAAACTTCTGTGAGGAGAGAAGCAGGAACTGTTCAACCTCCAAGTGAGATGTCAAAGAATCTCTACTGTAAACACATGTTGGTTAGAACCATATTCCCCAGATTGCAAATGTAAACAATGAACAGAATTAACCAGTTCAAAACTTGGACTCACAGTACTAGCCTTTCCCTCTTTTCCATTGTCTCTTTCAAGATGGATGGATTTATGAGCAAAATCCAGTAGGCTCTAGCCAACTATGAAACAGTTGTTAATGATTATTTATTTGTTGTTTCAGTTAGGAGGGAATGTGAGGGAGTTTTCTGAACCACTTAACTAGGTTGTTAATTCTGATTTTAAAGTGTAAGGAAAAACAAAGATTATTTCAAAAACTTTTTCATAACATTTAAAGCCAGAATGAACCTTGGAAGTTACCTAATTGGATTCATTTTGCAGGAGGATATCTTTGAGGCCCAAAGAGGTCAAGGTAAGTAACTTATCCAAAGTAAAAAAGATAGAAAGTGAACAAGCTCTCAGGCATTTGAACCTGAGCTTGACTCAAGGTCTAGTATTCTTTCTACTACATAGCTAGCATAATATCTGGCATTTATAAAGCCCTTTAAGGTTTTTAAAACACTTTACAAATATCTCATTTTATCATCACAACAACTCTAGCAAGTAGGTGCTGTTGTTTTCCCTGTTTCATAGATGAGGAAACTGAGGCAGACAACTTAAGTGATATAGCCATACTAAGTGTCTGAGGCTAGATGTGAATTCTGGTCTTCCTTTTACCACATCTAATGTTATCCATTACATCACCTGGAAATCTCTAATTACTAGTTCACCCTCCTACATACAACAAGCTTCATTGAAAGTGGAGCTGTTTTTTTTAAAGATGATTAGTGCCATTTGATGACATTACTTTAGATGCATTATTAACGAGAAATGGTCTTTATCTGTTTAATGGTGTTCTTATGTGGGAATTACTTGTATATAGCCCAATAACTTCATCTGTATCTTCTGATCATCTAGCACACTCTTGGACCTCTTCCTTGCTGGTAATGAGTTTGTCCTCAGGGAATGCAACATACTACTTTAAATAAAATCTGTTTTTATGAGTGTAAATTGCTTTCCAAAACTCTGAACTGCAATTCAAAACCAAATTAATCATTCTGGAATTATCTGGCAACCTGACTGATCAGCACATATACTTGAGAAGCGGTATATTTAATGAAAGCAGCTAAGAAGGTACTTGCAGTAGGTTTTTGATACGATTGAAATCAACAAATTGAAAGTTGGTTTGTTTGATTTTTTTTTAAACTTTCATTGACACTCATGAACAAGCACTTGCCTTAGACCAGGGAAGCTGGGTATTGTTAATAAGGCTAATTTATTTCATTGTCCATGTGGAGCCACCTACAGGTGCTGTTAGGGGAAACCTCCCATTGTCCAATTCTTGATAGCTTTTACACTATTTTGATAGCAGCCTGACAAGCCCTCTCCAAAACACTTTTTCCTGTTGTATGAAACTAAATGATATTTTCTCATCTGTTCCATTTCTTAAGAATTTAGTCTGGGTTTGGTTATTTAATCAAGTAATTAAAAGGAATTGTCCTTTAATTTTAAAGGTTTTTTTTAAGCTATTTAAAACATAGAGAGGAATTTAATTTCATTTCTTGAAGCTTGCTGTGTGATTTAATAAAAACCATTGTCTTATTATTATAAAGCCCTGGGCCCAGCTTTCTACATTTGATCTCCTCCCATCCCACTTTGCCAATGGTCATTTTTATGTATCCAGGACTTATAAGAAATAAAACAAAATCCACAGACAACCTGCATCCTTAGAATGTTAGAGCCTAGAGGTACCTCAGTTATCATTAATTCTAATGCTATCATTTTACAGATGAGAAAACTGAGTCACAAAGAAGGTACTTGCCAAAGATTACATAGTATGTTCAGGAGCAGTCGGAACTTGAACTGGGATTCCTAAATTGAGTCTTCTTTCCATTGCATCACATAACACACCCACCTCCGTGATAATATCATCTTATCTTTAGGGAATATTTGTGAGTTTCATTATCAATACAAAGATGTTCTCACGTGGGAAAATTCTGTTGCTGTTGTTTTCTGATACTCATTGCCCCCCCTCCATGTGCATCTGGAGTCTCAGGACCTTTAATCGTAACTACTTGATGTGATAGACATTTGTTTTCCCAAAGTTCTTGTTTTGTATTCCCTTAAAACATCTATTTGTCTCTTTGCTTTAAGGGTTAGCTCTCTCAGAGGTCTGCCTGCTGCTAGAAGAGACTTTACATGATGGAGTTTACAGTATTGCAAAACAGATTTCTAATGTTCTTTAGGCTTTTTTTTAATCAACAAAACAAAGAATTTTAATAGTGAAGGTCAAATTATTTCAGATAGGTATACAGCAAGCATTCATCCATTGTTGACTCTATCCAAGGATCTGGAAGGTAGACAGAAAAAGAAAAAGTCAGACTCCCTGTACATCCCTCCCCACTCCCAAATAACTTATGGTCCAGTAGTGGAGACTAAAATAATACATGGTCAAATATTACTACAATATAAAATAACCACAAATGCTTAAGAAAAGCACAGAGTACTTTGAAACTTAGTAATTCTAGTCTGTAGGCAATAGGACCACCACCCTCCCTAAACAGATTAAAATGTAATTGGGTAATTTTAAACAAAATTAATAAAAATATAATATAATATAGATAATACTGATTTGTGGTTTTCTATTTGGTATGTGACCCACAGAATTCTGATATTTTTTTGACTGACACCACTTGACTATTAAATTTTCCTTCTCCACAGACTTTAAAACAGAAGTCGGATAACCAGATCAGATAAGTCATAAAAATGGATTCTTAATCAGATATGGTTATCATGATGTCCCTTCAAGCTTAGTGACTTTGGGCAAGGAACTTTAACCTTTTTGGGATTTAGCTTCCTCATCTCTGTAATGGGCAGATTAGGTTAGATGGTCGGCAAGGTCCCTTCCAGCCCTAAATCTTGGATCCTATGACCCTCTGAATCGATTACAGTATCATTTAAGGAATTGTGTATATACGTGACAGGCATGTGTGTATACACACACACAAACATACATATAATCTGAGGAGTGAAGAGAATTCAATACGTTATATAACTTTAGTAGCATGTGTTTATATGCAGGTGAGAGATGGAGACAGGGAGAGACAGAAATAGATAGAGGATATATTTATATAAGTATGTGGGAGATTTTATGTAATCTAATAAAAGTACGTTTCATATATATGTATAAACCTCTGTATCTAGAGAGAAGAGATAAAGGTACACATACAAGCATCTACTATTTCTAATCATAATCTTTCTGTCTGGAACACAACCTGATATATGGGTGGGAGATAACCTTTCACAACTGGGTTTGGCATTAAGAGTAGAATATTCACTAATTTATTCTAAAGAAAGAAAACTAACAATCACCCAAACAGGGGGAGGAGAGAAAACATCCCAGTAGTTTGCAAAATATTTCTTTGCTAAGGTAAACATGTATATGGGTGACCATTAGAATCTATGGACAAATATATAAACGAGACAAGGGAATAAACAGCAATTGAAATGACCAAGGAAAGAAAATCCTGAGGACTGTTCACTCATAGTAATTTACAATGTGTTCATTTCAGATTTCCGGTTCTTCTAATTCAGGAAATTCAGTCATTCCCATTCTTTATTCTTCCGTGCTTCCCTCCCCTTCCCCCCCAAATCCAAAAAAAAAAAAAAAAAGAAGACTGAGACATCATATACCAAACAGATACAATACCTTCTGAATTAAAACCCAATATGTTGACCAAGCAAAGTTTGGATGACAAAATGCCATACCTCATGATTATAAGACAAATAAGAGTTCCAGATGCATTGTACCCAGACTTGATACGTGTCTATCAATAAGAAATCATCTAGACCATTTTGTTGATTGTGGACATCTTTGTCTAGAATGATAACTGGCCTGTGTCAGTGCTGGTGCCTATTATATCAACAGCGTTCTTAGGTCAGAATTCCTAAGCAATTTTTGTCAGTGACTAGGATGGTAGAAAGGTAGCATCCTTGTCTTAATTCTTCTTTTACACTCTCTTTTTAGATCACAGAACTCAGTCAGAATTCCTGGGTTCAACTAGCCTTGTGTCCTTGGGCAAGCCACTTCATATCTCTGAGTTCCAGTTTACTCATCCATAAGATAAGGGGATTGGACCAGAAAATTTCTGTCGCTAAGATTTTGTCATCCCCTTCAATAAAGCTACCCCCAAAATGTACTTTAGTTATCAAAGACAGACTCTCAGAGTGGGAAGAGTCTTCAGTGGTTATCTGCACCAGGAATCTGCTGTTTAGCATACTCAACAAAAGGTTATCAGCCTTTATTTGAAGATTTCCAGGGAGAGGAACAAATGACCTGATCAGTCATGGTATAATGTATCACGTGGTAGGCATTGGTTACATATTGCAAGTAAATGCTATAGTCTGGTGTGCCATCACTACTGAACACCTTAAAAATACAGAGTCTATGTTTATCAGTCAAGTTGAGAGGAGAAAAGAATAAGATTGGGAATTATTAAAAGCAAAATTACTAGTCAAAGAATTTGTGTATTGATCAGCTGAATGAATCCTGAAGTAAATAGTTATCAGTGAAAGCATGTGCTACACTAAGGGGTTTCTCATATTGGTAATTATTTGGGGGAAAAGACCACATCCTTTGAAAGCGATTTCTTGACATTTTTTTTTTGTCTTTTCCCAATACTCTTTCCCACTGAAAATAGTGGGAACTAAAAAAATTGTAACTCACCACTTCTCAACCTCAAGGAGCAAAAGAATATTTCATTAGCTCTTGCTTGGGAGGCCTAGATTAGTTGTTGCAATTAATTGGAGTGCATTTGACTTCAGAGTATAGCGTTCATTTGCTTCCTTGTGAGTTTTTTCTGATTTTGCTTGAGTTACTGTATCAATTCACACAAGCTTCCCTAAGTTTCTACAGATTTTTCATATATCTCATTTCTCACGGCACAGTAATAGTTCATTACATTGATATGCTTTAATTTGTTCAGCATTTCTCCAGATAATGGATACTCACTTTGTTTCCAGGTATTTGCTACAGCAAAAGTACTACTGCAATTATTTTGAAAGTAATAAGGTCAACTTTATCTTTCTTAGGGAACCCTTTGGGCATTAGAGGAATTAGGATGGATGAATGAATGATTGAACAAATGAAAGCACATATATTATGTACTTACTGTGTGCCAAACAGCATGCAAACTGTGGATAAACAAATACAAAAGTAAAGACAGCCCCTACCCTCAGTTAAATTACATTCCAAAGAGACAGAGACAGATAGACAATGTGTGTGTGTGTGTGTGTGTATGAGTGTGTATGAGAATAGTCACCAGTGATGGATATTTTGGTTTGAAATATTTCAGAGATGGGGAGTGCAGTTATAGGAGAGTAGATTGGCCATAGCGTTTCTAGGAGCAGTTGATAGAGTTGATTTGATTATGGTGTCATAGGAGCAGGGCTGAACTTGTAGTCGTAGAAACTGAGTTCAGATTTTGACTATACCACTTAATAGCTGTGTGACCTTGGGCAGATTACTTAACTTCTCTGGTCTTAAGTTTCCTCATCTGTAAAATAAAAGGATTGGACTAGGTGACCTCCAAGGGGGCTCTCAGCTCTCTATGATCCCGTGACATCCATGGGACAATGTCTAGGGGGCAGTCTTCACATCCTGTTAGAAAAAGTAGCCCAATATTTGCTCAGGGACACATTTTCCTCTCATGGAATAAGAAGTTAAATTTTCTTACCCATTCCAAGACTTGTAGAAAATTTCATTCATTTGGAATGAAAAGTTAAATTTTCTTGCCCATCCCAGGAAAATGTATAGATTTTATTTATTCACTCAAAAAAGTGAGTCCTTGTCCTGAAAAAGACTAGATGGGAATAAAGAGTGAGATCTCATCAATTCCATATTTAATCTATTCTTAACTGATAGCTTTCCTATTTGGGCATCTTACAAGAGAACTTTTAATAGAGAATTACAGAATGTCACGGGTGCAAATCCTCCTCAAACTTTTTGGGCGACTAGAAATTTCTTTGTGATCATGAAGCAGGACTTTTGACATCAGAGCTGTGCTTTAGGAAAATTAGGCAGCTGGATGGAGGATCATTTGGAATGGGAAGAGACTAGAAACCAATTAGTAGACCACGATAGTACTACAAACAAGAAGAGATAGTGACCTGAATTAAAGCAGTGGCCGTGTGAGTGGCAAAGAGGAGACCCATTATACAGTCAGAATATCCCAAGTGTTGGCCCTACCATCTTTCTACTTACTCAGCTTCCCAGCTTCTGTATAATACTCATTACTTAAAGCTTCTTCAACTAAACATCCAATCAGTTGCCAAATCTTGCCAACTTGGGTTCCTCTCTCTGATTAGTCTCCTTTCTTCTCTCAAGGCCATTACCCTAGTTTGGGATCTTATCAACTCAATTTATTAATGTTCCCTTTGGTCTCCTTGCCTCCCATTTTATCTTATCTACAACCTAGCTTTTACACAGATGCCAAATTAGCAGGGCATAATAGATACTGGGTCACTTAGCCTCAGTCCACTTATCTGAAAAATGAGTTGGCAGGAGAGGTTTGGACTGAATGGTCTCTAAGGCCCCTTCCAGTTCTGAATCTATGTTCCTATGATGCCGAATCACAGATATGAACACCAAAATGTTGTAATACTTTACATCTTTCCAAGAGTTTCAAAACCCATATCTGTTCACTTGGCTATTTCTCCAAATTGTATTTACTCTAAAGATGAAGTACTGTTTTCTGAACATTGTTTTGAGGAGAGTACTTCTGTTTTCTTGGCACTTGAAGATTTTTGGAAGTTGTACTATGAACTAGGTGCCTATTACTTTCTCTAAGAGGCAAGAGAAGGCATTAGACTTTCCAAGTAAGACAACATCTTGGTACAGTGGGAGGAATGATAATTTTGCCATCAGATGACCTGGGCATGAATCCTAGCTTTATAGAGTCACCAGTCTGACCTTATTAGGGAAGTCACTAAACCTCCCCAGGTCTAAAATTCTTCACCTGTAAAATGACTAAATGACTTATAAGGACACTTTTGGACTTTTGTCTGTGCTCCTATAATCCTTTTTAAAGTTTACTCTTTGGCAGTGGTTAATTAAGATTGTCACTGATAAGCATCTGGTTTCCTGCCCATCTATTTGACTTCAACAGACTTGTCCCAGAAGTACAATGGTAAGGAAGCTTCATTTGTTGGGCTTATTCCCTCCTCACCACTGGTACTGGCCTTAAAATAGGAAAAATGATCCCAAATGGTAGGTGTTATCTTACAGGATTGATGTTTTCCATCAGGGCTCTTAAGGCTCTTGAAAGTGATCTGAATTCTTATTCCTTGGTTATTATTCCAGACTATTGTTGAGTCAGATATGATGCTTTGTTTTCACCACCAGTGTTAGATTTGACGTGAGATGAAGCTCTTTTAACAGATTGTAATCTGGAAGTAATGCTTGTTTCACTTGTTTTATTGAATCTTGGCAAATTCCAAGATGAGGCCGGCCCTTTCTGGTTACGATTTGACATGGGCTTGACAAAGCATTTCCTTTTTCAGGAATGCTGTGGTTAAATAAAGGAACTAATAGTAACAATGAACAATATTGCAGATAGCCTTATGTCATCATCATCATCATCATTATTATTATTATATCACCATCATCAGTAATATTATTTTAAAGGCATCTTAGTCCCACAGCATACAGAAAAAAGAATTGGGATAAGTTGAGAAATCTCTTGAGAACAGCAAGAATGGAAAAAAAAAGCTGAGAAAGGTAGACTTTAGGTTGTAAACCCTGATTAGGAAGAGTCATCATGAGACATCATGGAAGGTTGCCTTGACTAAATTTTATTTTATTTTATTCTGTAATCACAAGGTCTTACTTCTGATGCTTGAAATTTCTCCATCAGAAATCTTTTCCTTTGAGTTAAGTAAGCATTCTTGCCTATTAAAATGTTATAGATTAGTCATTTGCATCTTAGTATGAAAGAGTTTGAGCATCCTTTTTTAAGGACACTGGGAATATCTACTACATACAATTTTTTTAAACTCTAATAAATATTAGATGGTATTAACAATACTGCTCTGTTTATCTGTCTCCTGAACTTTCTTTTGCTTTCCTGTATTTTTGGTTTCATTAGAACTCTTTCTTTTTGGCATCACTCCCAATTACTACTACCTCCCTCTCTCCTCCCCCCAAATAGAAAGACCTTCCTCCTAAGGTATAGTCAAGCAAAGCAAATCTATATATTCATCATGCCTGGAAATTTATATCTTATTCTATACCTTTATGACATGAGGTGAAAAGCACCTTCATCTCCTGTGATTGATTAATCATTGCACCGATCAGAGTTCTTAAATCTTTCAAAGATACATCGCTTTCCAATGGTGTAGTCATTGTATAAATGGTTCACTTTACTCCATGATGTATCAGTTCATATAAATCTTCTTAAGTTTTTTTGTGGCATGATGATACAATATAACATTCATATACTATAATTTGTTCATTTTTCTGCAATCTGTGGGGACCACTTTGTTTCCATATCTTGACTGCTACAACAAAAGAAGTGCTGCTGTTAATATTTTTGTATACATGGGTGCTTTTCCTTTTGAAGCTCTTTCCCACCTTGCCTCATACCTTCAGTGACATATAGATCTTTGGATTTGTTTGGTCTGATTAGCCTGTCTATATTTACTTCCATGGTTTAGTGCATTTCTTTCTCTGCCTTCTTTCCTCTCAGATCTCCTGTTCTAGCTCCTCACTTCCAGAAGGACCCAAGGATACAGTGCCATGCATTTTGCCAACAAACAAACAGAAAAGCAACACAGGAAAACCTTTAGGAAGAATTCCATTGTTCTTCCCCACCCTAATTCCCACCCCTTTCTATTTAGAGAAATCTCTGCCTGCTTTATTTGTGTTCCTGTTATCTTAACTTCAGAATGTAAACTTCTGCCTTATACCCTGTGCTCTAAGATGAACATCTTCCACCTAGTTAGGGCTTAGCCCATTGGCATTTAGCCTTTTCCTAAGTTTCACTTGTTGAAGATGCCCTAAACTTTGATGAAAATACGTCTTTAGAATATAGGAGATAAAATTCAGATTTTGCGCATCAGGTCCCAATTTATTTGAGAAATTTCCAAATATGGTTATAATTTAAGTTTGAGCAGTTATAATACCACTTAAAAATACTTAGAGAAACCAAAATAGTAAGGCAAAGGGTTTATTCAAACTTTTTTGATTACTTCAGTAATTAAAACTTAAGTAGGTATTATTTTAACAGATTGTGACAACATTGTTAAGTCATGAGGTCAAAAGCCTGAAAAAGAATATTTGACCCAGCCCTCTTAATTACATTGAGATATATTGTGCTTAGTCAAAGGAGAACTGGCTTTTCATCAGAGCCCTCAATTCACCTCCCCCGCTATATAATTTCTTACTAGGTAGCCATAACCAAGTCACTGATCACTCCTAAGTCTCAATTTTGTTATTTGTAAATTAGACATGCTAGTCCCCACTGTTATGCTCCAGTGGCAATCCAGAGTAAGAGGATCTGAGTTTGAATACTGATTCTGCTATTTACTATCTGTGTGATATCTCACAACCTTGTATAGTATCATTTTCTTCCTCTATACAATGAAGATATATTTTTATTATACGACTCTCCTTCTAATGGTAAGTTTCTGAGCCTGTGACCTAGCTTTCAACATCTTCCTGGGAAAATTGTCTTCATGAGCCACTAGCTACTTCATAAATGAGTTACTATCATTATTATTATTATTATTATTATTATTGCATAGCTAATAGTTAGTATTTATGCAGTCTTTTAGGGTTTGCAAAGCCCTTTACAAATATTATCTCATTTGATCCTTACAACAACTCTTTGAGGTAAGTACTACTATTAACCGCCTTCTATAAGTGAGGAAACCAATGCAAACAGTGGTTAAATGACTTGCCCAAAGTCACACAGCTGAATTTGAATTCAGGTCTTCTTGATTCTGGGTTCATTGCTCAATCTATTGTGCCTACTCTGCTTCCTGCCTTCTCCTCTAAAAGTAAAACTTTATGGTTTCTAAGAATTCTAATCCTGATTGTGGGGCATAGCAGGATGCTGTGTGTAGAACATTTCCTTAGTTAGCTTTATGATTGATGCATGATAATTTTATATGAGAATTCTAGCAAGATGGAATATGCAGAGGAGATGTCCAATAAATATTTCAGTTGATTGATATTTGTTTACTTTCCTGTCACAAAACATGCTGGCCTACTTTGTACTCTTTCATTTCATTTAAAAAAAAACTTTTTTATTTTATGGAATGAAACAAACATTTCCATAACTTAGTATAATAAATAAGATGATTGCACATGAAACTGCAATCTGTTATGTACAACTTGCTATTCCATTTAAGTATAAAGTAAAGTTATAATAGAAATTTCTCCACTCCCCTCTTTTTCTTCCTTCCCTGCATTCCCTGCCCAAGAGATACTACCATTAAACAGAAATAGGGGTATGTGTGCATGTGTGTGTGTGTGTGTGTGTATGTATGTATAAATTTATACATATTACTCTTTATCAGTTCTTTCTCTGGATACAAGTAGCATCTTTCTTCATATGTCCTTTATAGTTAATTTGAGTATTTATTATAATCATTTCTAAAGATTATGTAACCATGATCCCAAGTAAGCTGTTAGACTAAATTGCTTTATAAAATTTATTCAATATGCATGCTACATTTTTGTATAACTAATTTGCAAAGAAATTAAATAGTCAATTTCAGAAAAAATAATTTTTAGCTAGAGAATTTTTAGGGGAAAATACTTGAGTAAAGACTCCACTAAACTGATAGATTTTATTTTGTATTCATGTTCTCTCCCATAATGTATGTTCTGTAGGAGATGATCCATCTGGAGGGAGAATCAGGAAATTAAGCCTTGGCCAGTATGACAACGACAGTCCTGGGCAGCCTTCATTTACTGGATGTGGATGGGGAAAAGCTACTAATATGGATCCAGTTCCAAATCTGGGATCTTTCATTACTTCAGGGGAAACCAAAGAGGTGGCTATAACTTGGTATTTTTACTATATCCTTTCCTCAAAAGATTTCAAAGTACTTTATAAATACCTAATGTAGTTCATTTTCATTCTTATGCAGACCTAGAATTCTAGAGTTAAAAAAGATTTAATTTCCTCTCTCTGTTTATGTCCCTCTTGGAAGTTTAACTTGACTTTTGACTACATAGGGAATAATAACTTCTAGTATTCCTTTTCTATATCTTCATTTTTGAAGTCTATGCTTATTTATATTTCTGAAAAATCTATCATTTTATACAAGTTCTCTATCCATTTTCTAACCTGTCCTTTCTCTGATATTTTCAGATTTTTTGAACAAACTAATTTATGGGTTAATTTCCATCCTGATTTGTTCTTTGAGGGTTTTTTTGTTTGTTTTGTTTTATTGATCTTCTAATGCTCACTGGAGATGATTGTGGACATTCCCTTATGATTTTTTCAGGTATCTAATTGTTACTCTTTTTTTTTTTTTAATTTTTTTTTTTTTTTTGGTTTTTTTTTTTTTTTTTGGTATTACCATTTTACATATAAGTAAACTGAGAAAAGCAGAAGTTAAGTGATTTGTCCAGGGTCACACAGCTAGCAAGTTGCTGAGAAGGGATTTAAACTCAGTTATTCCTAATTCCAGGCTAGGTATTCTAGCCATTGTACCCTCTAACTTTCTGTTATCTTGTCAAAGATATACCTTTGCCTGATGTGACATAGTCATGACCTCTAAGCCACTTTGCATATTTTGTTTATAATACTTTAAGCAGTTTACAGATTAGTCCAAAGTGCACATCTTTCCTCAGTGATATGAACAATTCATATTTTACCAACACCTGAGTTAGAGTGTATGCTACCCGGGTAATGAGACTCTGAAAAGCTATTTTACTGTGCTTGGGAAAGGAATTTACCTAGATCTCATAATATGCTTTCTTCAGAAACAGACAACTCAACTACAATATCATGATGAACTGGGCTTCTACTCCTCTAATTGTGATAATTCCTTTATACTAGGCCAGGGGTAGGGAACCTGTAGCCTTGAGGCCAAATGTGGCCCTCTAGGTCCTCAAGTGCAGCCCTTTGCCTGAATCCAAACTTCACAGAAAAAAATCTGCTTAATAAAAAGATTTCTTCTGTGAAACTTGGACTCAGTCAAAAGGTCACACCAAAGGACCTAAAAGGCCACATGTGGCCTCTAAGTCACAGGTTTCCCACCCCTGTACTAGGCCAATATGTTTCTTCCTTTTTTCTCTGTCACTATTTTCTGTTCACATTATCCTAAACCACTTGACAGGGCCTGAGTCATAACCCAACCACCAGGAAAGAGAGGACTGTTGTAGAGGAGGAAAGTTCATCAATTTCTCTTTTCTCAGGAGATCTGCTTCATAGTCATTCTGCATGCTCTTTGTTTCTCCTCCCTCCTCCCTTCAGTTCTGGAACCAGGAATCATGATCAAATCAACGTTGCCATCATTCCCCAAAGGGCTATGTCAGCCTACTCCCCCTAAGACCCTACTTTCCATCCCAGTTGTCCTCCAGGACAAAGTGCCTCTCCACGGCTGTCACTTCCTTTATTTATTGCTTCCTTCCTTAGAATGCAAATTAATTGGGGGCAAAAGCTATCTTTGCTTTCATATTTTTATTCCCAGCTCTTAGCAGAATGCTAGGTAACTGTCAGGACTTAATGAAGTCTTTCATTTATTTATTTATTCACTCATACCCAGAGAGCCCCAAACTAAGATGCCCCTTCCTTTTTCCTAGCTCTACATGCTTTCTATCCTTATCAAATGCAAGCTTTATGGGAGGTACGAACTGACTTGCTTCCTTGTATTTCTATACACAACAGTTTATATATTGCCTTGCACGTATTAAGTGCTTAACAAGTTCATTTTCATTTATTCATTCCCTTAACAACATGGGGAAGATTATGTTTCTCATCTCAATTATAACTGTTACACTTGGAAAATAGTTATAATTGAGATGAGAAACATAATTTCTCTTCCCATATTGTTAAGGGAATGGATGTGTATGTGTGTGTACACACACACACTTCATATATGAAGTTCTAATTTTCAATCAATGAAAATGTAATATGAAGTATAATAAAGTTAATTAACTTCTCGAGTCATGAGTCTAGAATTGGATTGTAGTCTTTCTAATCTCTTCATCTGAATCTAGCATTCTGCATTAGAAGTGAGGAAGCTGATGTCCTCCACCCATTAAACCCCATATTAATTTTCTGCTTGTGTAAATCCTTTGGCAGACAATGGTAGCCAGTTATCCTCAAGAGCTTGATGTGATTGATGGTGGAATATTCTCACCAACCAAAAATGGGAATGAATCAGTCCCGCCTACTCCAGCTTTTCCTGTGTCACCGGAGACACCATATGGTAAGAAACCTTCTGGCGATAGTCATATGACCTTGGACACATTGGTTTTCCCATTTTTGAAAGCAGAATTATAAAAGTCATTTATTCTTTCTCTTTCAGTAAAAACTCCTTCACATTATCCTCAGATAAGTCCATCAGAGCAACTTACGAGTGGCCCAACCAATTTATACAAAACCAGTCATGGTAAGAACTTAAGCTATTCTTTAAAATGTGTTGGTTTGTTTTAGTCACCAGATCATTCATTTGCTGGGTGTGGTAGTACATGCCTATAATCCCTGCTACTAAGTAGCCTGAGGCTGGTGGATTGCTTGAGCTCAGGAGTTTGGAAACTGTTGTAAACTAAAGCCTATCTGGTGTTTGTACTAAATCCTGCTATCAATATGCTGTGCCCCTTGGGCAAGGGACTTTCCCTCTCTCCCCCTCCAGGGGATGAACCAACCCATCTTAGAAATGGATCAGGTCAAAGCTTCCAAGCAAATGAACAGTGGGATTCAGGCTGGAAGTGACTATTTCACTTCTAACCTGGGTGAAATAGGAAGGATCAGTTCTAAAAAAGAAACAAATAAAAGAAGACTATTCTTTGTTGATCTTGGGTGTTTTTGTTTCTCATGATTGTTTTGTCTTCATTTTAGATAGGTATTTCTTTCTGCTATGTCTAGAAATGATTTGTTTCATTTTGGGATCAAATTTCTCAAGCCTTTCAGCTTTGAACAAATGTGGCATGTATAGAGTAATTATATAAAAATCCTTACATCACAAAACAGTTGATGATTTGGTCATTTAGGTTATAATTTCTTTGTGGAATAGCAGTAATAACAAAGTTATTATAATGTATTTGGGGGGTAGTAGACAGTAAGGGCATAAATTCTTCAGCTTAATAGACAGCTCTAAGAGATTTACCTTTTTATCCAACCTTTTGTAAACTTTCTACAAGTTCCCTTTGACCTATGACCACCAGTGTCTAATATTCTAAAAAATCTTGCTGTCTATTGATATTTTTTTGATTTTTTTCTTCTATACCATATAAAATATTTTCCAGGTATCTCATGAAATATTAAATCTCAGATTATTTGCCTTTAGCTTACCCATCCTATAACTTTTTTGTCAGTAGTATCAGCTACTCTGTACCAAAGCACTATGGAGTTAGAAGGTTAGAAAGCAAAATATTTAATTCTCTCCTTTTCAGCCAAACTATGCACATGTGGCTATTAAGCTTTGATTTAGTCAAAAATGTATTTCTCTGAATCCCAGACTGTGGAATGTGGACAGTGCCTTTGTAACCTTTATGTCAGATTTTCACAATGGGGCTTCACAGTTTCTTTATTCATTTTGATTTCAGAAAGTCCAAAAAGTCAGGAAAAATTTTTTTAAATGCCCTCTAATACCAAATATAAATCTTTTCTTTCCATTTACCTATTATATCACTTGAGAACAGAAGTTAGAGACCTTTAGTGGTGGTTAGAATAATAATGGATATTTGTTTATTTGCTTTTCTCTTGAAAGAGAAGTAATATGAAGCCTTAAAAGTGGTAATTACCAGTTATCCACTAAAATGTCCTTTGTGGTTTTGGCACAAGCAGTTCCTCCATTTCTATGTTGTGTATAGTAGCTGTTAAACAAGTATTTCATTTCCTAACTAAGGTTACTGGGGTAGGGAAGGTACAAGAAGTAGTACAATGAGTTACAGAAAAAAATTATATGTATGTAGATACAGGAATGGATATATTAAATGGTTTTCTATAAGCAAATTCATATAATATGTGTATTATATACCAAAATAAGTGTTTTAACCCAGAGAAGAGAACACTTAACTGGGGTATATAATAGCTGTCTTTTTAACATGTGAAAGGATAACATGTAGAAAAGTGAGTGGACTTCATAGGGCAGAATGTGGACATGGTATAAGGAAACAGATTTCAGTTCAACATAAGGAAGAACTTTCCAGTACTCAAAACTATCCAGAAATGAATAGTAGTTGTCTAGAATATGAAATGAGTTTTCATAGCATTGAAACTATTCATTCGAAAGCTGGATGCGCGTTTGCCAGGACTGTTATAAAAACCTGACATAGGAAGTTGAAAAATAAAATTCTATGATTCCGTGTTGCCGCCTGTGGTAACTTATTTTGAATATCCTCAGTATTGAGAAATTATTTCCTTTGAGGGGGATTTTGGTTTTGAGGAACACTCCAAAGGTATTTGGAGCTATTCCTATTAAAAAATATGAGTGTTCAAGTTGAATAGTAACATTTTTGAGTAAAAACCCAGGCATATTTATATTTACATATAATATATAATTATATTAGATTGAAACCAAGTTGATCATTTGGCTAAATAACGGAATCTGAAACTTTGGAGAAGAATAATTGTAAAGTGCTTGGCACAGTGCCTGATGTATAGTAAGTACTTAATAAATGCTTATGCCTGTCCTTTCTGTCCTTCTAACCCCCACAGCAATGGAAGTCTTATTAGGATAAGCATCCTCTCATGTTTTGATTACTTTGGAATAAAATACTCATTTGTAGTATTAAGCTCAGCTCTGCTTATTAAATACTTTTAAAAGTCCTACAGTGATGCCTTATAGTATGTAGATGACTCTGGGTTTTCAAAAGCTATGCCAGAGGAGGGTAATTTCTGATAGGTTTTACCACATTGTAAAAGCTTAGAGTATAGAAGAAACCATGGATCTTTTTTTTTTTTTAAAGCAATCGGGGTTAAGTAACTTGCTCAAGGTTACACGGCCAGTTATTTCTGGGTGTGGTGCTGAGTATCTGAGCCTGGATTTGATCCAGGTCATCCCGACACTGGAGCCGGTGCTCTTACTCACTGAGCCACCTGGCCGCCCACAAAACCATGGATCTTAATAATAAGAGAACATTTGTATAGCATTGTAAGGTTTGCCACAAGCTTTACATAGATTATCTCTTTTTCTTCTTTTTATATGAAGATTTTTCTCCCTCTCCTGCCCCTCCCATATGGTAAAGAAGTTGCCATGTGTATGGAGAGGCTACTTACCAGAAGGAAGACCCAAGGTGATATTGCCATGACAGGCTCTGAAATGGAAAAAAATTTTAATAGCCCTTGGTTCTACATGTCCTCTTTCCATATCTGCAGTGATATTTAGCGGAGTGGGGTAGAATTTGGGTTGGGAGAAGATTGGAATGGATTGTCAAGCAACTGAGATATAGAAAGAAGAACTGAAGTTATTGAGAAGGGTCACAGATACATCATGGTAGGGGAGAGTTGTACTGGGTTACAGGAATGGCCAACCATCATTGTGGCTTTAGGTATCATGTTTTTCCACGTTCCAAAAGTTATCTTAAAAATCTCTTTTTCTCCTGCTAAAATTAGACAACCAATATTAAGGAATTCAGCTCTCTCCATACATCTGGCCTTGTTCCTTCTCACACCCTAGTCCTGGCACAGGGTTTGTGGTGATCAAATTGGCAATGGGAAGGGCTATGGGGAGGGAAAAGAGCGTGGTTGGGTCTGGTCTTCTATGCTGCGTTCTGTACTTAGTTTCTTTTGTGGATGTTCCAAATGTGGTGGAGAGAGGAGAATGGTGAGGAAGAGTGTGGTAGATTCAGGGAAGCTGAAGTTTGGTTACTTCTTAATGTCAGGAAAAAGGAACTATGAGAACCTAGAGCTCATCGTTCCATATCTTTTTAAAAAAAGCATGCAGTCTGTTCTTTTTGTTATCAAGTAGCTGCTGAAGTAAATAAAGAGGAGATAGCGAGGAGAGGAGGAGAGAGTTACTGGTTATGGAAAGTTACTTTTTTTTTTCTTTTTGGAGGAGGGGAAGGCAGGGCAGTTGGGATTAAGTGACTTGCCCAAGGTCACACAGCTAGTAAGTGTTAAGTATCTGAGCTCGGATTTGAACTCAGGTCCTCCTGACTCCAGGGCCAGTGCTTTATTCACTGTGCCACCTGGAGAGTTACTTCTGACCAGCTTAACAAAGGGCTTTTGTTTGAGCCATCTATCTGTAGATTACATACCTATAGCTTTCGTATACATAGAACTCATTGTTATGACAGTCACCATAATGGAATTTTATTTTTAAAAGGGGAAAAAAAAACAACTTATGTCAAGTTTCCAGAAGTGAGTCTAATATATTGCTGAAAAAGCCTCCTTTCATTATTTACATTTCACCGGAAATCATTTGAAGCTTTCAAATTACAGTTAAGAATTGCTTTGCTTCTCTTTTGATGAAGAAAGTTAGTGTCCCTTAGTAGATGGTTGTCAATCTCGGAGTCAGAAAGTCCTGGCATCGATGCTTACTTTCACAAGGCAGCATATAACCAAAAAGTCTCAGAGTAAATTGCAAAACAATTGCCATTCTCAATTGATAGAGGAAATGTCTTCATTAGGAGTTGTTTACACCAATGAAATCTTAGGTCCAGACTTAAAAAATTATAGAAGAAAGGAAAAATTATTTTGTCTCCTGTAAAAAGATTTTTCTTTACCTCTCAATGTAATAAAGTCTTATCAGCTCTTTCTTATTGTTGATCAACAGTAAATTAATTTTTATATTTGAAGGTTTAGTTATTAATTTGAGAAATGTGACTGTTTTAGGAAATCTAGCTCCCCTTCCTAAGATATTTTAATATTATTTTTGGTTGTTTTATTTTTTGCTTAGCAACAACAAGTTATCATATCATAAAAGATGAAGATAAGAAAATTAGGTTTCAAGTTCCCAGTAGAGAAAGATTCAGGCAACAACTTCCTGTTGGATAAGAAATGGGAGTTATTTTTGGTTTTAGATTAAGCATAAGTGATATTTGTTCTGACTGTACAGTTTGTGAATTATGTCTGAGGCCCATGGCCTGCACAAAAAACAGTGTTTTATTCAATCCTATGGTGCAGAAGGAGTGGAGATTTCATTTTGGAGGAGGTGTAGGAAGAGGAAGAGACATAGTTCTATTGTATTTTAAGATTTACAAAACACATTCTTTACAATAATCTCATGAAGTGTAGACATTGTGAACAGTATTATCCCCATTTTACAGATGAGGTTAAATGACTGAGATTCAGTTATAGTTCATGGATAGAACTAGAGCTCATTTTTGTGGATGCCGAATCTAATGCTTTTTTCCGTTAGTTTCCACTGATTCACAGTGGCCCCCCCATGCAGCTGTTTTGTGTAAATTACATGCTCTTGATTCTGTAAATAATTATAAGGGAAATAAACTCATAGTAATTATACTTCAGGCTGTTGCTCTAATTAGTTAATTAGACTTCAGCTACCTTTTTAAAAAAAAGGTAGATATTTCTTTCCATTTTTCTATTTATGTGTATTTCTCTGGGTCTATACCTACATATACAAATAACAAAAGATTTATTTAGTCTTGTAGGACTCAGGAAATAAAGCCATGTGTACTGAATGAAAATGAACCACCATCATCTAAAAGAATTGCTATCATATTCTATCCAGAGTCTCCTTTATACTACTATACTTTGTAACTTCCATGCTTTCTATACTTGTTCTATACTTTGTGTCTTCCAGCATGGTTGTAGCCTTAATGAATATATTTCTAGTTTTCTCCATCAGCCTTCTAATGTTGCTAGGGTTTAAGTAAGAAAAGTACCTCATTCATGAATAGGTTGTCTCCCAAAATTATGTTTGAAAGTTAATAATTTGTAGTTCAAAACATGTTTACTCATGGAAAAATAGATGCCCCTTGTGAAATCTGGTCAAGGGCTGCCCCCCTTCACTTCAATATCTACCTTTGCCCCCACTTCATGACAATATAGGTCTCTGTACTGTTTCACAGAGCCCACCTCATTGGAATTTAACTAAGTTATGATTACTATGGTAACAGCTTACACCTTCATATAGTGAAAAGGTAATTGAATGTGAAGTCATAAGATCTGGGTCTTGAATCTTTGCTCCAATACTTATTGTGTGACCATGGAGAAGCCATTTGGCCTTTCTGAGTGTGTTTGCTCATCTGTAAAATTAGGGTGTAGTACTAGATAAACTTTTAATATCCTTTTCTGTTAAACCCCATGATCTTTTGTAGATTTTTCTGAGTATCTCATTTGACCACTTTTTATAGAATGATTCTTGTTTAGGTACAGTTTGAGCCTAGATAGTCATTGAATCAGTCAATCAGTTTTGAAGTCCCTTGTAACTCTGATATTCTGATGCTTGCAGAGTTTCCAGCTGAATTTATTTTAGCCCATTAACCATAGGAGGGAACATATCCTATAGATAGTTTACATCCTTGGACATGATTTCCTGGAGTTCAAGGTCACCGGCATTCCATACTGGGGTATCAGATGTAAGAATATAGTGAAGGCTCTTGATCACCTATTAAACAAGAATTCTGTAGTAGCTTGGAGACTTGTAGGTCAGACTTCAGATGCTTTATTAATTTCTTAATTCTCCATATATGTGGGATAAAAATAGGGAGTAGACACACAGAGTTTGTCTCTTACCAAATACTTCCAACACATTCCTGTCTTTCCCACTTTTCCCTTCCCCAGATATCCCAGTAGCTTTATTCTCTCTTCTAGATACCCTACTCTTCTTCAACTATCAACCATCTCTGCCTAGTGTTTGCCAGTGGTTCCAAATAAGAGACATTTGTTAAGGGCTTTGCTATACACATTAAACATAAGATCCCAATCACTGACTTCAAATCTAATAGGGGAAATAAGGAAGCTTATAACCATTATATAAACTAGAACCTAAGTGAGTTCAAGAGCTGTGCAGACATAGTGCTTTGAGAGTCTGGAGGGAGGAAAGCAGATTTCTGCCTGACTAGAACAGGGAGGGACATGAGCAACATTTGAGCTGCATATTCAAAGGTAGTACTGGATGGATAAAGGTGGGGTAGAAAGAGCTGGGCATTCCAAACAAGGAAGTAGGAAAGTATAAGGTATATTTGGCTGCCCCAGAGTCAGTCATCCGGTTTTGCTAGACCATAGAGTAGATTCTGAGGAACTAATATGAGATGAGTGTGGAAAAGTGTTCTAACATTGTAGAGGGGGCCTTGAACTTTATGGGCTACTCCCCAATCTCCACCTCAAACCAATACTTTCCTTTCCCAATTGTTCAGCAGCTTTTAGCTATGTATTAATCAGGTTAAAGGCCTTTAAATTAAATAGTGGATCCTGCACATTTGAAGAACTTGTTAGAATGTGTAAGAGAAATATTTATGAGTAGAGATTCTTTAGGTACTGCTTATCTAACCTAATGGTACTCTTGGAATGGTATGCGTGGAATTAGCATTGCTTTCTCATACCATCTCCACCCCACACACATTTTTTGGATACAATTCTGCTCCCATCAAAACAGTTATTGCTTAGGGAGGGTGCCTATGTTGGCATAGCAATCCTCTTTTCAAAAGCAGTGATAACAAATCAAGGAATGTTGATTCATTCATTTATTCAACCTGAGCAGTTATTGGCCAAAGTCAAGTTTTTTTTTTCTTTGTGCCTCTCCTTATTAGGCAATGTGCTTAATTCAGTAAAACCTGCCCACAGACAAGCACTTCAGTGTCAAAGCTTATAGAAGATACATTGAAAAATAAAATACAGGTTAACCTATTAACATCCAAGCCTTTCATCCAACACCATTTGGACCTTGTTCTTGGCCTTATTTCCTGTTATTTTACAGCAAGCTACAACCTTTTCAGAGAGACTAGTTGAAATTGTCATGTGACCATTAGCAAATAAGGTCAATTTCCTGTTCTCTTTTATTTTGATTTTTATAACTAACAAGAGTCCATCCAATAGTCTTCTTTCAGTGACTCATCATAGTATACTATTGACCCCAGCCTCTTAAAAATGAGGCCAGCAGAATTTAAGCTCTAACCATTCCTAACCAAGCTGGAAAAACCTTGAATAGTGACCAGCAGGGGCTGATTAGAGAAAACCAGCCCACCCAGGGTTGCTGAGAAAGAGGTCCATCACCAGAGGGTATAACATATAAGGTGATGATGGGTGAGGGTAAGGAGGAGAGAAGAAAGAAAGTTATGGAAACTTTTTTTTTTCCCAGATGTGAAAGAAAAATACACTTGTAGTAGGGCAGTGATGAAGTCACAGATTAGTCAGTTGGTTAATAAAACATTTATTAAGCATTGACTATGGACCAACCACTATACTAAATGCTACTCTGTCGAAGGACTGGAAAGCAGAGCCAACTGCAAAACATGGTGGAGAAAGGAAGACAAATAGGCATTCCTAAGTCTTGGAAAAGTTTTATTTTGTTTTGTTTGCTTTTTGGAGGGGGGAAGGCAGGGTAATTGGGGTTAAGTGACTTGCCCAAGGTCACATGGCTAGTAAGTGTTAAGTGTCTGAGGCCTTGGACAAGTTTTTTTTGTTTGTTTTATTTTGTTTTGATTTTTGTTTTTATTGATTCAACTGGGTTTTCTGGTTCATAGTGTTTGTTTAGAAGCTTCAAGTATTTGCCAGTGCATCCAAAAGTATTCTCTTTTCTATTAGTCAAAAAATATATGCAACTTATTTCAGACATGTAGGAAATGTACATGATGATGCTAGCCATAATTTATAAACAGTGAGAGATGTACTACACATTATATGCTTAGTCTGTATTTGTTGACTTGAGAGCTTCACTAACTTTATGAATGGAAAGTAATGGAGGTCAATGGAAAGGACCCTGGGGTGGGTGAGTGCAAATGTGGATTTTAGTTCCTCTTTAAACCTGTCACTCATTACTGTGTCCCGAGCTGGTCACACTGTGACTTTTCCGATTCCTCATCTATACCAAGAGGAGATTGAATCTTTGAGAGACCCTTTTGACCTCTAAGATGTGTAACTTTTCATTCTTTGAAGCATAACCACCCATAAAACTGAGCAGGCTGGTAACCCTTCTTACTGGGGCCCATATTCTTTTGGCGTGCTTGTACTTTTTGTGCACTGAGGGAAACATTCTTACTGCTTGAGCTAAAAACCTTTAGGATCCGGTTGGGCAAGACCAGGAGAAGGCAACATTGTGAAATTTTCCAAGAGACCAGTGTTATATTAGGTTTTCTGTGTTAGGGAAGGTTGCAAAAAGCAAGTCAATTGTAAAATCAGCTAATCACGCTACCCTTTACCACTCTGCAAAATCAATGTCCCCTGACTCTGTTGGTTTTAATTTAGGTGAATACTACCTGTAACCATTACATGAAACCTGTAAACACCACAAGAAATGGAATAGTAGCTGTTTCTATTGGACTTGTTTTCTTTCTTCCTTCTTTCCTTTTTCCTTCCCTCCCCCTTCCCCCTTGCTTCCTTTCCTCCCTCTTTTCTTCCCTCCCTTCATTCCCCCTTCTTCTTCTCCCTCCCCACTTTCATGCTTACTTCCTTCTCTCCTTTGTTCCCTCCTTCACTTCCTTCCTTTCTCTCTCCCCTTTTCCCCTCTCTTTATCCTTGCTTTCTTCCCTACTTCCCTGCTTGTCTTCCTTCCTGCCTGCCTGTCTACCTGCCTTTACTTAAAGTCCAAACTAATTTAGGGGAATTGAAAAGAAATTTTAAAAATCCCTAATACACATTGCAACACTTTTATTTATTCATTTTTATCAATAGCTCTTTCTTATTCTTGGATACACATATAAACCAAATCAGGTTGATATTTCTATTTATTTCATATAATTTGTTATCCAGGTCTAGTTTAAAGAGCCATCATAGTCCAGTATATATATAGAACACTGTCCTGGAATTCTATTATGCTGAATTCTGCTCTGATCTCTTCCCCATGTATTGGAGGGCAGAGAACCAACCTGGCACAAGTTGATATTGTTATGTTTTAGGTGAATGGGAAGCACCCCCAATGTGACTGCCTTAGCACAAGTTTACTCTGAGAGAACAGTGTGATGTAAGTACTACACAAACTATGATGGACTTGTTCTGTGTTTGTAGAATATACCTGATATTCTAGTCACAGTACTCTGGAAATACCTGGAATGTTGAGTTTAGTTAGCCCTAGGCACTGTGTGTTTTAATAGGGACATTGACAGAGTTAAGTGTCAACAGGTTGTCAAGGGACCTAAAAATTCAAAAGTGAAATTGTTGAAAAAATATGTCACTCAGCTATTTGGTGATTGAATGAACTGGAGCCATTTTTTTTTCAGAAGAAAAGAAAAAGGGTTAACAGTTACACTGAAGTCCAGTTCTAAAGTCTTACTATGTCATGGGGTTAAAACTGCATTTTTCAAGGCAATGCTAGGAGATTACAAACTCTAGTAGATCCTGCCATGTTAGAAAGGACTTCATTAATGGATTTTGTGACTGACTATATTTCCCAGGAGAACCAGACAGGCTAAGCTAGTTTCTGAGAATGCCATAGGCAGGTTGGTTGCAGAATAGCGATTTTTTTTTTTTAGTCCTAGCATTTCACAGGGATAGTTTTCTAAGATAAGGAGTGGGAGAAGGGGGAGGGTTAAACTGCATTGTCAGTGTATAGTCTAGCACATTTGAGATCGCAGACCTTTAAAGCATTTAGGTATACGAGAAGGGGCCAGTGCTAGGCACTGAAGACAAGACAGATCAGTTCCTGGCTTTTCTATCTTTTCTGCTTAATGTTAGGAAGAAAAAGGGACTCATGTCAACCTTTCCTATTAAATATTTAGAAACTTTTGAAGAACAGATCCACATATAGAAAAGCAACCATTTAAATCAGTATCTTGAAAAGTAAAGCAAAAATGCTATGTAGAATGAGGATTAGCAATAGTTTAAAAAAGTTATTTGCAATTCAAAGGAACCAATGGAATGTAAGTAGTTGATTAATTTTCTCCCAATTCTCTATTTTCTTGAAGTTTAGCTATAGGACAATATGGAATAATGCTAACACTCTTCCCTTGTTCTGAGGTAATACTTAGTAAGTCCAGTTTTCAAAGCCTTTTTGATATTTGCATAAGTGCATAAATAAAAATAAATAAATGTATCATGAAAATACTCAGCAATTTGGATATTCTCTCAAACAGTACAGATTTAAGCCTTAACACACTTGCCCCATCATATGTCACTTATGGCCACATCAGTTTGTCAGAGTAGGTCTATCCATCATGCTAGAGAGGTTCCTCACTTCTCCTGGTGCTCCCAGTATACCAGCAGAGCACTCAGGCTGTCTGTTGGTCAGCCCTTAATCTTGCCATATGACCAGTCTAATCTCCTTTCCATGTATATCTTTGATAATTCCTTTTATAGCACTTATCCCAGTCAGACAGCAAGAAGGGAGGAAAAACAAGTAGTAAAGCAAAATATTCTTTAATCTTAGTTTTTTTTTTTGCTTTCTAGAAGTATGAAACTCTATTAAAACATAGAGCGATTATCTCAAAAAGTCTACTTATGGGAAAATAAAACTAATGCTTAAAAAATCCGAATCTGTTTTAAAAGTACTTTGTTATTTGATTTCTTTTCTATTTTTTCCCTTCCAACTGTGAGTGGTTGTCCTTCTATGACATTTACTTACTATGTGCCAGGCTCTGTGCTAAGGACTTTACATTTTTTTAATCTTATTTGATCCTTACAACAACCCTAAGATACATAAATCTTAATGTCAGAAAACAAGTAGCAGTGTTCTTGCTCATGTTACAACTCTGACCCATTTAAAGGCTAACTTTGATAGATAAAATGAATAAGACATTGTGAGGAAAGGAAATGTTAAATGGCAGGAAGTTCATTTATTGTGAATAATCATTTCAGTCTTGTGAGTCCACAAAAAAAAAGGAAAGAAAGAAAAGAAAAATACAGTACTTGTTGATACAAGAGAGTTAACAGCCTTGAATTTGAAACTTCATAACTTTGGGTACTGAAACTTCCAAGATTTACTTTGATCTGTGCTATATGGACTATATCAAAATAGAGGTGGAATGGGGGGGGGGTCAAAAACCGGGTGGTAATTTTATTCATTACATCAAGCAACCATGATATCTCAACGGCCTGACTCATCTCTGTATAATGGACACATCTAGCTATAGGAAAGAGTGTTGTGAAGACCAATAAGGTGAAAAGTTTGAAAGCATATGAACCTGGTGTTAGTTGTTTCAGTGGCTAGAGTGCACTGAGTATGAAGTCAAGAAGACCTGAGTTGGGGGCGGCCAGGTGGCTCAGCGAGTAAGAGCACCAGCTCCAGTGTCAGGATGACCTGGATCAAATCCGGGCTCAGATACTCAGCACCACACCCAGAAATAACTGGCCATGTAACCTTGAGCAAGTTACTTAACCCCAATTGCTTAAAAAAAAAAAAAAGACCTGAGTTAAAATCTGGTCTGAAAAACTTAATAGTTGTGGGACTCTGTATAAGTCACTTGACCTCTGCCTAAGTTTCTGAACTGTAAAATGGAGATAAGAATAGCACCTATCTCACAGGGTTATTCGGTTAATCAAATGAGATCATATTTGTAAAGGTACTTATTTCATGCCTGTCATCTAATAGGTACTTAATAAATGCTTATTTTCTTCATTCTTCTTTTTTGAAAAGTGTCACAAATTGAATAATTATGAATCAGAGAAATGTAAACTAAAACAACCTGGAGACATTATTTTACACCTATCAGATTGGCTAGAATGATTGAAGGGGAAAACCACAAATTTTGGAGGGGATGTGGAAAAATTGGGACACTGATTCATTGTTTGTGGAATTATGAATTGATCCAACCATTTTGGAGAACAATCAGGGATTATACCCAAAGAGTTATTAAAATGCTTATACCCTTTGACTCCAGCAATACCACTACTTGTTCTGTTTCTGAAAACAATTAGGGAAAAAGAAAAGAACTTTTATGTTCTAAAATGTTTATAGCAGCTCTCTTTTTTGGTGGCAAAGAACTGGAAATTGTGGGGATGCCCATCAATTGGGGAATGGCTGAACAATTTGTGGTAAATGATTGTGATGGAATACTACTTTGCTAGAAGAAATGATGAACTTGGGACAACTAGGTGGCACAGTGAA
Organism: Petaurus breviceps papuanus; assembly: GCF_028583685.1. Lineage (NCBI taxonomy): Eukaryota > Metazoa > Chordata > Mammalia > Diprotodontia > Petauridae > Petaurus > Petaurus breviceps. The sequence continues at coordinate 845,257 of NW_027185896.1, forward strand.
TAGAGCACCTGCCTTGAAGTCAGGAGGACCTGAGTTCAAATCCATCCACAGACACTTGACACACTAGCTGTGTGACCTTGGGCAAGTCACTTAAACCCGATTGCCTTGCCTTCCCCCCTCCAAAAAAAAAAAAAAGAAGAAATGATGGTCTTAATGATCTTAGAAAAACATGGATAGACTTACAGGTTACAGTTATATACAGAAAAACATGGATAGACTTACAGACTTACAGTTATATACAGTAACAGCAATACTGTTTTAAGAACATCTTTGAGTGACTAAGTCATTTTGACTGTTATAAATACCCAAATTAACTACAAAGGACATAAGGAGGAAGATGCTACTGAATCCAGAGAAAGAACTGATAAATAGAAGTATGTATAGAATGATTTTACACACACACACACACACACACACACACACACACACACACACACATACACATACACATATTGGTGCCTAATGGTAGCCTTCTCTAGGGTGCGGGGATGGGAGGGAAGAAAAAAAAAAGAAATTTACATAATAACTTTATTAGATATTTTAAAGGAATAGCAAGTTGTATATAATAGATTTGCAGTTTCATGTGCAATCATCTTTTTAATTATACTATTGTTTTATTCCATAAATTAAAAATAAAATAAATAAAATTTAGAAAAAGAAAAAAGTGTCACAGTATACACATCTCTGCTATTTATTACTGTTATACAATATTATGACATAGAAGAGCTGAATTATACAAACAGATGTTACCATCTTCAAATTATGGGTGTTGGTCTAAAAATTATCCACGTATTTGTTCCAGAAGCAGCACTGGTAATCTTTCCAGACTAGACTTTAATAGGCTTTACATTAAATCCCTCTTCTGGCCAGACCACAGACTATCGGAGAAGAGTTTTTATTATTTATTAAAATTCTACCTCTAATTTTCACCTAAATATGAAAGTGATGGGGAAAAGGTAAAGATCTGAAAATTAACTTTTTAATAGAACTAGTTATTCTCTTTCCTTTGAATTAGACCCAAATGGTCATCCTCCTGGCCCCCATAAAGGGACCAGAGCATATGCCTCATTCCAGTAGGTCAGAGAGCTACCCTGACCACCCCTATTGCGGTTCCAAATCACATTTAAATGATGATGCCTTTTTCTCCCCAAATCAGTCACTCATTTCCTATATGACCTTCACATGGAGGCCCTTTCACTTCATCTGTAAACACAGGGAAGGAGAATGATTCTGGAAATGACCTGTAACTTTTCTTCTGACTCTAAAATCTTTTAATACTCTATACACTAGAAATGTATGTACATACATAGATAAATAGATAGCTGGAAATAGATATATATACACAAACATGTGTACACATTCTACTGGGCAGGTTACAACATGTTCAATAATAAGTTAACAAAGATAATCAAAAGTTTATTCTCATAGAAACAGCATTGTGTCTAGGTAAGCTGAGTATAAAATTAATGATTTTTTAAATAATTGTGGGTTTTTTTTAAACACCTTTTTTCTTCTCATCTCCCTTCCCAATCCCCAATTCATGACACAAGATAGTATGACTTCTTTAGTTAGTAAGACCTAAGCTTAAGCTAAGTTCAGTGAGAGATACTGTAGTGTAGTGGAAAGGCTTAGGGTTCAGAGATTTGAATTCTGATAAAGATTTTGAAATTTACTGACTAGGTAAACCTCAAGGAAGTCTTTTAGCTCTTCTATGCCTTACTTTTCTTGTCTGTGAAATGGAAATGATGATTCACTGGATTACCTACTTTACAAAGTTGTGAGGAAAGTGATTTCTAAACCTTCGAGTTCAATGGAAATGTGATTTGCTGTTACTGGAGTTGACCCAGCAGTAAATAATTGAACGCCTATAGTCACCTCTCTTTTCTGGGACTCACCTATATCTTCTGTAAAATAAGCATGATTCGAATCGATGATCTCTGAGGTCCCTTCTAGCTCAGGTATTTTGTGATGTCTACAATTGTTCTTTCATTCTTTTTTGTCAACTTCATCCCACCTCCATTATGAACTAGCTTTGTGACCCCAGGACAAAGCATTTATTCTCTCATGGCATGTTCCCTTGTTTGTAAAATGGGGTTTACATTATTAAAATGCTTAACAGTGGTCCTGACACTGTTTTTAAGTGTCCTGATGCTGCAATTAGGCATCAGGGCAGGATATTAGTAGAGACTGTAGATACATATTTTGCCATCCATCTAGGCGCACACACACGTATATTCTGCTCAGCTTGGAAAAATAGAAGGCTGAAGGGAAAGAGTTATCTCTCTGCAAATTTTGCAAACCTCACAGGGTTGTGGTGAATATTTACTGAGTATAATTGTATGTAAACTCTTTGTTAACCGTCACATGCAATATAAATTGGAGCTCTTATTCTAGTTAATTCTCAAACACTATGCCAGTGGGATATAGAATCTAGACAGTCATGCTAAGCAGAAGGCTTTCAGAGAGGTGGACAGGATGAATCATCTCAGGACTGATCTAGATACCTGAAGAGAATTTCATCTAGTAATAGTCTCCTATATTTATAAACTACATATATATATATATATATAGTAACATATAGATATATATATCACACATAGCATATATAAATATTTTTCTATGTACCTATATAGTGGATTTTATTTTTTTCATAAGCATAACATACATACACACACATGCAACAAATTTGTCTGCAAGGCATTCTGTAAGACTTAATTCAGTACTTCAGAGCAACAATGATTTTATTGTTGTGAAAATTCCCTTTTAGCAAAACAGTAACACCTGTGTATCTTATGTGACGATCTGCATGAGTTGTTGTGGCCAAAAAAGAAAAGAATTTTCTTAAAAATATCATCACCTGGTGTAGCCAAACTTGTAGTAATGAACTTTCCAAAACCAGCTGACCAGGTCTTAGGACTAGAAGAGTACAAATCCATCCTAGGGCCAATATTTGAAATTGAAAACCATTCTGGTGTAAACAACTTTGCCAGAGTAGCTACATTGACATACCTTTAAGGAAATAAGAACGCATTTTTAAAATGTTTACAGTGTTTCTGACACTTGTGATGCCACAACTAGGCATCAGGGCTGGATATTAGTAGAGAATATAGCTATACATTTTGTCATCCATCCAGTCACACACACATACATTCTGTTCAACTTGGAAAAATAGAAGACTTAAGGGGAGGAGTTATCTCTCTGCAAATATTTATAAAGTTATCATGAGTAAAGGGGACTTTGCTTATTTTATACATATATTTTATTTTAAATTTTATTATATTAAAGGCAGCTTGGTGCTATAGTGGATAAAAAACTATACTTGTAGTCAGGAAGACCTGAGTTCAAATCCTATCTTAGCTGTTTGGTACCTGTTTAATCCTTGGGTAAGTCACTAAACCTTCTAAACCTTAGTTTCCTCATCTGTAAAATGAGAATAGTAACAGCACTTCTTTTGTAGGGTTATTTTGAGGATCAAATGAGTTAATAGTGCAAACCTTAAAGCTCTATATAAATGCTAGCTATTATTCCAATATAAACACAGGTAAACTTGTAAGTTTATGTTTATATATAATATATTCTCTCTCTCTC